>NC_136798.1:34501323-34898823 GCF_951216825.1 Electrona antarctica
TGAACAAAATGCCTCAAGTCATCCAATTGCCATCAAAGGCAAACATGTTTATATTACTCCTAAACATTTTGCCAACCATCTCACACAGTCCTATCCTCCTGGTGGAGACCTGTGCCCAGAAGGGCACTTTTTCTAGTATTTATACTAGGATTACTATCATAATTATGTAGCTATTTACCAGCAAAAATAAATAATACTTATTTAGACTTATGTTATACCTTTCCAGACAGGAACAACTCAGTGTCCCATAAGTTTCCTTTCGACAGGATTTATAAGGCGTTTTTAGAATCAGCCTCGGGTCTAAATGGGTTTGGCTCTGGACCATAGGGTGAGGATCAGGGTCATTAACAGTGTTGATTTTGTCGACTAAAACCAAGACGGAAAATGTTCGTCGACTACCTTTTTCCACTGACGAAAACCAAATGGAAACTAAATAAAAACTAAGCTATGATGACTAAAACTAAATATACTGACAATTTCGTCAACAAATACAAACTAGACTAAAATGTTAGGAAGGGACTAGTGGACAAGAGATCCAGTATAAGTCATTTTACAATTAGTTGCATGGTGAAAATAGCCGATCTACAAGCTCACAACGTGCTCACAACGCTGAGCTTGTAGAAGTGTAAAATCAGCCATTATGACAGCATCAAGGCCCGCCAAAATACATTTTAGTCAACTAAATCAACTGTAGATTTAGTCGACTAAAATCTTTTGATATTTAGTCGACTAAAACTAGACTAACACTAAAACATTCCAGGTGACTAAAATGTGACTAAAACTAAATGAAAACTATTCAAGAGACTATGACTAAAAACTAAAATCCAAAATGTGCTGCCAAAAACAACACTGACTCATTACCAGTAACGTGGGTGAGGATCAGGGTCATTACCAGTAACGTGGGTGAGGATCAGGGTCATTACCAGTAACGTGGGTGAGGATCAGGGTCATTACCAGTAACGTGGGTGAGGATCAGGGTCATTACCAGTAACGTGGGTGAGGATCAGGGTCATTACCAGTAACGTGGGTGAGGATCAGGGTCATTACCAGTAACGTGGGTGAGGATCAGGGTCATTACCAGTAACGTGGGTGAGGATCAGGGTCATTACCAGTAACGTGGGTGAGGATCAGGGTCATTACCAGTAACGTGGCTGAGGATCAGGGTCATTACCAGTAACGTGGGTGAGGATCAGGGTCATTACCAGTAACATGGCTGAGGATCAGGGTCATTACCAGTAACGTGGCTGAGGATCAGGGTCATTACCAGTAACGTGGGTGAGGATCAGGGTCATTACCAGTAACGTGGCTGAGGATCAGGGTCATTACCAGTAACGTGGGTGAGGATCAGGGACATTACCAGTAACGTGCGTGGCTCTGGCCAGCGTGAGGATCAGGGTCATTACCAGTAACGTGCGTGGCTCTGGCCAGCGTGAGGATCAGGGTCATTACCAGTAACGTGCGTGGCTCTGGCCAGCGTGAGGATCAGGGTCATTACCAGTAACGTGCGTGGCTCTGGCCAGCGTGAGGATCAGCGCTCGGTTCAGCTCTTCGGACTCGGCCGACAGGACAGTCTTGGGGTCGCTCAGGAACCTGGTGAACTGGGGCTGCACCTCGGAGCTCCCCAGAGCCGTGATCAGCCTCAGCGCTGTGCTCTCCACGCTATACGGACCACAATGGGAGGGGAGGAGAGTCAATGTGGTCGCTGTCGCCAAGGCAAGAAATATATATTTCATATATAATATCTAAATTACACAATTTCATCTGGCAATGTAGGCATTTAGCAGACTCTTATTCAGAGCGACTCACTGCACGTTTTAACAGCGGGAGACCAACGGCGAGCATCGCTTGAATTTCATTGGCTATCGCCCAATCGCCCACTATCGCCGGGCGACGTCGCCCAAAGATGAATTATTTTTATCTTTTCGGCCGACGTTCCTCCGCCCACTTTTCGACCACTGCCTGTTCGCCTGCTATCGCCTCTATCGCCAGTAGTTGCCGGGTCCCATTGACAAATAATGCACTTCCGGAAAATTCGTCTGGCTGTCGCCCGCTGTTAAAACGTACTGTTAGAAGTGCGAGAGCGGAATAAACAAAGCATGAACTGTAGTCAATCAACTACTGCAGATAAATAATCACCTTCACAGTCAACACAGTAAGAGTACAAGAACCATCTAGTACCTTAAAAAGAAACTAGGATAGCAGGGAGACAATGAACGTAGCATCCAGAGATGGAACTAGGTTCTGGTTGGTCTGGGGAACAATGGTTAGTATTCTTAAATAGTAAATGGTGCATTCATACAGCGCCTTTATCCAAGGCACTACAGAGATGGTGCATTACATTCACCCATTCACACACACACACACATTCACACACCGATCCCGGAGGAACCATGCAAGGCACCAACCTGCACCTGCATCGGGAGCAATTAGGGGGTTTAGTGTCTTGCTCAAGGACACTTCGACACCAACTCTGGGCGGAGCCCGGGGTTCAAACTGGGAACCTTGCGGTCACTCTACCCCTGAGCCACTGCCGCCCAGCAGTGGCGGCAACTTATTGTTGTACAGTGCCAGAGATGGAGCTGGTTCTGGTTGGTCTGGGGCACAATGGTTAGTATGTACAGTACCAGAGATGGAGCTGGTTCTGGTTGGTCTGGGGCAACAATGGTTAGTATGTACAGTACCAGAGATGGAGCTGGTTCTGGTTGGTCTGGGGCAACAATGGTTAGTATGTATAGTACCAGAGCTGGTTCTGGTTGGTCTGGGTCACCGTGGTTAGTATACAGTACAGTACCAGAGATGGAGCTGGTTCTGGTTGGTCTGGGGCACAATGGTTAGTATGTACAGTACCAGAGCTGGTTCTGGTTGGTCTGGGGCACCGTGGTTAGTATTTAGTATACAGTACAGTGCCAGAGATGGAGCTGGTTCTGGTTGGTCTGGGGCACAATGGTTAGTATGTACAGTACCAGAGATGGAGCTGGTTCTGGTTGGTCTGGGGCACCGTGGTTAGTATGTACAGTACAGTACCAGAGATGGAGCCGGTTCTGGTTGGTCTGGGGCACCGTGGTTAGTATGTACAGTACCAGAGATGGAGCTGGTTGGTCTGGGGCACCGTGGTTAGTATACAGTACAGTACCAGAGATGGAGCTGGTTCTGGTTGGTCTGGGGCACCGTGGTTAGTATACAGTACAGTACCAGAGATGGAGCTGGTTCTGGTTGGTCTGGGGCACCGTGGTTAGTATGTACAGTACCAGAGATGGAGCTGGTTCTGGTTGGTCTGGGGCACCGTGGTTAGTATGTACAGTACCAGAGATGGAGCTGGTTCTGGTTGGTCTGGGGCACCGTGGCCAGGCTGTGCAGGTGACTGAGCAGCTGCACCCGGTAGTGAGGCTGGATGTGATGCATGCGGTAGCTGAACATCTCCAGCAGGGTGTGCAGGATTCCCCACGCATGGGACTTACAGACGTTGGGTAACAGCTGGCCTGCACGCACGTGTGCACACGCACACGTACACACACACACGCACACACACACACAATGGAGAGAAAAAATATATCATGACTGAAACTGTCATGATGACGACGTTTAGGTATTATCATTGTAAACCCATGTCGCTAAATTCTGCTCTACATTACTGACCAGCCGAGATCACAGATTGAGGCTTTGAACGTTGCTTTTATGACATCGCTGAGACCATTCATGTATCATTCATGAGAGATCATTTTTAAATCGCTTTTTTCTTTTTTTTTTTTTCTTTTTTTTTTTTACAACCGAGGTTCATGTTTCATATTGTTTTTAGAGAAAGTAAAAGATGAGTGTTATTTATTTATTTTTCATCTGCTGCTTTATTTCGTTTTAACAATTTTAGCTGTTTTTGACAGGGGGGGCGGGGGCATTCAAACAAGTGGCTAAATTATGTCTTTTTATATTTTATGGCGATTTCTTTATCATTATTTACTATAGTCCTACTAGACCCCAGGAAATTACATCTGGCCACAAAAGATCACGGGGTATAATGAATGTGAACGGGGAGGTGACAAACTGACATGTTGAGCCTACGACACACAGTATGGTTACATGGATTACAGACGTACACACACAGAGAGGTGGTGGATTTATTGTAAGATAGTAAACAAAGCGGATCTTCCACTACTAAAGGATAACCCAGAACAAGAACTTTAAACCAATGCTTGTAGATCTGCTATTTTCAAAAGATTTGTATACATTTGAAAACGTGAGATGGGACATTCTGACCAATGAGTACTTTTGAGTGACTCGTACATTTCGATGCCAATACTTTTGTACTTTTACTCAAGTACATTTTGAATTCCAGACTTGTAACAGAGTACATCTAACATTGCAGTATTGATGCTTCTATTTAAGCATAACTTTTGAGTTCTTTTCCCCACCCCTGACGGTGATCACTCACTGATGAAGCCTTTGATGCCCAGGGACTCTATCTCCATGTAGACCAGCAGCCGGCTGTAGGTCTCCACCAGGGCCGGGGCCAGAGCGTTGCTGGACTTGGTGTGGGCCAACTTGATCACCCGCGTGGCTATGCTGTGGATCAGACTGTGTGCAGCAGAGAGAAAGAGAGAGAGAGAGAGGGGGGGGGGGGGGGGGGGGGCAGGGAGAGAAAGACCGTCAGAGACGGACCGCTTTGCAGTTTTAATTAACTGCGTGCGCGGTCAGTGTGTGTGTGTGTGTGTGTGTGTGTTAAGTACCTCATCTTGGCGGGCACGGTCAGAGCGTGTGTTTGTGTGTGTACCTCAAGTACCTCATATTGGCATGCACGCATGCGTGTGTGTGTGTGTGGGTGTGTGTGTTAAGTACCTCATCTTGGCGTGCACGGTCAGTGCGTGTGTGTGTGTGTGTACCTCAAGTACCTCATATTGGCGTGCACGCATGTGTGTGTGTGTGTGTGTGTGTGTGTGTGTGTGTGTGTCAGGTACCTCATCTTGGCGTGCACGGTCAGAGAGTCCAGCAGGTTCATGGGCAGCGGCGTGACGGCGCCCGACGCCACGCAGCCGGTGCCGGGCAGGTTGATCTTCATGGAGCCGTTGCCGTAGATGGTCTCCACCAGCACGCCCATGGGCAGCGTGAAGCACTCGCTGTTGGTGCTGTAGGCGTTGCACAGCAGCGCGATCTTGTAGTCCGACATGCCCAGCGTCTTGTTGCGCAGGGACTGCTGCAGGAACCTGCAGTGAGGGGTGGGTGCGGAGGAAACAAAAAAAAGTTCTCGCGTGTTTTGCTTAAAAATGCATTGGATGCCACTAAAATCCTCCAGCGCTAGTCGCTTGAGTGCCGGCCCGGATGCACGGAGCTTTTATTTTGAAAAACTTTCACTTTCCGTTCCCCAAAGATCAGGAAGCAAAATCGGCCATTACTAAATCCGTCTAACGAACTTTATTTCTCTCCAGAAGCGTTAATATTGTAACCGCAAGGCAGCGAAAATTCTGAAATGAGCCCAGAACGTCTGCGTTCTGTTCAAACACAGCATGTGTACTCTTGCCTTCATCTGCCTTTGCAATGCATATTGCCTCAGGCAGATAACCAGGCTATAACAAACCAGGGCCCAGTATGCAAATATGGGGCGGAACAAGGCAGAAACAAATCGAATACTGAGAGGGACGAGACTAATATCCATGCAGTGATATTAGCATCGCTACGCAAGGCTAGTACAATCGTGTATGGGGGGGGGGGGGGGGGGGGGAATGCTACTCGTATCATGGGGGATACCTGCGTGTATGGGACTCCAGGGGATACGTACTCGTGGTGTAGTTTGAGAGAGTGCGGGATGGGTATCTGCAGCTTGGAGTTGTCGTTCTGGGCCTTGCGGTTCAGATGGATCCAGATGCAGGTCATGGCGAAGGAGTGAGTCGACTGGGGCTTGTTAATGTCTGGCACTGGAATGCACTGGAGGACGGGGAGAGGGTGGGAGAGAGAGGGTGGGAGAGGGAGAGGGAGAGGCAGAGTTTGTAATACAGTTTGTCTACACCAGTGGTTCTCAACCTTTTTACAGCAGGTACCACGTCAGACAATATATGGCTCTGGAGTGCCCGCTGGCCTAGCGGTCCAGGCGCATGCCACATACAGTGAGTATAGGATAGGCTCTGGCCTGACAGCGCGCCACGTGTTCGAAGCCCGTTCATGGTGACCTTTGCTGCATGTCTCTCCATCCCTCTTTCCTGTCCATCTTCATAGTCTCGCGTAGCCAGACAACAATTCCACAATTTCCGAATGCTATATAGTCTGGAACTACACCTCCCGAAAACTGTTAAAATACAGTAGTGTACACCTAACCTATCCCATCCAATTCAGCTAATAGCAAAGTTCACACAGAAGGCAAATATCTAATTCCGAATAATATATACAAATTGATAACTATAAAACTAGCACTTTAACTCCAAGTTCTCACACAACAGACAGAGTACCATGGGTGGTACGCGCACCACAGGTTGAGAATCACTGGTCTACACAAACTACACACCTGAGGGTCATTGGATCCTGATGAAGGCTTCATAGCCGAAACGCGTAGGTCATTTTTTAACATTTGGCCTAGCTGAGCCATGAAAATAAAGGCTTTTTAAACTTTAAACTTTACTGAACGGAGTGCTTTGGATTTCCATTGAGTTCACCCCTTCTTCTTGCACTTGGATGATTGTCAGCCCAGCTCCCACTACCACAGGGAAAGGAACTTGAATATATTTACATACACCGGAGGATATTTTGGACGCAACTTGTTGTTGGAAACTGTATTCATGTTTAACCCATTCTGGGCGGGAACCCCTTTTCGTGTTTTCAACATGTTATAATTTAGCTATTGAAAAATAGCAGATCTACAAGCTCATAGCGCGCCACCGAGTGGCGCGCTACGAGCTTGTAGGAATATATCAAAAGTACACAAGAACCTCTTTCTCCGGGTAGAGCAGGTCGAAGAGTTTCATGACGGGCAGGAAGTCTGCTAGGGCGTTCTTCTGGATGCTCCCCGATATGAACTGCAGTAGGACCCACATCAGGTGGTCCCTCCCCTTGATCAGACCTCTGCCAGCAAGCTGCAGGGAGACAGAGCAAGACTAGCCTCGGAAACCCAGACGTTTTTATTTCCAGGGAGAAAAAAAAAGTCTGGGTCCGAGTCCACTTCAATTCGGCATAGAGTAGCGCAAACGTCTCTCACTCTCTGCTGATTTCTGATCGTCTGCACCTTTGTTAAATTGACACTCACACATATACACACACACACACACACACACACACACACACACACACACACACACACACACACACACACACACACACTCCTCTCACTCTCTGTCGCTCTAATTAATTAGTCTCATGTCAATTTTCACGATTAAAACAGAAAATAGCTCATAGCGCGGCACCGAGTGCTATTTTTCAATAGCTAAAGTATAACATAATGCTTAAAACACCAAAAAGGGGTTCCCGTACTGAATGGGTTAGGGACCGATAATAACTTGAATCTGTAAACTTATTAGGAGCTTGTAGATCGGCTATATTTGGTGAAGAGACTTTGTGAACTCTAGGCTGAAAAAGTTTGAGTTAAAAGTTTAACTCGGGTCCGTTAAACTGAAGTGACAAATTCCAAATATTATCAAAGTATTCATTCTGCCGCGGCACCCTAGGGTGCCACGGACGGCACCCGTGTTTTTTGAGAAAGCCCCCCACCCCCCCGGCCGCGGCTTACCTTCTGATGCAAGGAGAGCACCATGTGGGGGAAGCTGGCGAACTGGAAGAGCACAAAGAAGATGAGCTGGGAGGAGAGGTGCTGCCACAGCAGCTGGCTGGTGCCGCCCACGTCCGCGTCGATCAGGTGCTCCTCGGTCTCCGAGCGCTCCATGGCGTACACCACCAGGTCCACCAGCTGCTCCTCCAGCACCGGGCAGCGCTGCTTGTGCTGAGGAGGAGGAGGAGGAGTAGGAGACATCGCAAAGGAGGAGAGGGAGAGCCGTGAGAGGAGGAGGAAGAGGAAAAGGAGGAAGAGGGGGAGACACCGCAAAGGAGGAAAGGGAGAGCCGTGAGAGGAGGAGGAGGAAGAGGAGAAGGAAAAGTAGGAGGGGGAGGAGGAGACATCGCAAAGGAGGAGAGGGAGAGCCGTGAGAGGAGGAAGAGGGGGAGACATCGCAAAGGGAGGAGAGGGAGAGCCGTGAGAGATGGGTGGGTGGAAAATGGGTGGGTGGGAACAAGTGGGTGGAAAATGAAAATCGATTAATAGATGAATCATCAAGATGTTGAATGCAGAATTCATTATTTGAAAAAGAGAGCTGCTTAAGTATTTTGTTTGTACTGTAATAAAAGACGATGGAAGTAAATTAATCTGTTTTTGAGTGGTGCAACCACTCCAAGGAACAGCAATGTCCCTATGTCCCTATGTTTAGAGTACCAACAGGGGGCACTGTTGCACCACTCACTTCAGACCGGTCTGATTTTTTTCCCATTATGGATCATTAGAAAGGGGTGAGATTAAATCATGTATTGGAATCGACTTAATAATCGAATCGTGGCCCTTCGACTCGGAATCGAATCGTCAGGTACCTAGAGATTTCCGACCGATGGATGGATGGATGGATGGAGAGAGGAAAAAAGGATGGGTTGGATATAGAAAGCAAAGTTTGTAGAGGTGTCCGATATTATCGGCCCACCAACATTATCGGTTTAAAAGTTTAAAAGTAACCAAAAACACGCTGCAGCAGATTTGAGAAAAATTAAATAAAGAAAATGTATCATTTCTCCAACTCGAGGGAATGCCGAGGGAAGGAATAGATGAAGAGTGAAAGTATTAAATAAAATGTGAGAGAGAGAGAGAGAGAGAGAGAGATTGTCACTCGGTATCAACATGATACAAAAGTCGAGTTGTAAAAGTGTACCTCTGTATCATGTACACTACTGTGTACACTGTACTGTACTACTGTATACTGTAGTTATAGTCTCATATGAGCACTGGAAGAGTTATTAACCATTGTATCACATTATGCTTTGCTTATTGCTTTCCATTCAACGTCCTTTTCCATATTGTGTCATACTGTAGGTCACACAAATAAACCTAACAAGAAATCACCATGTATTCCGGGTGGAAAAGTGGAAGATTTTCACACTCTTAACCATGGTGGTGAATGGATCAAAATAAATCCATTAATGACGGAATGGTGTGAAAATAGTGAATCTACAAGCTCGTTACGTGTCGCAATGCAACACGCTGTGAGCTTGTAGAGCTGCTATTAACACATTGTATGCCCAGGACGTCTTTGGGAATTTTGTGTGGGTTTTTTGTGATTTATTTTTTATCGTCCAAAAACAACTCTATGTCTCTATTCTGAATAAATCTATGGGCATTTTTGGTGTTCATTTATTCATTTTGAATAAATAATACATTGGCTAACACATCGGAAATCATCAACAAACACACACACACACACACACACCACCACCACAAACAACTCAAATAGCACAGCACATAATGTGTATATATATATTTTTTAAACAGCACGGTGCATACACACATGCAAGGCCAAATGGGAATTGGGGGGTGGGTTGGTATCTGGAAATGAAGAGTGGGACAGGGAACTTCAAAACACACTGGTAGAGAAGTCACCATCGTGACATTTTACTGTCGTCACAAATAATTGCAAGTAACAATTTCATTGGGTTTTTCTTTTCTTTTTTTTGGCATTGATTGGGCATTGGAAAATAGAGGTGAATGTTATTACATTTCCGTTTGCCTGTTAGGGTACAAATTGCACAGGGCAGATATGATATGACAAATAACTTCAATCAAAAAAATACACAGAAACCATGACCATGTCATGCCTTTAAGTATGATGTTATACTTTCTAAAATATCTCCACAACATCTCAAATAGCCAATCAAGAAGTCTGACAGATGAATCGAAGCGATTCTGACGATCATGCAAAAAAAATGATTGCTTTCAATGAATCCATCATGGTCAAAATGGAGTTTGAAGTTACAATGGGTTTGTATGGGAAGGGGGCGTGTCTGATAAAAAAGGAATATCAAATATCTAAATAGTGAATGAAGGAACTTAACAACTGTCTGGGGTGCTACCCGAGTAGACGATGACCCCAAACATGTCTGAAAGTGAAATGTCCACTTTTATATTTCAGCAGCAGACCTCCAGTTTGTTCCTCTACCAAATTAGGTTACTTACTTCCATCCAATTTTATTTTACAACTGTACATTTCAATGAACATCATCTGTTTTTCATCAGATTGGTTTTCCTTAACAGTTGGTAAAGTAATAATTGTAATGTCTAATTATAATAACCGATGAATGCAATAAAGGTGCCGTAAGTGATATAAAACCAAAGTATATATATTTTTTTGTTTTGTTACAAAGTTAAAGCTCTATATCCAGATATAATGCATTGCTATGGAGTGTTTGTTCAATAACAGATGTCTCTTATACATTTTCAGGTGGGTTGCCAACTTCAAACAATCAGGAGAGAGTGCCCATGTATCGGCTTCAAATGTATAGTGTTCCAGCTCATTTCTTTGTCAACACTTACAATGTCACTGTATCCAGTAGGAACTCTCTGTCTTGACTGGATAAAATTGGTATCCCGACCAAAACAATGCATTTTTTTACTAAAGAGCGGGAGAGGCGGGGGGTTTGCAGTTACCAAACAAGTGTAACAATGATTACTATCAGAATATTTAACACTTACTTTAACCTATTTAGGCCTGACCTCAAAATTTTAAAAAATTCTTCTAAATATTTTCACGATTTTTCAAAAATAGCAGACCTACAAGCTCGTAGCGCGCCACTCGGTGGCGCGCTACGAGCTTGTAGATTATAACATAATGTTTAAAACACCAAAAGGGGTTCCCGCCCAAAATGGGTTAACAAAATAAAATCACTTACTGCACCTTTAAACACATGACAGAAAACACAGGAATATACACAAATACAAAACAATGCTCCTCACGGGCCAGATTTCAAAAACGTCCCACAATGCATTTGGCTCATCAACTAATGAACATCACACGACACGAGTCAGAGTTCACTCATCCAGTCAGACAGCCAATCAGAATCATCTCATCAGCTGACCTGGGCAAAACACTGATCAAATGGATTTAAAAAATTAAAACGAAAAATAAATCAAAAAGGTGCGATATTTTAGAAAGTATAAAGGATTACGTGAAAAGAACGTGACATTTGGCGCTGAATCTGTCCAGTGGTATGCGGACACACAGACTCTCACTGCATAGACCACTGGTTTTCATACATTTTCATATCAAAAGGTTCCCAAAAGTAAACAGTCAAAGTCGTACGATTTGTCACACACGTGCAGCCGTGCCGCACTTGGGAGTCATTGGATTAGTTGATTTGACCCCCCCAATCCAACCCATTCATGCTGAGTGCCAAGCAGGGAGGCATCGGGTCCCATTTTTACAGTCTTTGGTATGACCAGACCACCCAGTTTCAGGGCAGACACTGTCTGGTCTGTAAAATGTACATGGAAAACCTACATGGATTGGGACCGCGGGCCTCCATTTGAAAAGATTTGCGCAATGGCACCAGTGTCAACTTTGACAGCAAATTTAGATTTCGTTTTAATCAGTCTTTTCAATACAATTCCATTCGGTTTTTAGCAATATTTTAGCTATCTGAAATGTTTTAGTTTTAGATTTGAGTTGATTCAATCTACATTTTGTCGACAAAAATGTGTTTTAGTGAGCCATGGTGGCGCCGTCGTAATGCCCGATTTATACTTAGCAGCGTGTCGGAAATAGCAGATCTACAAGCTCACAACACGTTGCGTTGTGAGCTTGCGTTTGTCCCTGGCATAAAACATTTCAGATGGGGAGTCCGTGGCCAAATACAGTTGGGTGCCACCGATATTGTCCCTTATCATTTGACCCATTTAGGCCTGACCTCAAAATTTAAAAAAAATCTTCTAAATCCGCCAGTTTTCTGAAATAAATATTTTCACGATTTTTCAAAAATAGCAGACCTACAAGCTCGTAGCAGCTTGTAGATCTGCTATTTTTCAATAGCTAAATTATAACATAATGTTTAAAACACCAAAAGGGGTTCCCGCCCAAAATGGGTTAACTGTCCTTTTGCGCAGATCACGCAAAACTCAGCAAAAAGAAAAGGACAATATCGATGGCCTCCAACTGTACATATCAATTTGTGGGTCCTTGACATGAAAACAGTTTGAGAACCACTGTAAATCATGAAAACAGTTTGAGCACCACTGTAAATCATGAAAACAGTTTGAGCACCACTGTAAATCATGAAAACAGTTTTCTCGCGGTGCCTCACGTAGCTCATGGCCACCAGACACGGCGCGCCTCCGTCAGGACATCAGTGATAATGACAATGCTACAATCGCAGATAATGACATACTGAACAGTGAGGATGCCAGTATGGACATTTTGGCACCATTCAAACGTGCTGATAACGGATGATTTTGCCGATTCAATACATGATACCAGTCGAATGGGGTGTGTAAATCATGAAAACAGTTAGAGAACCACTGTAAATCATGAAAACAGTTTGAGAACCACTGTAAATCATGAAAACAGTTTGAGCACCACTGTAAATCATGAAAACAGTTTGAGCACCACTGTAAATCATGACAACAGTTTGAGCACCACTGTAAATCATGAAAACAGTGTGAGAACCACTGTAAATCTAGATTTGTCCAGGTCAGCACAACAGAAAACAGGAAGAGGGTGACCAGTGGTGGAAAGTAACTAAGTACTGTACTTAAATACAATTTTGAGGAATCTGTACTTTACTTGAGTATTTCCAATATCTAACACTTAGTACTTTGTATCGTACTTTTACTATTTGAAAACTTTAGTTACTAGTTACTTTATAGATGTGTATCATTATTACAAAAGATACATTGCCCACTTCAGCCCTGTACATACATTTCGGGCCATTTAAAAAAAAAAAAGATCCACAAGCTCACAATTTGGTAATCCAAATGTTTTACTCAAGTACAATTAGTAATATTTCCACCACTGGGGCGTGACAAACACTACATCCACACATGCAGTGCAGCGAGGGCTTGAAACTCCAAAAGCAGGGCTCGAACTGACATTTGAAATGCATAACGAAACATGGGCTAGCTAGCCGAAACATAGGGCCAGGCTAGCTGGCGTACTAATCCAAAACAAAAACACAATGCATTGTCTTGGTGGTTTTATCTATCCATTTCTTAAGAGGTGGGGCAAGTGATATGTTTGAGGGGGAAATTATAAAACAAAAATCTCTGTATTATGATATTAATCATTGCTATATAGTCTATAGCAATTGCTATAGACTCTATAGCAATGATACAAATGCTGTTCACTCAGTAAACCAGCTTTTTAATAAACAGAAAATGCATGGTTGGTTGCCAATTTCATCTCACGAGAGTCTACTACTAATTTATACATTTTATAATATTTTTGTCTTGCTCATTTATTTGTTCCATCATTACCCAATTTTCAGTTGTTTGTTCTGACCTGTTTCGTGTGTGTTTTCTCGGTCCTGCGTTTTGTACTTGTTCACATGCCCATTGGCGGCCAAGCTACACCAGGCTTTTCTCGCACAAAACGCGCGCGTTTACCCCCGCGTGTGCGTTTAATTTAGGTCCAGCCCTATTTTAAAAAACGCACGCGCGGACCGCGCGTTTAGGGTAAACGTGCGAGAAAAGCCTGGTGTAGCGTGGCCGTTAATTGTAAAATTAATTAATGGCCTTTCCATTTCTGCTGCAGTAATTGCATTTATATCTGCCATTTCTAGGGCCATTTCTAGTTAGTTGTATGTCGCGCACCACAACATATTAGATATGCAAGCTCACAAAGCATTAACAAGCCATTTAAGTGTTCTATATATTTATTAATTATTAGTTTTTAATTGTTATCAATTTGACCCTGCCTTGTTCATTTCAAACCCTCTGGTGTTTCATGTCTTTTTTCCACTCCAGTTTTCCAGTGTGTCTAAAAAATAAAGTAAAGTAAAGTAAAGTAAAGTAAAGTAAAGTAAAGTAAAGTAAAGTAAAGTAAAGTAAAGTAAAGTAAAATAAAATAAAAGCAAGCGTCCAATGGGCTGGTTAGTTGGCAAGTCAGGTGACCAGGAAGAGGAACAAGGACATACCTGGGCAATGTTCAGTGTCTAGAGAGCACATGGTAGAGAGACAAACACCACACGCAACCAGAGAGAGAGAGAGAGGGAGAGAGAGAGAGAGAGAGAGAGAGAGAGAGAGAAACAAAGAAAGGACAAGACGGGGGGAAGAGGAGACAAATAGGACCAGAAACAAAGCGAGAGAGAGAAAGAGATAGTGACTAAAAGGAGCTACAGGTTTGTTCACAAAATGCCCTTTCAGTTCAGTTCGAATCCACTCACGTCAACTCAGCCCATTAAATCCAACACACTGGATTGTGTAGTTATTTGTTCACAATATAGACTCTATATATAGGCCAGCAGCCATATTGGAAAGACTTCTTACTTCCTTGTCTTAACAGTTAAAAGGAATTAAGGCTCTGTTCCACTCAATGAAGCACAGTGGTTCTCAAACCTTTTAATTGTAACGATCCCCATAACTCTGAGTGTACAAATGAATTTGTATACTCTCAGAGTTACACATGCAGGGGTCATTTGGAATCCCCCCCCCCCCCCAAGGAACCATGACCACCCTTCGAGACCCACTGGCGTAGCCGACATGCACAATATCAATGAGCCAACATGCACAACATCAGCACCTTGACTCTGTTTGACCAGAACGGAACAGAGCCTTCATTGGAACAATTGTTAAGACATTTGAAGGACAGAATATGGCTGCTGTGCATAAGAGCATAGGTCCAGCCTTACCCCTTATCCCTTAAACTTGTCGTTTGCCGTTCTTTACTATATTAAAACATTTGAAAGTAGTTCAAATAGCTGATCTACAAGCTCACAATGTGTCGATTGGCTAGTTGAACAATTTTAAGCCCTAAGTCCTTACACGCCGCGAGCGTTTATTTAGTGTGACACATGTAACAGCGGAGCGGTCTGCAACCGCGTTAATTTTAACTGACGATTGTGTCCTGAGTAGATACATAGAACGTGAATATTACACGGCACTAAAGAACACTAATTCATGTTCTAAATGTTGATTTCTTACCGCCTATAAAAGCATCAGCATGTACTGCCCTACGAAGCCAAAGTGCAGTAACTATGTTTTTGGCCACAACGGACCGACTTATTTGTGTATCCCAAAGCAAAAGGTCAAATTAGCCTTCGGGGTTTTGGGGGATAAACACTTTTAAGCCCATTTATCGTCGTTGTTTTTCGTAGTACTGCACTTTGGCTTTGTAGGCCTTGGTTATTATAAGTTTCACGCAACATTTTTAAGATCGTTTCTTCGTCACAGTCTCAGTTTGTAAGCCTTCCAGGATGCTCACTTAAGCCCCTCCAATTAATACAGAATGGCCTTTTCGGCTCCTAAGTATAGAGGGTTTAAGTCAGGGTTCCCCAATTAATTTTCCTCAAGGGCCATATTTTGACTAGGGTACCAGGCTGGGGGCCGAGTCCGCACGCACAAGGTCGAGGTCTTGCCCTGAAAATTAATTTTCAGGGCAAGACCCCATTTGAAAAGGATGCCCAGTTTGACATGCATAGGCTACTGACCCCCATTTAATGCCATTTATATCTGGGACCCCTAAAAAAAAAAATATATATATATATATATATATATATATATTTTTTTTTTGTATTCTTCCATGGGCCACAAGGGGGCGCTCCGCGGGCCGCCTATTGGGGAACCCTGGTTTAAGTGGTAAAACTGAGGTGATATTGATAAATTCAATCAATGCATTATGCGGCACCCCTGGCAAGGCAAGAGACTGTGTCAGATTGCGTCAGAAAATCCCCACATAGCAACTTCCGTGAACCGAATTCACTGTAGTAGCCTTTTCATAAATTATATTTGCACTTAGACTGTCGTGAAAGTTTATAATAATTAGAGAAATTCAAAGTTTCAACACCAATACACCAACCAGTAGTAGTAGTAGTTGTGAATTAGCAAACTGGACATTTAATGTTTCCTTTATCCTCGTGTTGCACTTCTTTTTTCGCAGAAGTTTTCATTTTAGTTATTTCTCATAAGCACACGTCCGTTGTGCTTCAACTACACACGGCCATATGCCTCGACTTCTGTGTCCAGCCACTCCCACCCCTCACTGGGGAAACTTCGGGGAGTAAAAACGGGGCAAGCGGCCGGCTTGTATAGGAGGAGTTATTCTGTGTGCATAGAGCCTGTACATGTCTGACCTTGTGTGTCCTCCAGCATGGCGGTGTCACGGCACAATTGGTGACCTGCTGAAATGAAATGTGTCGCGTGGACTTCATGCAACGCCATTGTCCGAACATAAAATCACTGCCGTTTGGTTATTAGCTAAGTTACACCTAGTGGTATTTAGGCCATGTGTTACAAGAAAGATGTCAATGAGCGTCCAAGTCCAGGTCCACCATGGTCACATATTTTGGCAGGTCACCAATATCACCGTAACACAGGAGGCAGAAATGTGAGTATTCTGAGGGGGCTCATTGCTATAGACTCTAATCAGCTAGCTTTCTGGGCTGAGTTGAGACTAGAATGGAGCCCAACGGAGCAACACCAGTGCATTGTGGGTCAGCCCACACGATTGGCTGGCTTTACTTTCATTTCCTTACACACAGCTGTGTTACGGGTGGCATTCATAAGGGCAGTGGTTCTCTAGAACAGGGGTTCTCAACCCGTGGGTCGCGACCCCTCGGGGGGTCACCAAATTATTTTGGGGGGTCCCCAAAATATTTTCAAAAAAAAAAAAAAAAGATTTTTTTTAAAAACTTTATTTTCACGATTTTTCAAAAATAGCAGACCTACAAGTTCATAGCGCGCCACTCGGTGGCGCGCTATGAGCTTGTAGATCTGCTATTTTTCAATAGCTAAATTATAACAATGCTTAAAACATCAAAAGGGGTTCCCGCCCAAAATGGTTTAAGGTTATTGTAGCAGTCAATTTATATTGGGGGTCGGGAGGGGGCGGGGCGGGGGTCCCGAGACATTGCCAAAGCATTTCCAGGGGTCCCCGGCCAAAAACGTTGAGAACCCCTGCTCTAGAAGTGTGGTCCGAGGATTCCCCTCAAGTAGGGCCGTCCCCAGATAATTGACCAGTAACTCTGAGAGCGTTACAAACGGGTCCATTTGTACACTCTTAGCGTTATAGGGGGTTACAGACCGCAACCCCAAACAATAATCATATTTGAACTGGGGACCCCCCCCACCCCCAACCTGACAAGCAATTGGAATTGTAGGAGTTGAAGCATTGGATTTAGTTTGACTTGGTTCCACAGATAGATATTTACAAGAAATATTGCAAATATTACATTGTTGCCTCTTTCTTCGGGAACATTTGACTTTGACGACTTTGACGACTTCATTTTAGAGGTTAAGGGATTAAAAGTCCTTAAATTGTCAATTTAGAAATGTGCAGACACCTTGTATACAGTAGACGTATACCGTTTGTTGGTTTGTTTACTGTATGTTGAGTGAGAAAACAATGTTGCACATTAAGCAAATACCTAAAATCATGTGGGGACTGCCCTGGGGGTCCCGACCCACAGGTTGAGAACCACTGGCATGATGCTCATGATGTCTTTGAAAATGAAAATAGTTGAAAACGTTTGAGAATCACTGCACAAGGAGTGATGTGTTGAAGAAGGGAATATGAACATGAGGGAAGAATGACAATGGAGAGAAAGCAAGAGTAACGAGAAAGAAGGGAATGAATGAAAAGGAAAGGAGGGGGCTACGTTAGCCTGATTATCAGACTGTAGCTTTCTTGAAGCTTCAGTCTGACATTGTCTCCTGTCTGAGCGATTTCAAGGGGGAGGGGATTAGAATTTCCCTCAACCGGTAGCCATTGGTGTTGTTTTTCCCTCCTTCCTCCGTGTGTTGCGCTGCGTGATGATGCTGAAAACGGGACTCGGCGCTGATTGGTTGTTCGTTAGACCCACCCCCACCACCGATTCTCATTGGATAATACATTTTTGTACCGAAGAAATTATAGGTTCACAGTGCAACACCAGACCAAGAGACGGAGTCCACTCAGAGAGTGGGCGGGGTCTTTGGGCTGGATCCAGGCTAGGGCTACGTCATGTGTCCTAAAGCACTAAATCCATCAGTGTATGTTAGATTCATGTGTTATTTTCAGACATTTAACCACTTGAACTGTCAATACCTAGTCAATGTAACCTTTCACTGCCCAGGCGGTGGCGTAACCGTCTGGGCACCCGACTGGTAATCCAGTCGCAGTGTGCCGCGGGTTCGACTCCCGAGCCCGACACGGCCTTTACTGCATGTCTTCCCCCATCTCTCTCCCGTTTCCTGTCAGCCTACTGTCTGTCCCTTCAAAAACCAATAAAAGGCATAAGCCGCAAAAAATATATATTTTAAAAAAAAGCCGCAAAAAAAATATCTTAAAAAAAAAAAATGTAACCTTTCACTCTGTACTTGGCCTGCTTTTTTCCCCCCTCCACCCCAAACCTCCTTGCTGAAAATAGCCGATCTATAAGCTCACAACGCCCTGCAGTGCAAGGCGTCGTTAGCTTGTGAATCTAACGACGAAGCTTGTGAAAAGATTAGGTTGCCTCCCTGTAGTAACCCTGAAGACCCCCTAGGGGTCATGGACCCCCTGTTGACGACCCCTGGTATACTGGTTTCCCTAAGCACCTGCTTTTAAACGGCTGAATCTCAGTGTGCGAAGGCTTTTCTACGCAAAGGTTCGCAAACCTCTAAACATTCAAGCCGGCTTGGCTTAGCTTAGCTTTAGGATGATATAATGCTCGCGTGAAGTAGGTGGCACTTTCCCCAGCCACTAAGGGCTAATCCAATGAAAATTACCTGGGGGAGTGGCCCTTGATCAAGTGGTGTAGGAAAAAAGAAAACAAAAAGAAAACATGGGATGCGGGGAGGAGAGCAGCTGAGATCATGTGAGGAGGACATACAATGAAGGGAGGAGGACCCCGTGTGTGCGTGTGCGTGTGTGTGTGCGTGTGCGTGTGTGTGTGCGTGTGTGATGAAGGGCAGATGATGGTACCTGCTTGTTGAGTCCCAGCATGTTGCACACCATCTCTCTGGAGTAGGGCTGTTCCAACACGTACCGCAACAGGCCTGTCTGAGGTTCAAACAGGTCCTACACGCACACGCACGCACGCACAAACACACACACATGTACGCACAAACGGGCACATGCACACACATATACAGTGTTGGGAAAGTTCTTTTTTTTATGAACTAGTTCAGTTCAGTTCAAAAATTAAAAAATGAACTCGTTCAACTAAAGTTCATGGTTCCAAAAAATGAACTATTATAGTTGTTTTTCGTTCTATTTTTTTTTGTATTATTATTATTGCCACAGCCCATAGGAATAAAGTCTGCTATTGGGAATGAACTCCAACCTTTGGGATTAATAAAGTGACAACTTTTACAATATCTCCATTACCATTATCCAAATTAATTTCTTATATATTTTTTTACATTTTGGAAATAATAGCTCTTTTGCGATGTGAAATGCCAGCGAATTCTTAATCCTTTTCCTTGTATTTTATGGGCACACTTTTGAAAGCTGCATGCTTTTATTGTGAAGGCAAAAGTTTCTGAATGTTCTCGTTTCTCACAGCCTGCATATCTCCGCGTGTTGAAAATAGCTGATCTGCAAGCTCACAACGCGCCGCGTCCGCAACGCGTTGTGAGCTTGTAGATCAGCTATTTTCAGCACGGAACACTTTGTACGACGAAGAATAAATCATGCATTACTGCGCTTCACTAGTCTGTGGGAGACGGAAAGAGATGTATTTTGTTGGCCGTTGGCGATATGAACACATACCTCCTCGACGCAAAAATAACACATTATGTTTAATCAAACAACAACTTTCATCAGTGTTTGGGTCGGGAGTCGGGATGTTCTGTGTCTGCTGCCTGTCTGCCTGTCTGCCTGCCTGCTGCCTGTCTGTCTGTCTGCTGCCTGTCTGCCTGTCTGCCTGCCTGCTGCCTGTCTGTCTGCTGCCTGTCTGCCTGCATGACAGGATCATCATGCAGTTGCACGCTGCGCACTCCAGTGAAATAGTACGGCTGAGAAAGATTAGTTAATTTGTGTCGGATAAGGACTTATTGGTGGGGTTTCCGCTACATATTAAAGGAGCATTCAGTGATTTGGGTGATTTGGAAAACCACCCAGTCCGCCCCATAACAAAATGTACTCTACAGTGGGGGGAAGTGCAACAGGCCAACAGCATGTGCACCAAGGCCCGCTCCCACTCGATCATGATTGGAGGAAGGCCCCTCTCATCCTGATTGGATGAAGGTTTTGCCACCCACCACCAAAACTGAAACTAGGGTTTTTTGACCCCAGGGGCTCACTGGGGACAGGGAGGAACTCCTTATATGGTCAGCACACTCTATAGTAGGGAGGATTATCCAGAAAAAAAGAAAAAATAAGTGATATTTGAATGAAGTCAAATCACTGAATATACCTTTAAGGCCTGTTTAGGGTGTGTTTTAGCGGGGGGGTTCGCCTGGAAGGCTGTATGGAAACACTCACTCTTGAACGAAGTTCAACGTGAGAAAGTGACGTTCACACACGCCAGAAATGAACGCGTTCACAATGACGTTCATCAAGCAGAAATACAGTACAGATCAGATCGGTGAACCAATATTATACTATAGCCAATATATACCAGGGGTGGGCAACTTTGACCATATTGGAGAGGGCTACTATATTTAATATTATAGCGCAGGGGTGGGCAACTTTGACCATGGAGAGGGCCACTATATTTCCACACTCACTCCAGAGGGCCACAGTGCATTTTACTGTCGTCGCAAAAATAGCAGATCTACAAGCTCAAAACTTTTGAGCTTGTAGGTCAGCTATTTTTGCTATATTTGAATTGAAATACTGAATTATTTTTTGCTTTTTTAAAATTAGAATCCTGAAAAGTAACCTTTTTTATTGATTTTCAAATGCATTTAGTTTTAGTTATGATAACTTGAACTAAATACAAATACATTGGACACAAAGACAATAACATTTAATGTAATGCTAGTCATTAAGTATAATTAAAGCAGGTCATGTTTGCATGTTTGGAATTGTAACAGCTGAAATCAATACTATATCAGTATTAACCTAGGGCCGCATTAAGTGAAGGTGGTGGCCGCATGTGGCCCCCAGCCCGCCAGTTGCCCACCCCTGTTATAGCGCTTGCTCCATGCGCTACCCGCCCCTCTAGACCAGAAAGCACGCTGTCTGGGCCAGGCTACTGCCGAGCAGAAACCCTGTACCTCTAATATGTTGGGTATTTTTGGATAGTTTTTTTAAATTTTTTATGGTTAAAGTGGCTCAAATCTAAAATGGCACAGATGCGTTGCCGGCTTTAATGAGTTAAACCAATGACATGTCAAATTGAATCATGGTTAATTGCTGTATACATTGACCAAACAGGAAAATGACAGTGTAGTAGTAGTAGTACCTCTACTTTGTCACTAGATGGAGCACTTTACTAACATTCCATGCAGTCTACACCTTGTATACACTCAAGAAGCACATCGAACAATACCATACTGAGTGATTAGTACTTGATTATGCACCCAGCCTGTATGTGTGTGCGTGTGACTTTCTGTGTGTGTGTGTCTGTGTGTGTCTGTGTCTGTGTGTGTGTGTGTGTCTGTGTGTCTGTGTGTCTGTGTGTGTGTGTGTGTGTGTGTGTGTGTGTGTGCGTACGTACGTACGTACGTACGTACGTGCGTGCGTGCATGCATGCGCATGCGTGTGTGTGTGTTACCTTGTCGAAGGGCAGCGACCCCTTCAAGGGGAAGCGTAGCGTCGTGGGGTCTAATTTCCAGGAGTTACAGATAGCCCCGCTGTTGTTCACTACTGGTAACAGACTGCATCGGCCTGATGCACGCACAAACACACACACACATGGTTTGTATTAGTGTAATTGTGACAACAGCATTCTGAGGAGGGTGTACCTGAAGAAAGAAAGCTGAAAGTGTCAGAAATTTAAATGACAAACAATTTTCAAATAAACAAACAACAAAGATATCGTCTCTTTCGGCGTGGAAACATAATGTCCGAAGCTGTTACTACAGGATTAAACAATTATAATCTACAAGCACCACTGCTGCTGTATTCTTCTTACCACAGATGGAGTTGATTCTGGCTGTGGGCCGAAAACTGTCCACGAAGTCCGATATCAAACTGCCAAGAAGCTACGAGAGAGAGGACACACACACACACACACACACACACACACACACACACACACACACACACACACACACACACACACACACACACACACACACACACACACACACACACACACACACACACACACACACACACACACACACACACACACACACACACACACACACACACACACACACACACACACACACACACACACTTTTAACTGTAACCCTAAAGCCGAGCAGATAGATTGATCTGTCCATTTTCGGTGCACGACACTGATGTGCCACCAAATATAAATCAGGCATAACTCTCACCCTAGTCTCACGGGCCACACTGTTGCCTCCCCACTTCCGTTTAGTCTTTACAGTCGCGCAAATGTATCCTATAATTAAGTACAAATAATCGAAGCATATATATACAGTATAGCTTGCTGCTTAGCATAAATGGAATGGACCCAATGGAAATGGAAAATGAACACGTTAAGATTCTAAAAAAATATATATATGTTCTAAATCCTTATGTTATTACATCAGTGCTTAGTGCTATCAGTGGTGCTGAAAACCTTTTCATGTCAAACACGCCCAAAATGATGATGTATTTGGCCGCGGAAATGACAGCTTCTGGTCTCGTATTGCGGGAGGTGTAGCGCCAGACTCTATATAGCATTCGGAGATTGTGGAATAGTTCTCACCCTAACCTCTCAACCGACAATTACAATTTAGCAGATGCTCTTAATCCAGAGCAATTTACCGTAAGCAAAAACGACACATGGTAATACATCAAATACATGGAAATAGTCATCATGAGCAAGCTAAGAACCTAACAACATCTAAATGTTGAACCCTAAACCTGTAAACTCCCCAAATCGGTTTCAGCCATAAAACCACACATTTCTCGCGCGAGGACCAGGAAAATGTTCCTCACAATGTGCATTTCTCAAATTGTACTATACTTGTGGGGACATTTGGCCCATAATCCCACACACACAAACACATACCCAGTGTGCCAGCTGTCCCTCGGGATAGAATTTTCGGATCTCTGTGACGGCAAAATAAGCTGGCAGGAGACATGCATTCCTGTCAAGGATATATTCCACCACCTACACACACACACACACACAACACACGACACACACACGATTATTCAATTTGCCTGTTGGTACAAATTATGATTTTTTTTTAATCTGAAAGCCGTAGTGTGACCAAGTAGGGTGTTTTAATGTTCATATCGAAAGAAAACTAAAAGCTAGAATATGGAGAGAAGAGGTTTCTGAACGATATATATATATAACTGTATGGACAGACAGACAGACAGACAGACAGACAGACAGACAGACAGACAGACAGCACCTCTCTGGCGGCTAGCAGCTGTTGCACCACAGCTGAGCTGACTGTAGTAGGAATGCTCTGAATCTTGTCCAGGAAGGTCTTCAGTAGGTCTCGGACACCCTGGGATGGATGCACGCACACGCACGCACGCACGCACGCACACGCACACACACACACACACATTAGTTCCAGTGTTGGTTTCGTCGACTAAGACGGAAACAAAACTTCCTTTTTTCACTGGTGAAAACTAAATGAAAACAAAAACTAAGCTATGATAACTAAAACTGTCTATGACTAAATATATTGAACAACTTATTGACAAAATAAAAACTAGACTAAAATGTTAGGGACGGACTAGTGCAGAAGAGATCCAGTAGAACTAAAAGAGGGGTCATTTTATGTTTGGTTGCACTCTGAAAATAGCAGATCTACAAGCTATGAGCTACGAGAGAGAGAAAGAGACCTTATAGTCCACTCCTCCGATGATCTTGCGGATGAGTTTGAACGTCAGCGCCCACAGCTGAGTCCTGTCCCACTCCAAACTGTCTGAGCTGATCAGCGCCACACACACCATCCTGCACAAACACGCACACACCAACCAATGGATCACAACCAAACCAACACAACCGTCCCATAAACATGTCACGTGCAAAGATCAATGTTAAGAACAGGCAAAAAGTCAAACGATGTGATGTTGCAACAAGAGCGCTGCCTAGCCAACACCACCAACTCGGGACTCCTGTCCTGAATCGTTGACCTCCACACACCCTCCTGTAGGGCTGGGTATTGCCTACAACCTCACGATCAATACATATCATGATACAGAGGCCACGGTACGATATGTATCGCGATACGCGTGGATTTTGCAATTCACCGATTGCCGATGTTTTGACCAATATATTGTCAGATTTGTTTTACTCTTCCAAATCAATTTGAACAACTTAGTAGTTGATGATAACATTTAAACAAAATGCAAGGAAATAAATACAAATAAAAATACATAAGGTTTTGATGGAAAAATGATTTAATCATACATATACCGTCACTGTTTGTTTGTTTTTGTATTATTAAATGCCACGTCACAGCATTTCCTGCCACATCGATATGGTAGCCTCTGTATCGATACGATTATGGATGATACGCTTATTGTCGTATCGATTAACACTTTAATTGCCCGGAACTATTTAATCCATTACATTCATGCGCCCAGTCGATTTATAAACACGGACGCCTTTTCCGGACGGACCAGCCGGAAGTTCATGATGTTGTGTAGCAGCTAACAATAGCCACAGCACTTTAGAGTCGATCGACAACAACGGGAGACAAGAATAAATCTATCGAGACTAGCGACTGGACCGCGGAGCGCCGTCTAACACAGGATCTTTTTTCAGAAAAAGACGCGCTTTATGAACGTTTTAAGATTTTCGTTTTCATCAGCTAAACAGAGGAGGGAGTTTTTTGATGACGTCTCACTCTTGCGCGTCACTGAGGAGAGCCCAGCAGGCGCGCCTGGGCTATACAGCCAGGCGATCCGTTCTCGTATCAATAAACTTCGTCTTTAGGACAATACTTCGTCCTGAGCGTCAGGCGTTACTAATAGAAAGGACAAAGAACTTCGTCCTGGGCGATGGGAGTGTTAATTGAATACACCCCTATACTCCTGGCTGCTGCAGTGGTGTTAGCTCTGTTGTCATGCCGTGGTGTGTCTTGTCTACGCCAGTGTTGATTCTGACAGCAAATATTGATTTACCGTAGTTCAGTCAGTCTTCTTTTTTCTAAAACATTTCACATTACTAATAAAAATAAAAAAAATTAGTAATGTGAAATGTTTTAGTCGATTTTAGTCAACTAAATCTACAGTATATTTTGTCGACAAAGATGTATTTTGGCGGGCCTTGGCGTCGTAATGCCTGATTTTACACTTGGTTGCGTGCTGAAAATAGACGATCTAGATATGCTATTTTAACCCATTTAGGCCTGAGATCCGATTCTAAAAATGTCTTCTACATGCTGACAGTTTTCTGAAAAAGCTATGTTTCTATGTCATTCTTCGTTCTTCAATTTAAAAAAAATAGCAGACCTACAAGCTCGTAGCGCGCCACTCGGTGGCGCGCTATGAGCTTGTAGATCTGCTATTTTTCAATAGCTAAAGCATAACATAATGCTAACACCAAAAGTGGTTCCCGCCCAAAATGGGTTAAGAGCGAAACACCCGAGCGCGACCAAGCATAAAATGACTTATTTCTACTGGATCTCTTCTCCACTCGTCCCTCGCTAAGATTTTAGTCGACGAAATTAGTTGACGAAATTGTCAACAAATTGACGCGTTATAAATAAGCTTCTGCTATGTCTCTTGTTGTTATTTTTATACGCATGATCATTTTTCAACGTGGAAACGATAATTGCGACTGCAGAGAGTCGGGGCGTCTTACTGGTGATGATTATGACAAAACAAGGCGATTATCTCAAATAATTGCGATTACACGATTATGTAATAATAATTGTGACACCCTTACTGTATGTACGCGCGCGTGTGTGTGTGTGTGTGTGTGTGTGTGTGTGTGTGTGTGTGTGTGTGTGTGTGTGTGTGTGTGTGTGCGTGTACCTGGGGGGAAGCAGGCTGGTTTCCACAGCCATGGCCAGACAGTCGTAGAGGAAGGAGATGCGTTTGGGGCTGTGCTGGCTGTGGATGAACCTCACTATCCACTGGACACACTGGTCATGGGAGTCCTGCATGGGTAAATGGTAAAATGGTAAATTTATATACAGCGCCTTTATCCAAGGCGCTTTACATAGATTGTGCATTACATTCATCCATTCGCGCACACATTCATACACCGATTGGCGGGCGGAAACCATGCAAGGCACCAACCAGCACATCAGGAGCAATTATGGGTTCAGTGTCTTGCTCAAGGACACTTCGACACCAACTCTGGGGGAGCCCGGGTTGCGGTTACCATCCAGCCACTCTACCCCTGAGCCACCGCCGCCCGTGGGGGAAGGACACAACAAGTCCAAAGTCAGTCGATGAATTGTGGCTGATTCGCGACAAATCACATCGCGGGCGAAGATGGATGGATGGATGGATGGATGGGCTTATGCATATCGAAATGAGCGTCCTTGAAATGAAAAGGGTCTCAAAGGGTCACAGACACAATGATAGCTAGAGTAGATTGGCTATTTTTGTTTCACTGTGGTGTGTGTGTGTGTGTGTGTGTGTGTGTGTGTGTGTGTGTGTGTGTGTGTGTGTGTGTGTGTGTGTGTGTGTGTGTGTGTGTGTGTGTGTGTGTGTGTGTGTGTGTGTGTGTGTGTGTGTGTGTGCGCGCGCGCGCGCGCGCGCGTGCGTGCGTGCGTGCGTGCGTGCGTGCGTGCGTGGTGCATGAGTGTGCGTACCTGTGGAAGTGTTCCCCAGTAGTGCCTGAAGGCTCCCAGACAGCTGATCAGTTTAGTCCTCTCATCCTCTGGAGTGTCCATGAACATGCTGAAACACACAACACAACACAGGGGTTGACACTGATTTATTGAATACTTCAATGTAGGCCTACATTGTGACAAGTGACAAGTACCGGTCATGTTTTACTTGCCCGAAAGGTCACTTGCCCGAAAGGTTAAATCGCGACAAATTTGACCTACCATTTCATATTGATATGAGAGGTACCCCAATATTACTATGGGGTAAGTGTAGCAACTGTGAAAACAGCATATTATAGGTAAACAGTGCTCTCTTTTTACATTCCACTGACCAGAAGACAGAGGCGAAGACCTTGTTACCACACCGCTCCGGGCAGCGCACCCCCCACGCCTCCCCCTCCCAGTTCTTCTGCGTGTGTGTAGTGGCAACACACGCAGAGATGACATTTCAGAATCTCACACACACACTTGTGCGCACGCGACAGTTTTGGTATGGAATGAACATAATATAATAATTAGGCCTGCCAAAAATACTGAATTATGAAAAGGACCGCAATTGGAAAAAGCCTGCCGCATGCTCCCATTTGTTGAAGAGAGATCTATACATTTTCAAATTATATTAATATGCTTAAATTATCACTTTGGCTAAAACGCTGAATCCCGCTGATAAAGTAGGCTATGTACAGTACATGATAATACATTAATATAGCCTATATAGGATTGCACAATTATATAGCCTACAATTAACAAACAAGCTTGATTGCCAGTTGTAAATAGGTCAATACAAAAACTGATACGAGGATACAACCAGAAAAAGCACTAAGACTTATTTACAGCAGGTATAAAGTAAAAGGAAAACGTGACAACCGTATGGAAAAAGGGGCAGAAGAACTGGGAGGCGGCGGCGCGGGGGTTGCGCTGCCCGGAGCGGTGTGGTAACGAGGTCTTCGCAAGACAGAGTGCTCTGGCCACGTTCAGGCATTTAGACAGATATCTGGTGTCGTGTTTATAGACGGTTGCGTCCCCTCTCCGAGCACTTGCCCGGTCGGGCAACCTGAAAGCAAACGCCACCTGACCACATTTTGTATTTACCTGCCAGGTGGGCAGCCCTATAGTGTCCATGCCAAGCTGAAGCTACTCAACTAAAATGCTGATCTAAGCTTACAACACACAGGCTTAAGACTGCATTCACACAATTTTAAAAGTAGTGCTGTTGTTGATGCATCTTTTTTATAGTTGTGTGATGGTTATGCAAATGTTTTACTCTGTATCCCCTTGAGATTATTATCTAAAATGTATTATTGTCTCCACCAGGCCGAAGGCATGGGGAGAGAGTATGTTTTGCACTCCGTCCGTCCGTCCGTCCGTCCGTCCGTGATCAGCTAATCTCCGGCACCGTTAACCAGGTCGATGCCAAATTTTGCACACACACTCCCTGGATGCCAACGATGAACCTCTGCCCCAAAATTTCCAGAACGGCCCGTTATAGCGCCACCAGGAGGCCGCTTTGTGCAAAACAAGTTTTTGGACAGTACACCTACAGATTTTGTCCAAACATCACGCAAATTGGTACACAGTCTCTCTAGAGCCATTCAACGAAACAGGTCTTTCAGATTTCTCAGACTCCATCCTGATTGGCTAAGATTGGCTTCCAAAGCAAGCAGGAGTGCTCAGTTTCAAACAAAATCATGAACACATCGTGTGATTTCCGTGAAATTGTGCACGCACATTCCCACTAGGCCGAGGAAGAAATGCCACATGAACATTTTCAACTTAGCCTCATGGTGGCGCTATAACTGGCAGAAAAGTGTTTTTACCTCTAACTGCACGGATCTGTGGATAACTTTGTATGCCAACTCCCTAGAGGCCAAGGAAAAACCTTTGCCTGGAATTTTTCACATCTGCTCTTTATAGCGCCACCAGGAGGCCGACATATGTAAAACACATTTTCTAATATTACTCCTTCAGATTTTATCCAAATTTCACGCAAATCGGTACACATGCTCTCCATAGTCATGTGATCAAGACGGGTTTGTTTGATTTCTCATAATCCACCCTCATTGGCTACGATTGGCTTCAAAACTTTTCAGGAGTAGCCGCTTTGTACCCGTTTTGTACAAATCGCCACAACTACTCAACGCAGCGTCCGATTGTGGTGAAACTGTGCATGCATATTCCCACTAGGCTTTGGAAGAAATGCCACTTAACAGTTTTCAAATCAGCCTCATGGTGGCGCTACAACAGGCCAAGCCGCACGCATGTATGCACGCGCACACACACGTTTATATTGCTCCTAAACATTTTGCGGAACTCCTATCCTCCTGGTGGAGACCTGTGCCCAGAAGAGCACTTTTTCTAGTTATTATAGTTCAAATTCAAAAGGAAAACTCACACATATGAGGCTTGCACCCAACAGAGACAGAGATATTTATACCCATTTTGAGCGGGAACACCTCTTGGTGTTTATAGCATTATGTCATACTTTAGCTATTGAAAAATAGCAGATCTACTACAAGCTCATAGCTTGTAGAGCTTTTAGAGCTGCTATTTTTGAAAAATCGTGAAAATGTGGTGCAAATCTTTGAATATACAGCATATTCTTTCAGCGCAAATGTTTTTAACTCAAATCTTTGCTTCTGGGGGGGTCCCTGGTTACAACATATTTTCAGATGGGGGTCGGCGGCCAATTACATATATTTTTGGGTTCCTTGACATGAAAATGTTTGAGAACGACTGATATAGAAACATAGGTTTTTCAGAAAACTGTCAGGATTTAGAAGACATTTTGTAGAATCGAGCTCAGGTCTAAATGGGTTAAAGTGCTCTCACCCTGCAAAGGCCTCTTCAGTCATCTCCGTTTTCTGGAGGGAGAACAAGAGGAAAGAAGAATCAGCTTTAATGTCACACATCACAGGTTTACAGGTGGGAAGGAGTGGGTAGGCCTGTCACAATTATCACATAATCGCCTAATCACAATTATTTGAGATTAGAGCAATTATGTTTTTGCAGAATCATCAAGCTGTTCCATGTTGAAAAATGGCCATATATTTTCAAACATTTTTCAAAAATAGCAGAGATAGTTGATCTACAAGCTTACGACACGTGTTGTAAGCTTGTAGAATAGATCAACTATTTCCACTATTTGTATTTTGTACATTTTTGGACAGATATTTTTTTTTGCGTCAGTGATTTCTTTATATATTTATAAAAATGTGTAATTACGAAGCCTAAAAGGCAAACAGAAATACAAAACTGTAATGTTCCAATGTTCAATGCAAAAAAAAAAACCAAACAATTATACCGTTAATCATAATTAGTTGTGTGACAATGAATGGTCAACTTAATGTTTTAATCGTGACAGCCCTAGAAGTGGGTGTAAATTCACTGTTGTTCAAAGCTCCATCGCTTTAGTCGTTTTCAGAAAGAGAAAAGAAAAGAGGAAGAGGTGAGGGGGTCAGGCGAACAACGGAGGATGAAGATAAACACTGAGCAGTGATGCCCAAACCTTTTAGCCCATGACCCAAGTTAGCCGCAATTTGCAACTCTAGATTTGTTTACAATGGGATGAATCTAGAGTTGCAATACCCTCCATTGACTCCCCACTCATCCAATTTGGTTTGTGATCTGCTTGTCTTAAACAACGTTAAACTCACCAACATTGCAGCTGTAGTCCAAGCTTGAATTATCCTCGTTCAATCTGCCGAGCTTGTTTTTCATAAAAATCCCCCGTAGACATGTTATGAGCTACTTTCTGTCAAGAAATTCTGTGCAGGTGATTCTTTTTCTAAGTGCTGGAGTTTGGAAGCACTCGTCATATGTCACTGAACGGTCCAGCGTACCACCTGTTTCGAATTTGCACATAATGCAGGAGGCAGCAGCGTGACCCGTTAACAAAAACGAGTGCTTCCAAACTGCAACACTTAGAAAAAGAATCACCTACAGAGGATGTCTTGACAGAAAGTATGTCTACGGGGGATTTTTATGAAAAACAAGCTCGGCAGATTGAAAGAGGATAATTCAAGCTTGGACTACAGCTGCAATGTTTGAGTTTAACGTTGTTTAAGACAAGCAGATCACAAACCAAATTGGATGAGTGGGGAGTCAATGGAGGGTATTGCAACTCTAGATTCATCCCATTGTAAACAAATCTAGAGTTGCAAATTGCGGCTAGACCCAAGTTAGACATTTGAAAATAGCAGATGTACAAACAAGCTCACAACGTGTTGAGCAGTGCGTCGTGAGCTTGTTGTAGATAGGCTATTTTCCCTCAGCCATTAAACAAACTGCCCCCCATGTTTTTGTATTGTCTTGGCGTTATGTTTTCTGTACTGTATGTGTCGTTTTGTTGTGGGTGTTGAACGGACCTGTGAAGATGAACATCCTTCGAGAAAATAAAGACTATTATTACCATGTGTACTTGTCCATGTAAACTGTTAATAAAGTATTCAATCAATTAAAAATATAAACTTTGTCTTTCATAATCATAAACCAACTAACTCACCTGTTATCGATCTATATATCCATCTACAGTATATCTACAGTAAAAAATATAATATTTCAGTATAATGTAAATTATTAACTAATAATTGCTTCCACTTGGAAAGAAACAAAACATTGATTGATTACTTCATTAACAGTTTGCAGAAAAAGTACAGTTCAATACAAAGTCTGCTAAGAGGATTTACATTACAACCCTTGGCTTGCCCTGAAACATGACTGTCATGGTCCAGATGGCTACAGATATTACGACCCAAAAAAAGCACTATTATGGCTTATTTCCATTGGGGTCCTTCATATTAAATTCATCTGAACATTTAATCATACAAATATACAGTACTATGTATACAAAAAAAATACCTTTACTAGTAGTAGTAAAGTTAAACGATCTACAATCTCATGTGAGTTGTGAGCTTGTAGATCGGCTATTTTTCGGCACAGAGATGCTAACGTCAAATGGAAATTGTGGAAATAACTCACCACGACATCTTCAAAGATGCTCTGCAGCTGGGTTTCCATGGAGAGCGCCATGACGACAACACCGGTATCAGAGGAGCATGGGCAACAATGTGGCCGTTTGTTGTGTCTGGAAACAGTGTGGCCGTTTTGTTTTTGTTTGATCTTATTCAATAATAATCGCAGATGGACACAACATCATGCTAACAACACCGAGCCAACCTAGCGGAAACAGCCCGCCACACGGACCTGTGCGGGAGACGGACCGTCCGGTCCGTGTGCGATGGCAAAAACAAGCCGACCACGCAACATCATGGGACATATTGGTTCCACTTTTGTTGTTCTTTTCTTTTCTTTTCTTTTCTTTTCTTTTCTTTTCTTTTCTTTTCTTTTCTTTTCTTTTCTTTTCTTTTCTTTTCTTCTTTTCTTTCCTCAGGGGGAGGAGATAAATACAATCCAAGGCGTGGTATTTTGTGAAACAATATACATTATATTAATAGGCCTACTATATATGAGGCATATAAGCCTATAGATGTTTTAATGCGATATTATTTTGGACTTGCGCCAGGCAATTGTATTTATTTTTATTTTTTGTCTCATTTTTTGCATTGTGCTTGATTGATTGAAAAATGTATTAACAGTTTGCAGAATTACAGTACATTTCAAGCACAAACTCAATACAAAGGCTGTTAACTGTGAGCATTACACTTGTTTACAACAGGGTCCACCATGTTCAATTCATCAAAACATTTAGAGACGTACAAATAGACACTTCTATATAGACAAAGAACAGAACAGGAATTCATCATGCTTATTGTTATAAAGTTATATTGACACATTTGAATGACATTTAAAGTAGCCTAATTAATTGCACGAAACCTATAAAGTCCTAGTTGGAAGCCTTTGACTGCAACTAATTATAAAAAATACAATAGCCTACCCTGTGTGTGTGTGTGTGTGTGTGTGTGTGTGTGTGTGTGTGTGTGTGTGTGTGTGTGTGTGTGTGTGTGTGCGTGCGTGCGTGAGTTTGTGCGTCACCGTTTATACCGTAACTATAGCGCTATAGGCTATATATACAACACAATAGCTTGTTGTTCAGGTGTAAAGTCCACAAACAGGTGCAGTTACATTCCTTCCGCCCACAACCAGGAGGGGAAGCTGCCTGTAAAGCTCCCCCGAACTCATTTATTATATGTTTCCTGTTTCCTTACGGTTCAGATGCATGCAGAACATAACGCATTCCACCTTATGCTCAGTGGGACTCAGTGGGTAACATTATTATTGTTTTGTTGAGGCGAAACGACGCGTGTACACATACTTCATAACTTCATAAGGATCGTATAAGGATCAGGTGCGTGCGGTGTCCGGCTAATCCTTAATTGGATCGACATGGAGTCGGTGGGGTACAGCTGGGATATGATCTGATGATGATGATGATGATGATGATGGTGACGCCGGGGGTCCGAAGAAGAAGCGAACGTTCTGTGGTGAAGATATGAGTGGAGATGTTGTGGGTTCTGCTGTGCCTCATTGTGCTGCTGCTGCTTCAAGATGCAGGTAAAGCTGCATGCTTTCATGCAAATCGGCCTCTTTGATCAAAGTATCTAGGCTACTATAGTAGGCCTACTTCTACTGGACTTTGTATTACTGTAGTAGTAGTAGTAATAGGCTACTGTGTATACACAGTAAAGTACTGTGTATACACTATAGGCTACATCATTAGTATTATTAATAATTAAAACAAAAGTAGCAATACCATGCAGAAATGCAAAGTAAAAGTCATTATTGTCTAAAACTACAAAACTATTGGCGTCAAAATGTGCAATAAATGCATGTTTGTAAATCTGAAAAGTATAGGCTAACTAAAGTTATATATCAAGTTATATCAAATAATTGTTTGGTTGTAAAAAGTTTAATTAATCTATATGTTCTTCTGAGATGTGGTGGAGTAGGATATAGAAGCATAAAGTATCAAAGAAATGGACATACTTAACATAGAACAGCAGTTATCTTTTTTATTTTTATATTTTTTTAATATTTGTATATAGCTGAAAGTTGTATAGTGCTTGAGCAAGTAGTTAATGTACTCATTACTGTCCACCACATATAAGCTCATACGTTTTTTTTTGTTTTTGTTTTTTGATCAACGTTTGCCTGTTATCTCTCCTATATGGTACCACATCAATACAGCATGGAATTGTGACAAAATAACAAAATCTTATCAGTGACAGCGGTGGCCGAACGGATTGCGGAGCGGTCTTGATACCGGCAGGTCGCCAGTTCGAATCAGCGGTCCGACACGTTAAAATTACCACCGCTGCAGTGCCCTTGAACAAGGCATTGAACCACTACGATGAAATGTGTTCTATGAGCAGGGCCTGGCTGGAAACAAGTTCTTGAGCTTATCCCAGATACCCTGGGTAAATATAGTTTTCATTTCATCACGACAACAAATGCCTCAGGCATTTAAGCCCGTGACTCAAATGCCAAATAAATATGGTATGAAAAGCGTTGCAAACCACTGCTCTATACAGTTAAATAAGTGAATGAGAGGGGTTTCACTGCATGTGTAGCCTACTTTACTTAAGTAATTTAGCAGAAATCCAACACCTCTCTGTGCACAGGGATTGTCCTTCTTTGTCTGTTGTTTGAAAAGCAAAATGGGTCACTACTATATGCAATGCAGCACTCACTGTAAACAATACCCTGAGATATACATGGCCACATACAGTAAATAGTTTCATTTTGCATATAGTTTTAATTGTTTAGTATACAGTACAGTACTACATTTAATATTGATTATAGAACACAGACTGCAATGTTATAATGTATTGATATTTCATGTGAAAACAGTTACGTCGTTCAATCAACCCCTTTTCCACATTATAATAATAAACTAAAATGTGTTTATTTATGAAAGCATAATTGGTGTTTTTGATGCACGTTAAAATCTCTGATTCGGCCTGGGTGAATTTAGTTTCACCTAGAGGAGGGACTTAGTCTTAGTCTTTTGAATAACACACCATTACATGGTGTGTTATTCAAAATTTTAGTCCTATTTAGTCTTCTGAAATTGTTTAGTCTTAGTCTAGTCTTAGTCGACCAAATATAAAAATCTTATAGGCTTTTAGTCTTAATTTTGCCAGAAAAGATTTATTCTTATTTAGTCTTAGGAAATGGTTGAGTCTTAATCTAGTCTAAAACCTTACTATTTTAGTCTGTTAAAGGACCACTTCACCACTTTTCAACTTCTCTTCCTATAATTGGTCCTAACTAATGTTCATGATAAAATACCACCATTTTTTCCTACTCAGTCTGTGTCTCATAGGAAGGCTGTGGGCAGTTCAGAAACCCGTCCACCAGTGACATCATCGATGGTGAATCCAAGCTAATAGAAACGGCAGGCTTTCTTTTCCTGAAAAGTTAAAGCCATCATTCTCACGATAATAATAATCTAAATATATTTTAAAACAAATCTTGTATAAAAAAAAATCTGCCTAATGATGATGTCACTGGTGGACGGGTGTCAGAACTGCCCAAAGCCCTTCTATGAGACACAGACTGAGTAGGGGAAAAATGGTGGTGTTTTATCATGAACATTAGTGAGGACCAATTATATGAAGAGATGTTGAAAAGTGGTGAAGTGGTCCTTTAAATCTAATCTAATCTAATCTATTACCTGTCTACAAGCAATACTGTTTGCTTGTAGAAGACAGACGGGGGTTATGTTTGTTTTCCTATGAATAATATATGTTCATGCTTCATTATAATAAATCAATACAAATGTGGTCATAAAAGCTAGCAAGCCAGACATGATTTTATGTATCAAATGGTTTTGATTGATTTTCACTTAACAGGTCATTAAATGGGGGATGGGCTGTCATGCACGTTCATGAACTTTTAGTTGAGGATTAATTGCTGTGCAGATAATTGTGATTAGTGATTCGATAGTGTTTTTGACATTGAACATTAATTGGAAAATATAAAACAAAATTACATTTCTGTTTGCCTTTTAGGCTTTGTCAACAAACGTTGCACAGGGCAGATATGACCTATAACTTAAATAAACAAAGAGATTGCTAACAATGACCGCTAACCACACAATCCAAATAATGTACTGTAATAAACCTTGTCTCAGGTATGAGAAATGTAAATAGCCCGCCCACAGAATATTTCTACTGTAAACATTAATAATGGAGGCAGAACTTCCAATGTCACATAACAGGATAACCTTTTATTTATTATCAGTGTTCATTTTGTCGACTGAAATTACCTTTTTTCACTAAAGTGTAAGGGAGGAACTAGTGGAGAAGAGATCCGGTAGAACTAAAAGACAAGTCATTTCATTTTTGGTTGTGTGCAGGCTTTTCTGTATGTATGGGCTGTCAAGGCCAGAAAGTAGTTTTTAGCTACTCAGTAGGCATTCCTGCATAACTTCCTGGTTTGATGATGATGTCACGCACATACCCTCTATTCAGGTGACAATATGACTAAAACTGAATGGAATTTTATATTTAAGATTACGTTAAAATGTGTTGTCAAAATGTATTCAACTGTGCCTTTCTCTCAACCTTTTACATTGTTGCTTGTGTCCAGTCCTCTCGGCGCGTCCACCTAGCCCGGTCGACGTCGTCTTCCACTCTGTCAATCTGCAGAATGTCATCAAGTGGAGTCCTGGAAACGACACTCCTCCAGACACACACTACTTAGTGCAATATGCCATGTGAGTATGAATGACAAAGTATTATGGCCTAGTCATACTCCAGTTTTTAGTGATAAGGTGACCACCGAAACGGTGGTTATATAGTAAAAATCACACCCGTGTGAACTGAGTGGTGCAAGGTCTTATATAGCCTGATCAGCTGTGGTCTGACGTAATGTCAGTGACCATAGTAACCATGCTCATTCTTTTGGGCCCCACGTACAGGTACACACAAACACGGATACAAACAAAGCTGGTTGTTGGAGTGGTTTGCACCACTCAAAAACAGCGAGATGTGTTTGGGTGAGCAGTGAGTGGCTTATCTCCGCAGCGTGACGTCATATTGTAGTTTTCGGTGGTCACCTTATCACCTGAAAACGGAGTATGAATAGGCCTTTAACAAGACACACTTCTTAGTGCAATATGCCATGTGAGTATGGCCGGTGAACCATTAACCAGGAGCACAACTGATTGAAAAAACAAAAGAATGCGTTGTGATGTCAGTTGAATGAACCCATTAAGACCGGGAAAGCATCTGTGTAATTTTAGTTTTGAGCTAATACTAGTTTATACTAATAATCAAAAAATATCAGATATACAAGCTTGAACTTGTAGATCTGCTATGTTTGATAAATCCTGAACATTTGAGCAAATCTTTGAATATAGCTATAGCCTATATAGATTCTAAAGCAACAACTTTTAACTCAAATATTTGTTTCTGGGGGTCCCTCATCCCTTTAATATTAACTAAATATTTTGGTGTGGGCAACTCTAATAGGCTATAGCTCATAATAGGTTTTTTTGTCAGAAAACTGTTAGGATTTAGAAGACATTTATAGAACCGGCCTCGAGTCTTAATGGGTAAAAAAAGTTAAATGATTCATGGCATACGTTTTTAAATAACTCACTCATTGGAGCTTGTGGGGCTTAAGGTTCAAAGAGTTGATGATGTGCACATCTACCAATATTTAGGCCATGATGCAGTGCCTCAAGAATATAAGAGGCATTATTATGCGAAAGTATGTAAGTATGTCCGGTAAGCGATGTAGTCTTCTCTTCCGCGAATCTGAGGAATGTACGGTGGTGTCCTGGAAATGACACAGCTACTCCAGGCACACACTTCTTAGTGCAATGGAATGATGAATGGAGAGACAGCATTTGAATTCCAGACGAATGAGTCTTGTAAAAATCGACCAGGAGTGGAGCAGCTCAAATATGAAGGGGTTCTACAATGTAAATAATATTGAGATAATTTCTCATATAATGATGCTTTCTTGAAAATGAGGTTCTGTGTTCGATCCTCAGAGTATGAATAATAGCATGGCTTGGCCTACTAAGATATGAGCTATGTACTGGATGGGAGCTGATGGTAGGTGTCACACTCCACCAGGGCCACCGATGCACAAATCCATGAAGTACATGCATGAAATAACTAAACATAAAATGAGCTATAGGGTCGCCAGTTCAACTATGATTATTGTCTCCACCAGGCCGAAGGCATGGGGAGAGAGTATGTTTTGCACTCCGTCCGTGTGTGTGTGTGTGTCCGTCCGTCCTTCCGTCCGTCTGTGAACAGCTAATCTCCGGCACCGTTAACCCGGTCGATGCCAAACTTTGCACACACACTCCCTGGATGCCAACGATGAACCTCTGCCCCACATTTTCCAGAACGGCCTGTTATAGCGCCACCATGAGGCAGCTTTTCACATTTTTTACCTAAAACTGCACCGATCTGTGTGAAACGTTGCATGCACACTGCATTTTCCGCATCTGCCTTTTATAGCGCCACCAGGAGGCCGACTTTTGTAAAACACATTTTTTTATATCACTCCTCCAGATTCTGTCCAAAAATCTCACAAATCGTTACACAGTATCTCTATGGTCATGTGTTCAAGTCGGATCTGTCCGATATTTCATATTCCATCCTAATTGGCTATAATTGGCTTTCACAGTTTGCAAGATTGCCCCGTTTTGAACAAAAGCCATCAAATCATGAACGCAGCATGCAATTTACGTGAAATCTTTCACACATTTTCTTACTAGGCTGAGGAATATATCCCACCCTTTTCACATTGGCCTGTTATAGCACCACCAACAGGTTGATTTTTGCTAAACACATTTTTGTAACAAAATGCCTCAAATCATCCAATTGCCATCAAAGGCGTATGAAGAAATGGCACCCTTTTCACATTGGCCTATTATAGCGCCACCAGGAGGCCACAACCTGACCTGGCTTGGTGGAGACCTGTGCCCCGAGGGGCACTTTTTCTAGTTATATAATGTTCGGGAACCCTTCCGCTACAGACATGTATATAATATGTCAGCAGTTAAGGAGTCAGGACTAAATCAGTCAGCTCCTGGTCCATGTTTAACCTTCATGTGGGTTTTTATTGTCCTTCGTCGATAGCTACGGGGACAAAGCAGAAAAGGACAAAGGCATGGTGAAATGGAGAGCAGTGCAACATTGTCAGGACATTGCACGGAGCTGGTGTGACCTGACCAACGAGACGTGGGATCTGGAGCACGGCTACTACGCCAGGGTTCGGGCGGTGGACAAGAAGGAGAAGAAGTCCAAATGGACAGAGACGACGAGGAGATTCGACCCGAAGATCGACAGTGAGTTCATCTTGTCTTTCATTTTGACCACTTACAGTAAACCCCATGTCGTTGCTGTCAGGGAAGAAACCTCCTTGTCTCCATATTCTAACCGTTAGCGTCTTTTGTTTTGTAAATGAACACCCTACTTGATCACACTACAGCATCACACAAAAAGCATCAAAAGCAGCAGATATGCAAGCTCGAAACGCAGTTCAGAACCGGCACGTTTCGAGCTTGTAGATCTGCTACTTTTGCTACTTTTCATGACGTCTCATAAAGTATTTATTTCAAGACCTGTAGGCCTCGGTCGAAGCCAACTCAGATCGTGACAAATCATGACAACAAACCCCAAATGTTTTTGGGCCGAACAAATAATTAGAAAAAAGAAAAACAACAAAAAAAGTGTTGTACCCTGTCAGGCACCAGAAAGGATAGGACTCAAAAGCAGGCAGCAAAACCTTTTAACGGGTTTTATTATAAAGTCAAGGGAACAGGCAGAGGCGTCATAGGTAGGGAAAGCGTGGGTCAGGGTTCCGGGAAGGCTGTCCGTGGGGCGTCGGTTCCGATAGGGATTAGGCAAGCCGTAAGTCAGAGTTCGGTCCGGGTCCATACACACTTACACAGTGGTTCTGGGAACAGGCAAAAGTACAAGGCGTCAGGCAAGGGAAAACTAGGGACAGGCTAAGGTCAGATACAATAACAGGCAGGATAACGGCGTGCTAACCTAGGGTAAACTGGGTTGATCTGCAGGCAGAGAACAATGGGTAGCAGCAGACAATAAGTAACCTTGGTTACTCAGCGTAGAACCTGGTGCAGGTGCGCTCACACTGGTGTGGGCGTGATACCCTCTAATTATTTGTTCGTCCCAAAAAATTGTGTTGTCATGAGTTCGATGACGATCCGAGTTGGCTTTGACCGAGGCTTATAGGTCTTTAAATAAATACTTTCTGAAACGTCTGTGGGGAAAAATGAATTGGAAATTGTCTTCCGGGCCGATCGTCGGGGGCGGGACTGCGACGCTCTATAGCCCATTGTAGTAGTTTGAGGCGTCGCGGTTGCATACATGTAGTTTGACTCGGTTCCACAGTGCACACCAGTGCAATAAAACCAGATCCTGTCTATATCCGCCCCTATTAGCTAGCTTCGGCCCTCCAATGATGTCCGTGGCGATGGAGGAACCCTGGGCCGTCATCAGTCTGAAGGGGCCAATGAGATACCAGCCTGACAACCACACCCCTGAGGTTTCCATGGCAACCATCTATCCATCGCAGATGGACTACAACGTCTCTGTCCACGTCCACAATGGCCGCCACAACCTAACGGTAAGTGTTTGTTATACCTAGGGGTCCTATCTTACACGCCTTATTACCTTATTACCCCTTATGCCTAAACTTGTTTTTGTTTTTTTATTATTATTTATTTTTGCCATTTTTTGAGTGGTGTAAACCACTCCTACGACTGGCTTTTGTGTGCAGAAAAAATGAGCATGGTTGCTATGTTCAAAATAATTTCTGACGTAATTAAATCACACCCGGGTGAACTGGATGACCGTAGCAACCGTGCTCATTTTTTCTGCACAAAAAAGGCCAGTTGTGAAATCACATCCGGGTGTTATTTCATTACGTCAGACCACAGCTGATCATGCTATATAAAACCTTACACCACTCAGTTCACACGGGTGTGATTTTTTTTACTATTTTTAGAAACATTTTAAAATACTTCAAATAGCCGAGAGATTTAAAAATGTTTCTCAAAATAGTGAGAAAAAAAAGGCGAGGACGTTTAGGGATAATGGGTTAGGCACCGGCGAAAAAAAGGGCCCCAATTCTCTTCACCAAAAAAAGCAGATCTACAAGCTCACACAACGTGTCACAGGGCCTTATTAGCCTGCATTCCGCGGATCTGAAAATGTCACTTATTCGCGCAGTGACATTTCAGATCCGCGGAACGCAGCGAATCAGGTTGGAACCCAGGCTAGGGCCTCATGCCATTATATCTCTGATCTTCTTAGGCATGTTTTATACTTTATTTTAAAATAGTAAAAATGGTATACGAGATCTATGCTAATTGTTTCAGTCAATTATATGGAAAATAAAATCGATTAGGCTACTAATCGATTTGATTTCCATTTAGATTTTTCATATATATAATAAGAAAAACATATTTATATAAAAAACATTGCTTCTCGATTATTCAAGTTAGATCTATAATTCGGTTAGTGATTCCAAATATAGTTTTTGATATAGTTTTGGTGAATTGCCCAGGCCTACTATGCTTAAGCAACAGCGGCAACACACAATACATGTTTAATAATAATAATAATAATAATAATAATAATAATAATAATAATAATGATAATAATAATAATAATAATAATAATAATAATAATCAATCAATCAGCATGAAAACAAACAGTAAAAGACAAATAATAAAACCAAAGCATATACATTCATGGACATGAAAAACGAGTAACGTGATCAAACTAAGGAAAGGCTTTAGTGTACAAATATGTTTTCAAAAGTGATTAAAAAGATGCATTAGCTAGCCTTAAAGCCAAAGGTAGGTCATTCCAGAGTCTGGGCGCCCGGGCAGCAAAAGCCTGGTTGCCCGTGGTGACCAGGTGAGTCGAGGGAACTTCCATGAAGAGAGCCAAACATGTTATGAAATATTTACACATAAATGAGGTACTCTTGAAGACAAACCGACACGTATTGTAATCTCTGCGTGTGTGTGTGTGTGTGTGTGTGTGTGTGTGTGTGTGTGTGTGTGTGTGTGTGTGTGTGTGTGTGTGTGTGTGTGTGTGTGTGTGTGTGTGTGTGCGTGTGTGCGCACGCGTGCGTGCGTGCGTGCGCGCGTGCGTGCGTAGCGTGATTTCCCAGTTCTTCACGGTCCGTATAAATATCGCCTGATTGAATACGAGACAGAATACTGCTTCTCTGCCAAAGCCAGATTCCAGGCGATGCCCATCCTGTGCCAGGCGTCGCACTGGCACTGCATCACCACGCAGCAGGGTACGTGTCTCGTTGTTTGTCCACGGGACTTTAAAACTTCCATGGTTTCACTTTCTTTGTTTAAACGTTAATCTAGATTGGGGACTGCAGAGACAGTTTCTATTATGTGTGTGTGTGAGACTTTCTTTAACCACTTTGCAGTGTGCATATTCTCAGGGGAACATTAGCCAAATATAGCAGATCTACAAGCTCACAATTCAAATAATGTGAAAACACAATAAAGCTATATGCTATGCTTTGGCAGTCTCACAAACAATGAATGTGTTGCATTTTGGAAATCGTCCCCACGCCCCCAACCATAAGAAAACATGCGGTAAATAACGTAATCAAGTGGATTACCACTTCAAAGTGGTTGTCGGGACCACAACCACGGCCTAATTCCAGAGATCCTCATCTCCAGCCTAATTAACTCTACACGTGCGTGCGTGCGTGCGTGCGTGCGTGCGTGCGTGCGTGCGTGTGGTGTGTACACACCTGCTCCTCATTAGCTCACCTCTATACTCCACAGTGGTCCTGTGACTGGACTCCCGTCCGTTTATAGCTTTAGTCTGTGGTTGTTGCTGATTTGAACTTTGCTTTTGACGACTTGTCATTACAGAGGTTCAAAGTGGTTCTACTTTGAAGGGTTAGATGAGTCATGACCTATATACTCACCCAAGCTCTAGATATAAACCAATACAACAGTACTTAATATCATCAATATTTTACAGTACAGAGCCTTCTAGAGTACTGCAGGTTTGAATGTGAGACGATTCAAATGTATGTATGCCGGTATAGGCCAACTAGCAACTTCCTCCTTTCCTATATATTCTTCATAACCAGCAAAAAAGTGACTAAAACATACCTTTTTTAACAATCTTTAGTCTTTTTCTAATCTACTTTTTTACCACAAGAACAAGTAGGTTACCATGTTGTTGTCGTATACTGTAGTTTTTTGCCTTTGGTATTTTTATGACTCTTTAAATCTTGTTGCACTTATAAACTTTCATCTTTGCTTTCACATTTGCCACTCCCCCAGACCCTGTGATTGTCCAGCTGCGCAGAGTGATTGTGGGTATTGTAGTTCCGTCACTGTGCGTGTGTATGATAGTGGTGGCAGGCTACCTTCTCTACCGCTCTCTGAGGGGGACGGGCCACAAGCCGCCCCACATGCTGGTGGTACGTCTCGCACGCATGCACGCACGCATGGCACACACACACACACACGCACGCACGCACGCACGCACGCACGCACGCACGCACGCACGCACGCACACACACACACACACACACCATGTGATAACAGCATTCAATTTACCTATTTTTCTCCCTATTTTTTTCTTTTTTTTCTTAAATATTTTACTATATTTTAACTCAATCTGTGATGCCTCAGTCCCTGCCCTTGAACCCTGATACTTTGTTATCTGTTTTATCCTATGCCCTAGCCCTATGTACGTACTACGTACTCTGTCGTACGCCAAATAGTCAACTTACTTGTAGATCCAGTATTTCTGCTGCTATTTCATACTTCTGGCGTTTGTGAAAGTTCCGTGAAAATCTTTCAAATCTCTAAAATCTGTACCTACATGACCAAACACCTGGGTTATTAAAAGTGTAACCAGAACAGTCGGTCGGTACAACAACCTAGTCGGACCCTTTTATTCACCGAAACACTATAACTCACCCACAGAATTTCTTGTTTTCTTGTATTCTGTTTTACTGAGATTAAAGATGGAGTGCCGTGAGCCCCCCTAAAACATCTTGTATTATGATTATACTAGGAGGAAGATTTGTTTCAAAAAGGTGTACAGAAAGTGTTTTATGTGGCCACACCCACCGGTTCACCTGGTTTTCACCGTAGCACCACCCACCAGAACTGAAGCCGTGCCCACAGCTGTTGTTGTATGATAATAATGGGGGAGGGGTTAGGGGAGGGGATTTTAGTTGTGTCACTAAAGCAGTGTATTTCGATTAGGCCTTTTGACTTGATGGATTTTAGCTTTCAGGAAGAAACCAAAAATACACTGGGAAGACATATTTGATTATAACCACACCCGGGGTGTATTAGAGTAATGTTAACTCCATAGACACATACAAAACAGAAAAAATACAAAACTATGGTACTCCATCTTTAAGGTTAGGAATACGTTTAGGTTTAGGTCGCTCTGGATTAAGTCTGTTTAATGCCTAAATTAAAAATGTAAATTGTTTAGGCATAAACTGAGGAGTACCATGTTGGTGAACTTCCGACCAGGTCGCCGGATTTGACCTGGTCCGACTACGTTACACTTCTTGTATTCGGTTCGAACGGTGAAGAGCTAAATGGTAATAAACATGTTTTTTTATCTCAACATCTCCCCCGCCCTCGTCCTCGTGACCCTGCTGTCACCCTCACAGGACCCGAGCGCTCGCCCAGACCTGACGTTGCATCCAGAGAACCCAAAGCTCAGTACCATTAACAAGCTCGGCAGCACCACCAGCCTGTCCTCCTACTCCACCCAGCAGACACAGACCCAGCACCACCCAAACCCCGTGCTCCCCGACCTGCTGAGCTACGCGCCCCAGAGGTCTTCCAGCCCCCGGGAGGAGGAGGAGGATGAGGAAGATTATCACCCACGCTGGGAGGAAGACTTGCCCTGCGTGGACTATGGATTCGCCGGAGCGGCCGACGCGACGACCGCTCCGGAAGGCGGTGGGGGGGAGGAGGAGGGCGGAGGAGGAGAAGATGGGGGGAGCGACGGAGGCGGAGCGCAGGAGGATGGAGGGAGGGAGGTGGCCGGAGGAGAAGACGCGGGGAGCGAGAGGAAAGAGACAAGACGTCCCGGGCCGACTTACGCCCCTCAGGCGAAGCTCTGTCGCGCGCAAGCACCGCCGACGACACGCGTACGCACGGAGGACTGCGCGCCGGTGAGAGCGGCGCACGGCCCGTCCGGCGCGCACGCTCCGGGAGAGCGTCCCAAAGGAGGGACGGACAGAGGCATATTCGTGAAGAGAGACCCTCGCACGGGACTGTTCCACATCGCGCTGCCGCTGAGACGAGCGCAGACAGAGCAAGCAGGCGACGGGGAAGATGATTCGGCGGGAATGGCGGAGGGCGGGAGAGACACGGCCGGAGCGAGGGACGGGGACGGAGGCATGGATGGAGGGCGGGAGGCTGGGACACAGCAGGGAGCAGAGAGATGGACACCAATTCTTTCCCCTTACGCCCTGCAGAGTGGCGTGGGGGGCAGGCCCGCACCCCCGCCGTTCCACGACGAGCTTGAAGTGGAATACACGGAAGAGGTACATGCATGCACACACGCACACACACACACACACACACACACACACACACACACACACACACACACACACTTTGGAAAGTGTACAATTATTAGCGTATGGCATATTTTGGCAATAGTACATTATTCATTTTGATAATTGGTTGTATGGTATTTGCCATATCAGCTCTGGGCCAATAGTTGTTGTTTTTTATAAAAACAGAAATGCTTTTTTTATCAACTTTGAATGGCACCATTTAACCCATTAAAAGCTGTTTTGAGTTAAAAACCTTTTTTCATACTTTGGCTATTCAAATATAGCACATATACAAGCTCATAGCACGGCACTTCGAGCCATGCTATAAGCTTATACAGTCCATCTGCATTCTTGATTTAATCGTGACATTTTGTGACAAATCTTTGAATATGTATATTATTTTAAAGTGAACATATTTAACTGAAACCTTTGATTGTGGCGGTCCCTGGAATCAAATATTTTGAGATTGGGTCGGTGGCCAAATGCATAATAATTTTGGGGGTCCTTGACATGAAATGATGATATAGCAACATGCTTTTGATATAGATACTTTTGCATGAAAATGAATGAATGAATCCTCGCCTAAAATGATTTTAACAACTCTACAGGATGAGGAAGAGGAGGAGGAGGAGGAGGAGGGAACCAACCACGTGGACTGGGATCCCGAGACTGGGAGGCTGCTGGTGCTACGCATGGAGATGGAGAAGGGAGGCCGTGGTACGACAGGGGGAGAGAGAGGGTGCCGAGGGGAGGAGGAGAGGGTGGGAGCGAGACTGGAGTGCGTGCTGGTGAGGCAAGCCTCCGGAGAGGAGAAGGAGAAGGAGGAGGAGGCGAAGAGGAGGCAGGAGGAGGGAGAGACAGAGGGAGGATCATGGGAGAGCGACGCACTGCTGACCAGGTGGAACCTGAAGGTCCACATGGACCCGTAGAGCAGGGGTTCTCAACGTTTTGGGCTGGGGACCCCCGGAAATGCTTTGGCCATGCATGTTTCGCGATCCCCGCCCCACCCCCCCTCCCCGAGAGTAATGTGTATAGGTAATATGCTGCGTTCACGCATACAAAGACAGTCTACCATTCATTTTCAGCAGAAGCCTGCAGCGACGTGAAGCTACGAAGCAAATCCGATGTTTGTACTAGCTGCTACAAAAGATACAACGCTGCAAATACGTTGAACTGGCTTCGACTTCAGATACAAAGATATGACTATGAATCTTTGTATCTCAGTCTACGTATTTGCACCTGACCGTGTGAATGCAGCAATACAGATACACATAGCAACTTAACAGTAGTAGTTCACCCAAACAATTACTTATTTTCTGTAAATTACACACGCAGTGAAGCCTTGGGTGTTTCACTCCCCACATCTAACATCCTCACTGTTCATTTAACGGACAGTTATTACGTTGACACAGAGGTCTTTACCTTGTACATTTTAACATATGCACTTCTGCCTGACCGACAAGTTGATGGACCAATGGTGTATTGCCAGTGCCCCTAGTTATAGGAACCAAATGGACCCTTACATGTCTGTTTTTCATTGTGTTTTATACTGTATGCTGTGACCAAGGCGTCGTTGAAAAAGAGAGCTTGCTCTCAATGGGTTTCCCTGAATAAAATGAAGGAAAAAGAAAAGAACTCCACAAGTGTACACATGGAACCAAATACTATAGGTAACAAATGGGAAGCAAAAGGGTAAGGGTCCATTTGGTTCCATTTATACACACTCGGAGGCTCTATAGACAGCAACGACATCCAATTGTATTTGACGTATTCACAACTAAAGCTATTATTGGATGTTCAGACCAGTATATCCCTGTTAGTGTTTTATTACAGGGGAATTTTTTAGACTAGTCATTGGTTAGACCAGTCATTAGTCCTACAACTACAATCTATCTCAAACCCTCACCCTAACCCTAACCTCCCACGGGGCAGCACACCTAAACCTAACATTAACCCATGTCTAACCAATGACTAGTCTAAACTAAGTATGCACCCCGTCGGACTATTCGTGGATTCACTCACGTAAGTGAATCCATGTTTGTTTTCAGTATGTGGCCAAAGCCACACAGGTATTCTGGGTTAAATTGGACAGAATTGTGTGATTATATATATATGTGATTTCTATGAATTCTCTCTCTGTCTGGTGGTGGTGGTGGTGGTGGTGAGCCATTACATGAATAATAATAAAATCACACCCGTGTGAAGTGAGGGGCGCTCTTATCATCATGCGTCCTCATACATAATTTCATTCCGGCCAATCACAATTAGGACAATGTTTGTGACTACACAAACACTCAAAACTGGCCATTCATTAACAATGGCATTTGTCTGTGTTGGGACAATGACGTACAACGGGCCATTCAATCATTATCAATGGCATTTAATGTTTGTGTTAGGACAAATTTTGTGTTTACACGCACACTTAAAGCTGGACATAGGCTATAGCGCCCCTCAAAAATGTTAAAGAAACACTGGAGAAGAGATGTGAAGGTGTTCTATATGTCACTGGTTCTCAAAGTGGGGTCCTGGGAACCCCCAGGGGTCCTTGGGGGGTTCTAGGGGGTCCCCAGCTAAATGATTTATCAATCCAGCTGGGGACTTCACGATTAAGAACAAAATGGAACCTTATCAGTCTATAACTCTGAGAGTGTATTGGAACCTTAGAGTATATATACTCTAAGATTGGAACCAAATGCAAATTGTACACTCCCAGAGTTATAGGGGGTTTGTGGACCAAACTGAGGGGGGGTCCTTCAAATTAAAAGGTTTGAGAAGAACTGCTCTATGTGACAAATGCCGGTACTCTATATTAGACGAAGGGGAAACCCTATAGCACTTTATCCTGCATAGGCTACTATTGACTTATCACTTTATCCTATTATATCCTATATATCCTTAATCCTATTGACTTATCACTTTATCCTGTATAGGCTACTATTGACTTCTCAGAGGTTTTCTTTAATAACAAGTGACACGGGTACTGTTTCTTTTTATATGTGTATTTTCTAAAGCCAGATGAAAAATGGTTCCTCCTCCTCCTCCTCATCCTGTAGAGTTGTCAGGATTGTGACATTTTTAGGCAAGGATTAATTTTCATGCAAAACTATGGTTTATTGATATTTGACGTGAGCACATTAAGCCACATTGGTGACATATACAATTAAAAATAAATATTTGTGTCATGTTCAATAATGCTTTGTGTTTTGTCTTATTTGTTTAGTGCTATGAGAAAATACTAGGACATTAAGGCTAAAATGATGACAATGAAAAAGTAATGTATTCATTCATTCATGCATTCATTCATTCATTCATTTATAGATTCAGACCTATACTGGTTGAAACATAGGCTACAGTAGTGATGCTGGGTCTTAGTAAGTTGCTCTTACATTGTACCACCGCTAGAGGGTGCCCTACTCTTCCTCATAAACAGCCCACTGGTCTGGTCCGGTGGTCCTCCATTCATTAATTAATCTCTCCTCAATCATCATCCAACATGGCGGCGCCGTAGCAGACTTGTCACTTCATCCATCCCCCCCTCCTCCTCCTCCTCCTCTAGCCCAAACATTTAGACTCTCGTAGAGGTTTTTTTCGATTCTGACGAATCTCTCAACGAGAGTCTAAACGACGAGGTCCCCTTTAAGAGGGCACGGGTTTACGTGTCTGCCTCAAAATCACTCTTACCTTGTACAAATGCAAAATCTAAAAATAGAAAAAGATTGCCCCACATGTCCGGTGGGTGTGCGGGAAACAATTACTTCCGTAGCGACCGTAGTTTTCAATAAAAAAAATATTGTAATCCACTCCGTCCATACTAAAGTCCATACTCTGTCTCGGAATCTGGCGGCCATCTTGGTTTTCTCTCCATTGTAAATGCGCAACAGAACCCTGGCCACTAGGGGCGCGGCCAATGTTCTGTTGCGCATTTACAATGGAGGAGTATGGACGGAGTGGATTAAAATATTTTTTTTATTGAAAACTACGGTCGCTACGGAAGTAATTGTTTCCCGCACACCCACCGGACATGTGGGGCAATCTTTTTCTATTTTTAGATTTTGCATTTGTACAAGGTAAGAGTGATTTTGAGGCAGACACGTAAACCCGTGCCCTCTTAAAGGGGACCTCGTCGTTTAGACTCTCGTTGAGAGATTCGTCAGAATCGAAAAAAAACCTCTACGAGAGTCTAAATGTTTGGGCTACTCCTCCTCCTCCTCCTCAGCAAGTAAGTAAAGTAACTAAGTACATTTACTCGAGTACCACCACATTTTCTCCCATCATCATCACCATCATCATCATCATCATCACCGACCGGGGTGGGGCTTTGAATGCCCACAGTTGGGCATTTCCGCCCGGCTCGGGTTTCTTTCTTTGCTCCGGCATTTAAAAACGGTCCGAGTCGAGACATCAGCTGATATAGAGGAGCATTATTCACATCGTGCTGACCGGAGCGGAGCAGAGCAGAGCGGGACTATACTGCAGTGCACACTTATTATAGGTGGTGCACCACGTCAATAACAATACATCATCACGTTTGTATTAGCTACAACGAAACCAAGAAGAAGGTAGCCTACTTTGTTTCACACTGAAGTTTAGATTGTCTGCAGCAGCAGGAGAACCAGACAGAGAGGCTGTGTTGCTGCTGTGAAAGACCCGGGCTCTGGTGCATCATTGTGGGATCCATAGTCCTCTATAGCTAAAAGGTTTCTCTCTCCCTTGGATGGATTATTCCGGCTGATCAAGAGGTATTTATTTAATAGTCCACCTTTGTTTTATACCTGGAGGTTTATTTGAATGTATAGCTTTTGTATAGTACATACGCTTTGTGAACTTAATTGTAGATAAGGCTGCTTTAGATTTAGATGTTGGATTATATGGACAATTTTGAAGAAACTGGGGGGATATGCATGGGGCCAAGGTTAGGTGAAGACAGAATGCTGTAGAGTGTATACAAAATACAGTGACATGACTGAGTGTTCTGAAAGGCTAGAATATAATCATATTAATTATGCATGATGATAATAATAATACAACATTGCATTACATCAGCAGAATTCCTTGTGATGTGGAGGTGCTGCTGTGTTTGTGTTCGGGTCGGGTAGGGTCGGACGGTCGGACCTGCTAAAAGTGGATGGTGGTGATAAGGATGTATTCGAGGAATCAGGATTCATTATTAATCAGCTGAAGGGAAACTAAACCGGTTGCTTTTTAGTGCCTGGTCTGTGTGGACAAAACACGACAACAAAGAAAGGACTGCATTGTAAGCAGCAACAACCACTAGATTTAGATTGAATAAACAGGACAAAGAATTTCAAAATAAAACCAATAACTCCTTTTACATAATGTGTATGCACATGAGAAAGCATTTCTGTTGTAGTTTAGCTTCTGCTGTTATTGATTTCATTCATGTTTGCTATTGTAAATGTATCTTAATTAATCTGGGGGATAGAAATCTACAACATTGAGAGTTGTCCTTTACTTAGTCCTATAGCAGTCCATGCAGCTGCAGCCTATGGTCAAAGTAGAAATAGGAATATCTATATCTATAGTAGCACTGTCAGTAAAACTTGGTGTTTTCAAGCCAAAGTATTGTTAGTTGTTACATCATCAACAACAACACGCAAGACAAGCAGCACTGCAGCTACCGAGGATTTTCTTATTAGTACTGTTTCTATGAATTGGATAATGGTGGAGATGGAGAAGCGTCCTGTTTTGTACTTTTAAGTTGCTTAACGGTGTCCTGCATGCAAAGATGGTGAACTGAAAATAACTGATCTAATAGCTCGTAGATCAGCTAGTTTCACTAAATTGAAAACGTTTTTGAGGTTTTTTCTTTTTATGGTTTTTTTTTGGTGCTAATGACATGACCAAAGTAGGTATCGGTTATTAATCGATTATACAAAATTATCAATTACTCTTTTTGTTTTATTATTAAAATCGTTTAATTCGAGGCACTCGGGTTGGTGGTGCAGTGGTAAAGTGGCTGGACCACAACCACCACGGAGGTTGCGGGTTCGAATCCGCCGTGGTGCGTGCGTCTTTGTCGAGCGTGTCCATACGAACAAACACGGGGGAGGGAGGCCGGGCGGGGACGGAGGAGTGTGATATTTGTCACTGCACATAATGCTACGGGCTGGGGCTGCACCTGTCAGCAGGTGCAGCCCTGTTGGACGGCTATGTCCTCCCGGTGGGGCCTCCTCACTGGTGAGTGACAACAAAGCCATGTGACCAAAAAGGGGGTATAAAAAGCAAAAATAAAGCAAAACGACAAAAAAAAATAGGTTTGATGAACCCATTTAGACCTGAGGACGATTCTACAAATGTCTAATAGACAGTTTTCTGAAAAACCCATGTTTCTATGTCAGTCGGACCTCCAGAATTATATGCATTTGGCCGCGGCCGACCCCCATCTGAAAATATGTTGTTCCAGGAACCCCTCTGAAGCAAAGATTTTAGTTAAAAACGTTTGCTCTGAAAGAATATATATATTCAAACATGTGTGCCGCATTTTCACGATTTTTCAAAAATAGCCTACAAGCTCATGAGCTTGTAGATCTGCTATTTTTCAACAGCTGAAGCATAACATAATGCTTTAAAACACCAAAAAGGTGTTCCCCCCCGCCCCAGTATGGGTTAATGATCCCTAATCTCCAAACATTGTCCCCCGGTTGGTTGGAGCAGATAAACGCGAGAGACAGCTCGGAGGTGTTCCAACCATGTTCAGCTGGCTGGGGACAGACGACCGGCGGAAGAAGGAGCCCGAGGTCTTCCAGACGGTCAGCGATGGCCTGAAGAAGCTCTACAAGACCAAGCTGCTGCCGCTGGAGGAGAGCTACAAGTTCCACGAGTTCCACTCGCCGTCGCTGGAGGACGCCGACTTCGACAACAAGCCCATGGTGCTGCTGGTGGGCCAGTACTCCACCGGCAAGACCAGCTTCATCCGGTAAGTGTTGTCGTGCGACCTGCGTGAGGCCTGCCGTTGTTTGTCCCGCTGATACCGACGTTTTTATGTTTCTACGTTCTTTTTTTTAAATGTTTTGTTTGTGGCTTTCGCCTTTATTTTATATTTTTTTATGGAGGGACAGACAGTAGGCTGACAGGAAATGGGGAGAGAGATGGGGGGGGAAGACATGCAGTAAAGGCCGTCGGGATCGGGAGTCGAACCCGCTGCGAATCCACTGCCAGGCTGGATTACTAGCCAAGGTGCCTGGACCACTGAGCCATGGCCCAGACCTTTCTCCGTTCTTTGCTTTGTCTGTTTATCTACAGTAGGGGTTCTCAACGTTTTTGGCCGGGGACCCCCGGAAATGCTTTGGCAACGTCTCGGGACCCCCGCCCCGCCCCCCTCCCGACCCCCAATATAAATTGACTGCTACAATAACCTTAAACCATTTTGGGCGGGAACCCCTTTTGGTGTTTTAAGCATTGTTATAATTTAGCTATTTAAAAATAGCAGATCTACAAGCTCATAGCGCGCCACCGAGTGGCGCGCTACGAGCTATTTTTGAAAAATCGTGAAAAAATAATTAATAATTTGGGGACCCCCTAAAATAATTTGGCGACCCCCCGAGGGGTCGCGACCCACGGGTTGAGAACCCCTGATCTACAGTAGGTGGGACAAACGCACATGTTTGTGAACCCATTGAGACCTGCGAGCCGATTGTAACAATTCCTCCTAAATCAGTGGTTCTCTAACGTTGTGAAAACACACGCAAACAAAGAGAAAACGTGCTGTATGTTGCTATTTATGTATAAGGCTACTGTAAGTATATGAAATAGGGCGTACATTAGCTCCAGCCGTAACTTGTAAATCCGATCCATTAAAGGCTTAATCCTAACCCCAACCTTAATGTGTTCCTAATAGCCTGATAATAAGCCTAACTCTTTAAACCATGAAACAAAGGTTTCTCTTCTGAGGACCAGGGCAATTGTCCTCTCAATGTCTTTTATACTATACTATAGGCTACTATACTATACACATTTGGCCCTCACAAGTACACACACGCACGCACGCACGCACGCACGCGCGTGCACACACACACACACACACACACACACACACACACACACACACACACACACACACACACACACACACACACACACACATACACACACACACTAGAGAGAGAGGGACTGACACACCCTAACAGATAAGAGCTTTCTGCCTGGACTCAACAACAGAAGCCTCATTGATTGGAGGGGAATATAATGGACTATAGGACACAGAGACAAACATAGGACGATAGGATAGGGTATAGGATTAGAGATGAAGAATGCCAGCACTCATTGTATGTCCTTTTACATGATTTTATTTACCTCTGACTGAGACTGAAAAACGGACGCGTTTCGGCCTGTATGGCCTTCCTCAGCGTTTGACAAACGCTGAGGAAGGCCATACAGGCCGAAACGCGTCCGTTTTTTTTGCTGTGACGTTGGAATGTCTGTTTGTAAGTAAGCACCCCTTGGAAATAAATCTACTACACCCGAAGTTCCACACTAATATCTACGCAGTGATATTAGTCTGACTCTGGCAATGCCAGCCTAGGCTAGGCTAGGATAGGATAGGACAGGACTTCTCAACGGCGTGGGTGGCACCCTAACGGTACGTTTTAACAGCGGGCGAGCATCGCCCAATCGCCCAGTATCGCCCCGAAAAGATGACTTATTTGTATCTTTTCGGGGGACGTTGCTCCGCCCACTTTTCGACCATCGCCTGTTCGCCTGTTATCGCCGGTAGTCGCCGGGTCCCATACAGACAAATGCACTTCCGGAAAATTAAAAAAATATATGAACAGGGGTGACCCCTGAGCCCAAAATGTTGGAGACCACTGGGATAGTAAGTAGCCTTGCCGAGCCATGAGGCCCATAGGGCAGGAGCCTATCTCCTGTTTCTGTAGCGTGAGGCAGCTTGATGTACAAGTACACCCCCTGGACATGACGCTAGTATATCGCAGGGATACCACTGGGTATAGGATAGGATATGAAATAACAGTATTCATTTAACATTTATATTGATTGTACCTAGAGTACAATTTCATTCTGTACATACATGAACTGAAGACCAAAATAAAACATTGAAAGTGAAGTGAAGAGTAACATCAAAATGTGGTGATGTTGTTTTTAGTCACTGCTCCTACAGTATATACTCTTACTCTCTGGAAGTGCATTATAAACATGCTTACTTATATAATGCATTACGAACTGCTAACACATTATGAATCAGTTCATAATGTTTCAATACCTTTTTGCAAGGATTAGCGTGAGTCAACCTCATATAGGCCTACAAGTACACCCCCTGGACATGACGCTAGATCAAGTTGTTGCAAACGAAAGGTTTTAGTGAATAAAATGAGTTAACATTCAACATATAAGATTAGCTTTTAACCCATTTTGGGCGGGAACCCCTTTTGGTGTTTTAAACATTATGTTATCATTTAGCTATTGAAAAATAGCAGATCTACAAGCTCATAGCGGTGGCGCGCTACGAGCTTGTAGGTCTGCTATTTTTGAAAAATCTTGAAAATGTAGCGCAAATCTTTGAATATTCTTTCAGAGCGAACATTTTCTATCTATCTATCTATCTATCGATCTATCGATCGTATTGAGACTTGGTGGACTTGGGGATGGAGGTGGGTTGCTCGTTGCATGCTGTAAACAGAATGACAGGGTCACAGGCAGTGGTATATCTAAAGGCCAGAGTCCAATCAGCCTGATTGGCTGATTGCATTATAGGCAGGCTGGCTGGAAGTGCTCACACGTCAAGCTGTGAATGGCAGGATGTTTGTCAGGCATCCCCAGCAATAAAGATGAAAGTGTGTGTGTGTGTGTGTGTGTGTGTGTGTGTGAGAGAGAGAGAGAGAGAGAGAGAGAGAGAGAGAGAGAGAGAGAGAGAGAGAGAGAGAGAGATCTTCCTGATTGGGACTTAGAGCTTAGATGCTTAGAGCTACAATACGTTGTGGAGAGACTTACCCCCAATCCAGCCTTTGATGTTGTGTACTTGTAGATCTGCTGTTTTCACTAGTTTTGGTCCCCTCTTTTTGGGTCTCGAGCTGAAAAGTTTTGGAACCACTGATCTGACCAACCACAACTCTACTATGCTGGTTATTGCTATACATAAATAATTATAGCCTATGCCTTATTTCATCCCATCATGCCATCTTTCTTTTTGAATCTGGGACTCAAGCTAAATAAAATCCTCTTAAAGCACGTGACCCGGGCACTGGGGCTCATTAAAACGTGCTCTTTTTGTGTGGGAAACCCTTGCTTGGATCCTTCCCTGACCCCGCGGCCTACTGTATAAGAACCCCGGTCTTTCCTCGACGGCTCATTATTCTCGTCAAAGAGTTCCTACTAGTACGCCAAACAGCTGCTGTCGTCTCGTCAGGCCCTCCACTTTTGTTTACGTTGCTGCTTTTAGAGGCGCATCCGCACCATTTACCACAATCCTTAAATCATTTGGTTGGGTTCTTTCTGGGTGTTTCTGTTAGCGTTCCGTCAGTTTCATTTATACTAGGGTCCTTTTAGTAAGAGAAATCTATGCAAATCTGGGAACTAAATCGTTACCAAGAAATTTCTTCACCAATGTGTTTCTAAAGGTGTCTAATAACATATACTAAAAGTTTGAAATTCAACTCTTGTGGGAAATTGAGTTATTAGCATAATATGCATAATATGCCCATAACATCCTATATAAGGCAAAAAAGTCCAAATGTCATCATTCTTTAAGTAACATGTGACATATGAAACTAGGGTGTTTGCATGATTCTGAATCCATTCCAAGCATTAGTTTTGCACAAAAAACACTCCTTGGGAGGAAAACGGCCACACAAACGTGATGAGGTCAGCACATTTGGTCAAGTGGATATGGCCTAATTTAGCCCAAGGAGTGTTTTTTGTGCAAAACCAATGCTTGGAATGGATTCAGAATCATGCAATCACCCTAGTTTCATATGTCACATGCTACTTAAAGAATTATGAAATTTGGACTTTTTTGCCTTATATAGGATGTTATGGGCATATTATGCATATTATGCTAATAACTCAATTTCCCACGGGAGTTGAATTTCAAACTTTTAGTACATGTTATTAGACACCTTTAGAAACACATTGGTGAAGAAATTTCTTGGTAACGATTTAGTTCCCAGATTTGTCAAATACCTGATAAAATGCCCTTCCTTACTAGGATCCCACTCCTTAACCCATTTTGGGGCGGGAACCCCTTTTGGTGTTTTAAAGCATTATGTTATACTTTAGCTATTTTTAAAAAATCGTAAAAAATGTGGCACAAATCTTTGAATATATTCTTTCAGAGCGAACGTTTTCAACTCAAATCTTTGCTGCTGGGAGGTCCCTGGAACAACATATTTTCAGATGGGGGTCGGCGGCCACTCTGAGAGTGTACAAATGGAACCTACTAAATGGGCCCTCACAGGTCTTTAACTCTGAGAGTGTACAAATGGAACCTACTAAATGGGCCCTCACAGGTCTTTAACTCTGAGAGTGTACAAATGGAACCTACTAAATGGACCCTCACGGGTCTCTAACTCTGAGTCTGAGAGTGTACAAATGGAACCTAAATGGACCCTCACAGGTCTTTAACTCTGAGAGTGTACAAATGGAACCTAAATGGGCCCTCACGGGTCTCTAACTCTGAGAGTGTACAAATGGAACCTAAATGGGCCCTCACAGGTCTTTAACTCTGAGAGTGTACAAATGGAACCTAAATGGACCCTCACAGGTCTTTAACTCTGAGAGTGTACAAATGGAACCTAAATGGAACCTTATGGGTCTTTAACTCTGAGAGTGTACAAATGGAACCTAAATGGACCCGTATGGGTCTTTAACTCTGAGAGTGTACAAATGGAACCTAAATGGACCCTCACGGGTCTTTAACTCTGAGAGTGTACAAATGGAACCCAAATGGACCCTCACGGGTCTTTAACTCTGAGAGTGTACAAATGGAACCCAAATGGACCCTCACGGGTCTTTAACTCTGAGAGTGTACAAATGGAACCCAAATGGACCCTCACGGGTCTCTAACTCTGAGAGTGTACAAATGGAACCTAAATGGACCCTCACAGGTCTTTAACTCTGAGAGTGTACAAATGGAACCTAAATGGACACTCACAGGTCTTTAACTCTGAGAGTGTACAAATGGAACCTAAATGGACACTCACAGGTCTTTAACTCTGAGAGTGTACAAATGGAACCTAAATGGAACCTTATGGGTCTTTAACTCTGAGAGTGTACAAATGGAACCTAAATGGACCCGTATGGGTCTTTAACTCTGAGAGTGTACAAATGGAACCTAAATGGACCCTCACAGGTCTTTAACTCTGAGAGTGTACAAATGGAACCCAAATGGACCCTCACAGGTCTTTAACTCTGAGAGTGTACAAATGGAACCCAAATGGACCCTCACGGGTCTTTAACTCTGAGAGTGTACAAATGGAACCCAAATGGACCCTCACGGGTCTTTAACTCTGAGAGTGTACAAATGGAACCCAAATGGACCCTCACGGGTCTCTAACTCTGAGAGTGTACAAATGGAACCTAAATGGACCCTCACAGGTCTTTAACTCTGAGAGTGTACAAATGGAACCTAAATGGACACTCACAGGTCTTTAACTCTGAGAGTGTACAAATGGAACCTAAATGGACCCTTATGGGTCTTTAACTCTGAGAGTGTACAAATGGAACCTAAATGGACCCTCACAGGTCTTTAACTCTGAGAGTGTACAAATGGAACCCAAATGGACCCTCACGGGTCTTTAACTCTGAGAGTGTACAAATGGAACCTAAATGGACCCTCACAGGTCTTTAACTCTGAGAGTGTACAAATGGAACCTAAATGGACCCTCACAGGTCGTTAACTCTGAGAGTGTACAAATGGAACCTAAATGGACCCTTATGGGTCTTTAACTCTGAGAGTGTACAAATGGAACCTAAATGGACCCTCACAGGTCTCTAACTCTGAGAGTGTACAAATGGAACCTAAATGGACCCTCACAGGTCTTTAACTCTGAGAGTGTACAAATGGAACCTAAATGGACCCTCACAGGTCTTTAACTCTGAGAGTGTACAAATGGAACCTAAATGGACCCTCACAGGTCTTTAACTCTGAGAGTGTACAAATGGAACCTAAATGGACCATCACATGTCTTTAACTCTGAGAGTGTACAAATGGAGCCTAAATGGACCCTTACGGTTCCAGTTGTATGCTCTCAGAGTTACGGTGGTCCTTGAAATTAAAAAAGGTATGAGAACCACCAGTATTGTAATTGTATAGCAGACAGGGACGTCGCTGACGATTTGGTTGCCCTACTCGCATATATTTGTGCTATCGGCTTCTTTCGCCGCTTGTGAGGACACACACATGGGCGTGCGTTGTTACGTGGCGGAGCCGCGGAGAAATTTGTTATTTTGAGGGTCGGCTTGTCGCTTTTTGCCACATTTGGTTGCCCCCCTCGGCGTGTTGCCGTACGTGCAGTGCGTATTGCGCGTATATGTAGTGACGGAGCAGACCGTGAAGTCCAGATATCCGCTCTGACAGTGATATAAAACCGGTTCCGGAAAACAGTTCCAAAATGTACTATAACCGATTCCTGGTTCCTCCATGTCGGATCCGGTTCCTTCAGTTCCGGATCCCAACCCTGTGAACCTTGTAATGGCAGCTTTCGATATTACTATTAGTAAGTAAGTAAACAACATCAGGAAGAAGCAGGACTCAACCATCAGGATTCGAACTCCATTATTTTATTGTATATGTCATCACACCAGAGAGAGACTAATGTCTCCCTCCAGAGCTTCCCCCAGCACTCCCCACACACATGTCCCACACATATTTTATACTTTCAGGAGTGTACAGAGTTTCAGGAGTAACAAGAGATGGTCATTCCTTAAATGGACTCTATTCTATAGTTAACTCACACAGTTTGAAATAGGTTTAGATGAGTCGGCAGTCTCTAATGAGTTTGTCAGTGAAGAACAGGTGGTAATTAGAGTGTTAAGTATCATCTACTACATCTGTGTACATCTACATTAAATTAATCAATACCATAGTGTTTATATGCATTTTCGCCACCACAACCTTCGGTCTTATGTGACAGAGACTGTCACCGTTGGCACCGTCTCTCTGCTTAGAGCAGTGGTTCGCTAAACTCCTCTGGTCGAAACCCAAAAAAGAGATTAGATGTTTGCCTGGGACCCAAACTAGTGAAAATAGCAGATCTACAAGCTCAGTTCTGGTTAGATGCTATGCTATCTGCACAATTAAAGGGGAATTTCTCCCTAATCCTTTTTTTTACAAAAGTAAGTTGATTGACCAAAAACTAATATTTAAAAAAAAAAAAATATATATAGGAGAGCTGAAGCTGGAGCTGGTCCTTCAGCTGCTTCTGGAGGGGTCTAACGCTAGAACTCCTATTCAATCGCGCAATTATTTTTTGTTTACATCTGTTCTAGATGATGTGACAGCAATGCATTGTTGACACTACACTCTTCCTGGTCTACGTGAGCTGATGTTAGACCCCTCCAGGAGCAGCTCCAGCTCCAGCTTCAGCTCCCCGATATCTTTATTTTATTTATTTTTTAAATTTGGTCAATATACATAATTATCAACTTACTTTTGTAAAAAAAAAAAAAGGGTTAGGGAGAAATCCCCCTTTAAGATGGAGTCCTGTGCCACCTTGAAATGGGCTCTGAAGCTGCAAATCGCTGGGCTCACCGATTTACTGGTTCCAACAGACCCTCGGCTCTCAAAGTGTTACCCCCTGTACAGTCTGACTGTACCAGCGTCCAAGCAGACAGACAGTTTTTACTTAGCAACAGACACAGACTTGTGGACTATAGCAGCAGTAAACCTGTCAGTGTCCATTTATCATCCCTCAGCGAGTGTATTCTTTACACTCTCAGAGTTCAATTATGTGTAAGCGATGTGTTTTCTGTTGCAGTAAGTGTTAAAAAATATAGACGCCTCATTGGTCGCTGCAGTTCGTTGGAGCGACCCGTCTCCAACGGGAGGAGGACATCAAGCGGAATCCTGAAGGCACGTGCTGCAGGGAAAGAGGGAGTCGTGCCTCTGATTGGCCTACCGAACGTCCCCTTCCGTTCTTCCGTTTTGCTTCGCAAAGGAATCTCGGGAAAGCTATGGCCAATATCGCCTCCGTTGTCTCCATGTTGCCTTCCGTTGAGATGCAGACGCCCCAGAGCCGGAAGTGGCGTCTATACCGTTATATGTCTATGGTGCTGACAGTTCAGAACATTTATTCACTAACATACCACAGAAATACAACTCCCAAGATCATACAGAGGACAGCTAACACTCTGGTTACAAACCGGCAAGGAGAGAACCATAGAGTTCTAAAGGATAACTGCCCCACCCCCTGCTATTCATTCCAATGGAAGTTGGTCTACTTCCGCATTTCTTCGTGCTCAATGTTAAACCCCAGCTGCACAGGGTTTCCTCGTCATAATCTTTTTTAGGATTTCACTGAGAACACACGGGGCCCTATTTTTGCCAATGCCTTACCCCTTATCCCATAAAATTTCCGAAAAACATAAATAAATTGTTCAACTAGACATTCTACATTGACACGTTGTGAGCTTGTAGATCGGCTATTTGAACTATTACAAAAAAAGTGACAGAAATAGGGCCCACAGAGTGCCACACACTGCTGCCCAGAGGAGCCCAATTTCTGAGCTCATGCAGGGCTGTGTGATGTAATGTACAGTACGGTAATGGGCCCTGAGGCGCGCGCGCACGCACGCACGCACGCACGCACGCACGCACGCACGCACGCACGCACGCACACAGGAAGCTGTGGGAATTCTGTCCCTTCACCACGTTGACACCATGTCCCCTCTGTGGCCATGCCGAGGCCAAGACTTTAGTTTTATAGTGGTAAGAAGTCCACACCACAGGAAGGAGGGGGGGGGGGGGGGTCGTCTGACAACAACCAAGAACATGAGAAAACCTCTCCTTGACCAGTTTGATGTGCCGTTCTTGCTTTTTGTACCCTTTTGGCCTAATTTGTCACAGTGTACTTTAAAACGTGTTCTACCACGAACATTGATTTACCACATGAACCCTAAGCGTCTCCCTCTATATATTGGGCAGATCTACAAGCTACGGCTATTTTTGTCAAGGAGGTGTAAGGGTGGGGGGGGGGGGGGCAGTTATTGTTAATAACCGTCTTCCACTGAACACAACAAAGCTTGCTTTTGTTTTATCGTTTTTATCTTTATTTGTTTTAGTGTTTTAAATCACAGTTTTTAGCGAGTGTTCTCTTTGCGCCTATACCTTTGATTGATTGAAACCTTTATTTCAGGAGAATCCAATTGAGACCAGGGTCTCTTTTTCAATGGCGCCCATACAAACAAGAACATTTACATTTTACATACATGACATGGACACACAGTACAACAAATATATAATACACAAGCACATACACACAGAAACAAAACCTTGTAACCAAATGTTACAGAAAGCAGGTGCATATGCCTTCCTCTAGTGTGAGGTCAGTTAAGAGTCTCTTAAAAGTAGTAAACGAAACAAAAACATTCAACTTCAATTTGTTTTGACAACCATTCCATAAATGTGGAGCATACACCCTGAAGGCAGTATCTCCCAATTTATGCAGGCTACACCTACATGTACCATGAACACATGTGACGTATCATGGGTGAATGAATGGTGACTGTATCCTTGAACAGAACACTAAGCCCATAAAAATGAAACACTTCAAGCTATCAAACAAATATGCACTTACTACGTGACATGCTCAATGACATTCTGAACATTTGTGGCCAAGGAAAACAAACGTTAAGGAGCCAAACGGGATTGTCTGCATCGTAGCCATATCTTAGTCCACCTTTCCTGTCTCTCTCTGATTGCTGTTGCTGTTAAGGCAGAAATGCCACACACTACAACACTAGCCTACAACCTTAGAAACGTTTGGATAAATATAACAAATCACGTCACGATGTTGTTCCACCTACATGCGTTCCTATAGGCCCGTAGTGGGTTACCTGTTCTCAGGCATACTCACTGAGTTGGCAGAGTTTTTGAAGCACCGCTCCAATGACGCGTGTCCCTATGTCCCTATGTATGTCGGTTTGGGGCAGCAACAGCTGCAATACCGCTAGGTGACCTATACCTTCAAGTGGCGCTGTTGAGCTTCACATATGTGCACTATAACATTTACAATAGCACAGTACAGTGACTGAGTACAGTACAGTATCGTGTACATTACAGACTACTGTACAGTACCCACCACAAAAGTATAGTTGCATAACGGGTCCATTTGGTTCCATTTGTACACTCTCAGGGCAGTATTATGCGTGTCTTAAGTACCAGGTCTTATTACTTAACTTAAGACCTGGAGGCGTGATCAATGCCATTTGGCTATTCTGAGTGGCCAAACAGCATTGACCACGCCTCCAGGTCTTAAGTTAAGTCATAAGACCTGGTACTTAAGACACGCATAATACTGCCCTCAGAGTTAAATTAACAATTTTACAATATAAATTGGGGGTCCAAGAGATAGAAATGCCATTACATGGGGGTCCGTAGACTAATGCATGATTGCATGTCACACTGGGGGGTCCTTGAAATTAAACGTGTTGACGTTTAAAACGTCTCTTATGGGGTCCCTGGCATATCTCTTCAAATGGGGGTCTGCGGGCTAATCAGTGTCAATTTGGGGGTCCTTGACATGAAAACGTTTGGGAACCACTGCTGTAAATAACCTTTTCATCCACGGCACCCCTATTGCATCGTTACTTTATAGCATTTTGTCATATTAATGGTACGTAAATATGTAAATATTAATAATAGTAATATATACAGTATGCCACGAGGGAAACTGGAGAGCATATTTGTTTCCATTAGGACGGACTTAAAATCACTTTTATACCCATGGTGTTTAACCACTTGAACCCCAGCTTTCCTATTCTGGGGGGGGGGGGGGGGGGGGATAAAAAATAGCAGATCTACAAGCTCACGACGCGTCGGTGTACTTCTAGGCTGAAAGAGAACGCACACAAGTACAGTTTAAGTCGGGTCCTTTTTACTATGTATAATGGAGAGCCTTAAGTGATTAAACTGAGGTGACATTGATACATTCCAAATATTATCAAAGTATTCTGAGGCGCCCACTTTGAGAAGCCCTATATGCACATACTTCACATACTGTACACATACTGTGATATGCAGTAGGACTTCACGTAGGGACTTTCTTTTTTTTTTAAGATTTATTTTTGTGCTTTTTCTGCCTTTATTGATAGGTTGAAAGTAGACTATTATTATTATGAAATAGTTTTTATTGGTTTTTCTACACACAAGACATAGCAACATACATATATACACCACTAGACTACACATAAGCATACAATACATTAAGAACGCCGAATTAGGTTGAAAGTAGACTGACAGGAAATGGGGAGAGAGAGATGGGGGAAGACACACGGCAAAGGCCGTCGGGATCGGGAGTCAGCAGCTGTAGGTGCCCAGACGGTTGAGCTAAACCGTCCGGGCCATGTAGGGACTTTCTAAGCCAATGGTTATCACTCTTTTTCATGTCAAGGACCCCCAAAATGATCTGTATTTGGCTGCCGACGCCCCATCTCCAAAATATTGAGTGCCAGCTAGCAAGGGACCCCCAGAAGCAAGGATGTCAGTTGTGGAAAATGTTAGCGCAAAAACAATCATTATTATTATTATTATTATTCAAATGTTGCCCAAATAATGTTCATGATTCTTCAGGGATAGCAGATCTAGAAACTACTTGATGACGAAATTGAGTGAAATAATATAGAACGCACTTCATTTGGACATGGGATTGTCTCTTCACCAGCTCAGGGGGGGCTAATGGTCGGATAGAGTGCTTCTGGCATGCGATGGTAACAACTCTGTGTGTGTGTGTGTGTGTGTGTGTGTGTGTGTGTGTGTGTGTGTGTGTGTGTGTGTGTGTGTGTGTGTGTGTGTGTGTGTGTGTGTGTGTGTGTGTGTGTGTGTGTGTGTGTGTGTGTGTGTGTGTGTGTGTGTGTGTGTGTGTGTGTGTGTCACAGAGACACACTAACAGCTGGGTGTTGGACCTCTTTTGAACTATGTGACTGATGCTAATGAGTCCCCTCTCCAGCACGCGTGCATGTGTGTACACACACACACACACACACACACACACACACACACACACACACACACACACACACACACACACACACACACACACACACACACACACACACACACACACACACACACACACACACAATGTGTAGTGGTTGAGGCCCACATTATGCTGGGCTTGTTGCTAGTAACTTCCCATGCCTTCTATAAGCTATGCATCCTCTCTCTCTCTCTCTCTCTCTCTCTCTCTTTTTGATTGATTGATTGATTGAAGAATTTATTAACAGTTTGCAGAATTACAGTACATTTCAAGCACAAACTCAATACAAAGGCTGTTAACTGTGAGTGGACGACCCAATTAAGCATTACACTTGTTTCCAACAGGGTCCACCATGTTCAAATCATCAAAACATTTAGAGACGTACAAATAGACACTTCTATAGACAGAACAGGAATTCATCAAAAAGGAGGTAAAAAGGGAAAAGAAATATATACAGTGAGGGGAAAGAAGGGGGGGGCGGGGGGGGGATTCAGATTTTACGGGGGCCAGTTTCGAATTGCAGCCATCCGTAGGTGCCCTTTGAGAGCGGTTTTGAAGGAGTCAAGGGATTCGCATGTCTTAATGACAGTTGGTAGGGCGTTCCACATTTTGGTGGCATAGGAGCGAAAAGAATTTAGACCCTTGTTTGTGCCGAATCTGGGTTGTACATGGTTCGTTGCACTCCCTCTGGTGTTGTGGGTGTGGACTTCGTTAACATTAAGGAAGTATCTAGACAGGTACATGGGTATCTTGGTGGTGTATCGAATCTTGTGGACCAGACCCATTGCAAGATGCTGTACTCTGTCGTCGACCCTAAGCCATTCCAGCCTGTCGAAGTGGGCAGGGGTGAGGTGGGTTCGGGGGGCTAGATCAAGTAGGAGCCTGACCAGTTTGTTTTGGGAAGTCTGGAGCCTGGTTTTAAGGGCCTTTGAGGTGCTGTGGTACCAGGAGGTGCATGCATAGTCAAAGAAACCCTGTACAAGGGCTCCTGTTAAGGTCTTCAAGGTGTTTTTGTTGACCAGTGAGGAGATCCTGTAGAGGAATCTTGTTCTATGGTTGACTTTTTTGATTACGTTGGTGGCCATTTTATCACCGGAAAGATTAGCCTCCAGGATGGAACCTAGGTAGGTAATTTCATCTTTACGTGTGATAACATTGTCACCCACTTTAACCAAGAAGCCATTTGCCTTGCTGAGATTACTAATAGAGCCAAAGAGAATGGATTCAGTTTTTCCCAGGTGTAAAGATAGTTTGTTATCAGCGAGCCAGGTGCAGATTCTACCGAGTTCAGAGCTGAGGGCATTTTCAACCTGCAGTTTGTCCTTGTCCGAGACCAGCAGTGCTGAGTCATCTGCGAACAGGAACAAGTTGCAGTCACAGGCTGAAGTCATGTCGTTTACATATATTAGGAACAGTAGAGGCCCTAGTATGCTTCCTTGTGGAACGCCACAGCTCACTGGGAGGGGGGGGGACAGTGTTCCGTTCACTTCCACCATCTGTTCTCTCCCCTCCAGGTAGGATTGCATCCAGCTCACTGATGTGCTATCGAAACCAATTGCTTTTAGCTTGTTAACCAGTATGGAGTGGTTCACGGTGTCAAAAGCCTTTTGGAGGTCCAGCATGACCATGCCGCAGTATTTGCCAGCGTCCACCTCTTGTTTGATGTGGTCTCTCTCTCTCTCTCTCTCTCTCTCTCTCTCTCTCTCTCTCTCTCTCTCTCTCTCTCTCTCTCTCTCTCTCTCTCTCTCTCTCTCTCTCTCTCTCTCTCTCTCTCTCTCTCTCTCTCTCTCTGTATAAAATGGTCTCTGTCGGGTGGAAACCTCATCTCTCCCAAACTGTGTTTCTAGTAGTAGCAGATCTACAAGCTGCTCTGCTACTCTTGATGCTTTTGTGTGACGTCGTAGAGCAGTGGTTTTCAACCCTTTTCATATCCGGGCCCGTTATTTATTTGGCATTTGAGCCACGGACCAGCATGTGATGAGATTTTGCCATGCAGACCCAAAACGTAGAATATTGTGTTGCCGTTGGATACCATTTTGTCCACAATGCCATGCTGTATTGATGTTTGGTACCATACGAGAACAGGCACACATTGATCAAAATTGTGTAGACTTCTTGTGAATTAAGTAATGCAGATGTTGCATATAGCGTATAAAATGAATTTAATGAATTTATTCATTAATTTTACGCTATCAAGAGTTAACGATCTATAAGGGTCCATTTGGTTACCAACTCTCCATCATTTAGCTGGAGACCACTGTTTGAAAACCACTGCTGTAGTGCAAGTAGGTTGTACATTTAAAGGAGCATTCAGTGATTTGGGTGATTTGGAGGGAAAAAAACGGTCCGTCCCGGTAACAAGATGTATGCACACGCTCTACACTGTGGGGACACGCAACAGGCCAACAGCACGTGCACCTAGGCCCACCCCGCTCGATCCTGATTGGAGAAAGGCCCCTCTATCCTGATTGGATGAAGGCTTTGTCACCCACCACCAAAACCGAAACTAGGGTTTTTGACCCCTGCAGTTAACTGGGGACAGGGAGGAACTCCTTATATGGTCAGCACACTCTATAGTAGGGAGGATTATCACAAAAAAAGAGAAAAAAAAGTGATATTTGAATTAAGTGAAATCACTGAATATAACTTTAAACACAAAAAGTTAAAATGATGGTGTTAAGAGGTTTCTGCCCCTCTCTCTCTCTCTCTCCTCACTCCTTCTCAACCTCTCTCGCCCCCGGTGACATTGTGACAGGCCGATGCAGAATGCATGAAATGCTGCGTGTCCTTGAGTCAGAGCTGCATGCCGTCATATAACTCACTTTTCGCCAATGGTCTAAAGTAACTAAGTACATATACTCAAGTACTGTACTTAACCCATTTAGACCTGACGTTGAATTGAATTGAAGGACCCCAAATATATATGACATTGGCCGCCGACCCCCCATCTGAAAATATGTTGTTCCAGGGACCCTCCAAGTAGCAAGGATTTTAGTTAAAAACTTGCTCTGAAAGAATATATATTCATTCATGATTTCAGGCACATTTTCTCGATTTTTCAAAAAATAGCAGACCTACAAGTTCATAGCGCGGCACTCGGTGCCGCACTATGAGCTTGTAGATCTGCTATTTTTCAACAGCTAAAGCATAACATAATGCTTAAAACACCAAAAGGGGTTCCCGCCCAAAATGGGTTAAGTAGCCTATACAATTTTGAGGTATTTTTACTTTCACATTTCAGTACTTTTACTTCTGCTCCACTACATCTCAGAAGCAAATATTGTACTTTTACTCCACTACAGTATTGGAAAACTTTAGTTACCATAGTTACTTACTGTACTGTAGATCTCGATTATTATTGCAAAACATACATTAACCACTTCAGCCCTACTGTATATACCGGTACATTTTGGCCAAAATCTTTTCAAAAGATTTTTAGACCCTTTGAAACCTTGAAATGGGACATTCTGCATAATGAGTACTTTCTACTCTTGGTACTTTAAGTACATTTTTACTCAAGTACATTTTGAATTCCGGACTTTTACTTGTAAGGGTGCACTCACACGGTTAATGCAATTCTCTGTGCTCGTTGGGTGTTGTGTCATGGCCACCCAGCGGCCCAATGCATTTCCAATGGAGGTCACATGGTTTGACCCAACATTGTGTTGTGTGAGGGGGAGGGGCGCAGTCGTGCGCCCCTCCCCCTCACACAACACCATGACACAACACCCAACGAGCACAGAGAATTGCATGAAAGGTGTGAGCTCAGCCTAAGGCCTCACTCAGACCTTTACTGCATTGCTGTATGCTTGTTGGATGAATGTTGTGTAGTGTCATGGCCGCCCCAATGCATTTCCAATGGAAGTCACATGGTTTGTAGTCCACATTTTGGACTACAAGCTGTTGTATGGCTTTCGGCTGTGTTTCGACTGCGCCCCTCCCCCTCATACAACACAAATGTTGTGTCAAACCATGTGACTCCCATTGGAAATGCATTGGGGCGGCCATGACACTACACAACATTCATCCAACAAGCATACAGCAATGCAGTAAAGGTCTGAGTGAGGCCTAACGGAGGAGTTCTACATTGCAGTGTTGATACTTTTATTTAAGCAAAACAACTGAGTACTTTTTGACAGACTGACTTTTGGCCAGGACAGCGTTTCTCTGCATCATCGTGCTGTGACCTCATCGCTTATCTCCGACCTACTCTCTATGTCCGACCTACATAGATCATGCTACAGTGTTGCACTAAAGCGGTGATTCTCAACCAGTGGTCCTTGAGGGGATTCCAGATGGTCCCCAGCTAAATGATGGTAGTTGTTAACAAAATATATAGATCTTTAACTCTCAAGAGTTACATTATTGTTAAACATCTGCATTACTTCATTTTACAAGGAGTCTACATACTATAGAGGGTATGTATGCATAAAGTGAATGGCAAAATAGAGTGTCAAATCGAGTGGCAAAGTGAGTGACAAAGTGAGTGACAAAGTGAGTGACAAAGTGAAGTTGTTTAAATAGAAGCAATCAAATAGGACCTTTCTTTTTGGATGTACAGTATGGGCTGTCAAGGCCAGAAAGTAGTTTTTTGCCACTCAGTAGGCGTTCGGCAGCAGTGGCCGAACGGTTTGCGGAGCGGTCTTGATACCGGAAGGTCGCCAGTTCGTGTCCCCGGACCGGCACGTTAAAATTACCACCGCTGAAGTGCCCTTGAGCAAGGCATTGAACCACTACCATGAAATGTTCTATGAGCAGGGCCTGGCTGTAAACGAGTATCTGATGCTTAGTCCAGTTACCCTGGGTAAATATAGTAACTTTGCTTTGCTTTGCTTTCCCGCATAACTTCCGGGTATGATGATGATGATGTCACGCGCATACCCTCTATTACAGGGGTTCTCAACGTTTTTGGCCGGGGTCCCCCGAAAATGCTTTGGCAACGTCTCGGGACCCCCCCATTGTTATAATTTAGCTATTTAAAAATAGCAGATCTACAAGCTCATAGCGCGCCACCGAGTGGCGCGCTACGAGCTTGTAGGTCTGCTATTTTTGAAAAATCGTGAAAAATAAAATAAAATAAAAAAAAATATATATATTTTTTTTGGAAAATTATTTGGGGACCCCCTAAAATAATTTGGCGACCCCCCGAGGGGTCGCGGCCCATGGGTTGAGAACCCCTGCTCTATTAGAGAATGTAGAAGAGTTGTTTGATTAAAACCTGTTATCTCTCCTTACGGTTCCACACCATACTGCATGGAAGCATTGTGGACAAAATCCAATGACAACAAAATATTCAACGTTTTGGGTCTGAGAGGCTGTTTACTGTCATAAAATGACAAATAAATAATGGACCTTGATATGGAAAGGGTTGAAAAACACTGCACTAAAGTGTCACACTACAGCTGCTTTTGAATTTGAATCTTGAGATTAGGGATGGGAATTATCGATGAATGCATTAATAGTTAATTGATACGTTTTGATAAGCTTATCGATTGATCAACCGGTCAGCGTTTAAAAAAAGAAATGGGAGAATCTTAATTTCCCTCAATGTCTGACATAAAAATCTGCACTTTGCTGATATACAGAAATAATACAAAAGGGATATTATATTCCTTAATCAAATAGTTATTTGACTATTTGCGATACAGGGCCAGACAATGGCATCTTTGCATGATAAATAGAATAAAATGAAATCTTGGTCCGTCACATCACATGCAAAAGCAGAGACGTTTCGATTAATTTCATTAGTTATTTAACTGTTAAGTTTAACCGACTAATTTCTTAACGGCGATTAATCGATTAACTATTAACACCCCTACCTGAGAGGTATCAGTTTTGGATATAGGAGGTTTGCATCTGACAGAGACGGCGTATACAAATAGGGCTTTAAGATGCAAAACAAATCGACATAATGTCACTTTGGTGCTTCAAAATCAAGGAGATGGGTCGCACACACCAAGACTGTGGTTCAAAAGTTTTATTTCAAACCAAGGACAGACGTTTCGGCTATCCAGCCTTCACTAGGCTGGATAGCCGAAACGTTTTATCCTTGGTTTGAAATAAAACTTTTGAACGGGTGGCGCACCTATAGTCAGAGCGCGGTGGTCATTTGAACTTTGGTGCTTCAGCAATATTATTAGAAACAAACCAATGAAATGTATCTAGTTTGACTTACCGGTAATAAATATAAAATGTTTGTCAGGGCTGGTACTGTGTTATGGTAGATGGAAACACATTCACACACAGGCAAAGTACGTTCACAAACTTCACATATACATGTGTCTATGTGCACGCCGATGAAATGCACAATCCACGCCCATGTATCCACACACACACACACACACACACACACACACACACACACACACACACACACACACACACACACACACACACACACACACACACACACACACACACACACACACACACACACACACACACTACATATTTGTAGATATACGTACTGTATAGTTGTGCATACGTACAGTACTGTACCGCACATCAAGATGGCACCGCCAGGCACTGATGTGCTCCCTAGTGTGTGCGCGTGTGTGTGTGTGTGTGTGTGTGTGTGTGTGTGTGTGTGTGTGTGTGTGTGTGTGTGTGTGTGTGTGTGTGTGTGTGTGTGTGTGTGTGTGTGTGTGTGTGTGTGTGTGTGTGTGTGTGTGTGTGTGTGTGTGTGTGTGTGTTTGCGCGCGCGTGCAGAGAAGATGGATTTTAACCCCTACATCTGCTTGGAGTTTAAACGCAGGCATACATCAGTTGCAATGGAAATTGATGGCCCCCTTTAGCAGTAAATCGCTCCCCTAAATCACTTTTTTCGGTCAGTTCTTTTTTTTTACCGCACAGCGATGGAATGCTGCGTGAACACCCATTAGACGAACACCCTCGTACGCCCACGACAGAAACATCAATCTCTATGTGCACGTGCTGTGATGTCAACTGGATGAACGCCATGACACCCTCCAACCTCTCAACGCCACGGCTCAGACGGATGAGCTGAGAGTCAGCGGTGGAAAGTCCCATTCTGTATACTTAACCCATTCTGGGCGGGCCCTATTTTCTTTTTTTTTTTAAAAACATGTTTATTATGATTTTTGGTATACAAGCATTTCAAGAGTGTTTACAGTTACAGATTGGAAAGAAATAGCAGAAACATACAAACAAACAAAACAAGAGACTTACACTGAAAAGAGACAAAACATAACCATCAAAGAAAAAGACAAAAACAATAAAATAATAACTGACATGGCTGATGACTACACCGCACTCCGAGGGTGGATCGGCTATTTTCAAATGGCCGAAATGTATGTAGGGCTAAAGGTGGTGAGTGTGTTTTGTAATAATAATCAAAATCTACAAAGTAATTAGTAACTCAAGTTTTCAAATAGTAAAAGTAAAATCTTTGCCTCTGAGACGTAGTGGAGCAGAAAAGGATAGAAAACTCAAGTAAAGTGAAAGTACCTCAAAATTGTACTTAGTTACTTTCCACCACTGCTGAGATTAACACAAGATGTGTTCTTGCAACACTGCTTCACCCCCAACCGTCAGATTTAAGCAATATTACACGAGAGGAGGTGGTTTAACGTAATTTATGCACGCCTGTGACGCTACAGGAACTCTGAAAGAGACGCAGAAGTGCTTTAATGACGTTAAACCACCCCCTTGAGTGTAATATTGCAATTATACAACAGTTACCCTTAAAACTAAGATAATCGCTAAAAAAAACATATATTTTTAACGACAGATGTAGCCACTACGACCACAAATGTCCCAAGAAACTAGCTAGCCTATAGCAACCCAGTCTGCTACATGCGCTCTGGGAGAACAGAGCAGCTGAATTCTTTGTTTTGATTAGGCGTTCCATGATGCTGGTTTGAATGCGGCTAGAAGGCTGTTTCAACCAATCAGATCGCTTCCTCGAAACGACCTGTTGTATAATGTGACTTATCAAACCTCAAACTGTGACTTGAAGACAGGGACTAATAAGTACTTTGGTCGCCCCCATGGTAACAACATGCCTCTCCTCTCCTCTCCTCTCCTCTCCTCTCCTCTCCTCTCCTCTCCTCTAGCTACCTGTTGGAGCAGGATTTCCCCGGCATGCGCATCGGCCCGGAGCCCACCACGGACTCCTTCATCGCCGTGATGCACGGAGACACAGAGGGCGTCATCCCCGGCAACGCCCTGGTGGTCGACCCCAAGAAGCCCTTCAGGAAGCTCAATGCCTTCGGAAACGCCTTCCTCAACAGGTAGAAGCGCGCGCACGCACATACGCACGCGCACGCACGCACACACACACACACACACACACACACACACACAAAGACAAGTCATGTTATCATGGATTAAAGTTCTCAGTCTCCACACGACCACGGCTGGTTTCAGTCTGGACATACTGTAGAAGTCGACTAAAACTAGACCAGTGGTGGGCAACTGGCGGCCCGGGGGCCACATGCGGCCCCCACCTTCATTTAATGCGGCCCTCAGGTTAATGTCAGAATACTGATATAATATTGGTTTCAGCTGTTTACAATTCCACAACATGCAAACATGACCCGCTTTAATTACTTCAGTCTAAATTAGTAGCTCAATGCTAGTAGCTCAATGCTTCAACACTAATTTTCAGGATTCCAATTCAAAAATAGCAAAAAATAATGCAAGATTTCAATTCGAATATAGCAAAAATAGCCGATCTACAAGCTCAAAACGCGTCGCGCTTGTAGATCGGCTATTTTTGCTACGACTAATATATGGCCCTCTGGAGTGAGTGTGGAAATATAGTGGCCCTCTCCATCGTCAAAGTTGCCCACCCCTGAACTAGACTAACACTGAAACATTTCAGATGGCTAAAATATGACTAAAACTAAATTTGATTTTACTCAAAAGAATATGACTAAAACTAAATAAAGATTCACTGTCAAAATCAACACACAAACACACTCTTTTTTTCATATATATTTCTCGTAGAATTAATAGGCCTATAGCGATAATTGCTGATGTACAAGTTCTCAACACCTCGAGATGCAACTTGTTGTGAGCTTGTAGATCAGCTATTCTCTTAGTTTGCTTCTCATAACTTTTTGACCTCACACAGAGAACATTATCAAGAGAGATGTAAATAGAGGGACAGAAATGTAGGTGTGTGTGTGTGTGTGTGTGTGTGTGTGTGTGTGTGTGTGTGTGTGTGTGTGTGTGTGTGTGTGTGTGTGTGAGAGAGTGTGAAAGAGTGAGTGAGTGAGAGAGAGAATCCTCACTACAGCCCTACATTCCTGTGTGATTGAATTTCCCTCTGTTCGCTGCATGGTCAGGGTTTCCCTTGTTAAAAAAGGACCCTGCGTGCGTGGGTGCGTGCGTGCGTGCGTGCGTGCGTGCGTGCGTGCGTGCGTGCGTGCGTGCGTGCGTGCCATCCAGTCTTTCTTCCTCCTGGGGAAAGACAAACTGTTGAATTGTTGTGTAACATTCTGTCAGTGTGTGTGTGTGTGGGGGGGGGGGGGGGGGGGGGGGGGGGGGGATAATATATTAAAGTCTAACTCATGTTGATTAGGTGATGTAATGGTGATGTAAAACAAACAGTGCCAACACAAACATTAAATGCCATTAACAATAAAGAGACAATACGACGTAATGAGTTACAAAATGACGTAAGTTTTCCCTTCATTGTCAATGGTGTTTATTAAACAAACATTGAACTAAAGACAAACATTAAAGCTGTATAGCGCCCCTCAAAAATCACACCTGTCTGAAGCGAGTGGTGCAACAGCGCCCCCTGTTGGTACCCTAAACATAGGGACATTACAGACATAGGGACATTGCTGTTCCTTGGAGTGGTTGCACCACACAAAAAAACCCAATGTGTGGCAATGTGAGCGAGTCTCTGCTATATCGTTGAATAGCTGAAGCACAACATAGAGAAAGAGGTTCAATATCAGATCATTTTGCTGGAACCCAACCCCCTTAAGGACCCCTGAGGGTCCCCGGAACGCACTTTGCGAACCGCTGCCTTTGGCGACATCTAGCCTGTTAGTATTTACACAGCTGGGGGAAACGAGGGCGTGGGGGGGAGGGGGAGGCGGGGGGTGGGCATGGGGGCGGGGGGGGGGGGGGGGGGCGGGGGGGTATGGGGGGGGTTGGGATATTGTGGGATGGAAAAATGTTTTGCAGAACATACAGTATCCGTGTTCTGTCTCTGCCATCATGACTCTGTCAATGCAATGCCGCTCCGAGTGGATTTATTGACATGGGTTAACCCAATCTTGACGGGAACCCCTTTTGGTGTATTAAGGATTGTGCTGTGCTTTTAGCTATTGAAAAATAGCAGATCTACAAGCTCATAGCTTGTAGATCTGTTATTTTTGAAAAATCGTGAAAATGTGGCACAAATCATTGAATATTATATTCTTTCAGAGCGAACGTTTTTAACTAAAAACGTTGCTTCTGAGGGGTTCCTGGAATAACATATTTTCAGATAGGGGTCGGTGGCCAATTACATATAATTTGTGGGGTCCTTGACATGAAATATTGAGCACCACTGATACAGAAAACTGTCAGGATTTAGAAGACATTTTTAAAATGTCGACGTCAGGCCTAATAGGGTTAACCACTGGTGGAAGCTTGAGTATTTCCAATTATTGTATTTTTTTTAGAATTCCTTACTATTTACTAGTTACTAGTTACTATAGTTACTTTATAGATTTTGATTTTGATTACAAAACATGCATTAACGGCCTGGGCCGGCCTAGCGGTCCATAGGTACATAGGCTGCTAATCCCCATCCCTGTAAAGAAACTATTTACGATTTAATAGCCCGATTGATACGGCCGTAAGTCACCGCAGTGGGGGCAGCCATGTTTGTTGTTTGACGCTGTCGAGTGACGGGGCTGATGGCCAATCAGCTGCTGTGATCGGATTTCCGGAGTCACTAGACCTGAATCGTCAGAACATATTTTCTTAACCCATTTTGACCTGAGATCAGATTCTAAAAATGTCTTCTACATCCTGACAGTTTTCTGAAAAAGCTGTTTCTATGTCAGTTGTTCTTCGATTTTTCAAAAATAGCAGACCTACAAGCTTGTAGATCTTCTATTTTTCAATAGCTAAAGCATAACAATGCTAACACCAAAAGGGGTTCCCGCCCAAAATAGACTGAGTCCGTTTCCCAAAAATATGAACCCCGAAGGCAAATCGTGTTAATTTATTACATACATGTTTTCTATGGGTATTAAGGTCTGCTGAATCCAAATCTGCTGTATGTATAACTCAAAAATGCCCCCCCCCCCCCTGCCCACTTTGATCTTATGCAAAGCAGGAGGGATGTGTTCCGATGTATAGAAAATAAATGTGGCCTTTTGGCAGTTGAGTAACTGGTAGAACATGGTTAATACCCGAAGGTCATGAATGTATCTTAAATCTTACAATTAATTGAAGCTAATTTAAGTATATTAGCATGTGTTTGCCACTAGCTATGAGTTTGGTAGTGTCATATCCCTAATATGTATGGCATGGTGTAGTACAGTTGAGTTTGGGTTTTTCACCCCAGCCTACTGACAGGAAATATGCTGAGCTGTGTATCAGACGGTTATTCTCTTGAAACCACATGGTTTCATGGAAATCATAAACCTACATTTCTTATCTCTTTACACAACTAACAGGGGAGTAATTATGCCACTCAGTCACACATCATTATGATATCAGATTATCAGGAAGCTCAAAGTATAGACATTAAAGTGCATGACAGTAAATTACACCTTTAATGAGCCTAACAATATGCTGTCGGAGGACAAGCATAAAAAGCTTTTTTTTGTACAGTACTGACTACAGTATGTGGACCATGGTGACATTGATCAATTCTTGATAAAATAGCTTCTAATATATTATTTAGGCCCCAAAATCTATACATCTCAGTCACACTATTAAGGCAACCGGCAGCAATTCTTAGAACATGGAAATCATAAACCTACCTTTCTTATCTCTTTACACAACTAACAGTAATAAAACAGGGGAGTAAATTATGCCACTCAGTCACACACCATGATGATATCAGATTATCAGATGTAATTGTGAAAGTACAACAGAGGTTAACGTTATGCAACAACATATATGAGTTTTACGCAATTTACTCACACTTTATTTGAAATCTGAATATTTAATTGGATTCCCCATATATGAAACCTAAATAATAAAATAAAATAAAAAGTTTATATACCTTTTTTTTGGTCAAAAAGTAATATATTTCAGTATAGTGGTGGCCGCCATTTTTTTTTAGGGCTTAGCATCCATTTTTGAGTTATACATTCAGCAGCCCTTAATACCCCTAGAAAACATGTATGTAATAAATTAACACGATTTGCCTTCAGCCCTTTAAATAAGCACATTTTCTGAAATCAAGCCTAGTCTAAAATGGGTTAATGGGCGTGGCTAGCGATTCAGGGCTGGAGCCAGGCTAAACAGCTCCACCAGAGAGCTCCAGACTTCCCTCTCCAGAGCAACATTAGTAACTTCATCCTGGGGGACCCCGAGGCGTTCCAGGGCCAGTGTGGAGATGTAATCCCCCCATCTGGTCGTTGGTCCGCACGGGGGGTCTCTTCCCAGGGGGACGTGCAAAGAGGACCCCCTCTGGAGAGACGCTCGAGAGGCATCCTTACTAGATGCCCGAACCACATAAAACTATCTCCTTTCCCAGTGAAGAAGCAACGGGTCTACTCCGAGTCTCTCTCGCGCATGCCTGAACCTCTCACCCTATGCCAGCGACCCCGAATGAGGAAATGTACTGCATGAACAGAGAAGTGTAAAACGCCGCAAACTTCCGACGAATTTCCAGAAAGGGAGGTCATATAACTTCTCCGGGGTGTGTGTGTGTGTGTGTGTGTGTGTGTGTGTGCGTGTGTGTGTCTCTAGGTTTGTGTGTGCCCAGCTGCCCAACCCAGTGCTGGAAAGCATCAGTGTGATTGACACGCCAGGTATCCTATCAGGAGAGAAGCAGAGAATCAGCAGAGGTATGACACACACACTCACTCTCTCACACACACACACACACACACACACACACACACACACACACACACACACACACACACACACACACACACACACACACACACACACACACACACACACACACACACACACACACACACACACACACACACACACACACACACACACACACACACGGTTCAACATTTCATTTTTAACCCTCTGTAACCTTGAAGCCATGAACTTTAATTGCACCCAAAATAGCCAATCTGCAAGCTCATTGTGGGCTTGCAGATCGGCTTATTTGTGCGCACGTACAGCAGTGCACACCTAAGTATAAATCAAGCCTAGTAGTAGTCAGGGGATTACACAAATCTGGGAATAAATTCCTTACCAATGCATTTCTTCACCAATGTGTTTGTAAAAGGTGTCTAGTAAGACATCTCACAAAGAATGACATTTTGTTTCCCTAGGAGAATCTGTGACAGCTGCTGAAAGTTGGGATATAATTAATAAGCTTATGTAGGCAACATTTACACATTTTCGTTCTGCTTTAAGTTACATGTGAGAGGTCAAACTAGGGTTTTTTGAATGATTCTGAATCCATTGCAACAAAAATGGCCATAGCCATGTAGGGACAACCTGGACAAGTGGCTATGGCCGTTTTTAGCCCAAGGAGTGTTTTTCGTGCAAAGAAAATGCATGCAATGAATTCAGAATCATGAAAAACCCCTAGTCTGACCCTTCACACGCTACAGAATTAAAATGTGAAAATGTTGCCTGCATTATGGGTTATTAATGTTGCAGTTGTCACAGATTCTCCTATAGGGGGGAAACTGATTTTCAATCATTGTGAGATGTGTTACTTACTAGACACCTTTACAAACACATTGGTGAAGAAATGTATTGGTCAGGAATTTATTCCCAGATTGGATTTTCTGACTATAGATGTAAACTTGTATTTCACCATAAAACTACCATTTGTCATATTTCTCCAATTATGTGAGGGGACACCTGGACCTCACGAGTAACACACACACACACACACACACACACACGCGCGTGCGTGTGTTCTCGTTCACGGGCGCAAGGATTATGCTTTATTCACAGGAGAGAAGAGAAGTCGGTGGCAGACATGCTTTGAAGCACGCACGCGCACGCACGCATGCACGCACACACGCACACAAATATGCATATGCCATCCGTTAACTAGTTTAACGCCGCCAGGCCAGCTGTGTTCGTCTTGTGTGAGGAACGTACCGGTGCGCAAATGCGCACCACGTCATTCCATTGACCATTTAGGCTGCTATAACAGGCTGCAATGATATCACCAATGGACTTCCATCCATATAAACTCACCAACATGTTCTTGACTTGAAACTGGTTTCAGATGTTAACTTAGTAACATTGCTATAGTGTTTGTTCAGTAACAGGCGTCTCATTGTCTCTTCAGCTCTTTAATAAACAGAAAATGCTTTACTAATATTATACTAATATACTAATATTTTCAGATAGGTGACACAATTTCAGCCAATCAGGAGACAGTAGCCATTTATCAGCTGAATTTTGTCTGCTCATTTCTGTGTGTCGTCAGTCATCACTTACAATTCCACTTGTTTAATCTGTATCCTGACCTGAAAATGCATTGTGCTGAATAAAAAGCTGGAGAGACATATGGAGACTCCTGTTACTGAACAAACACTCTATAGCAATGAGTACTATCACAATATAGAGCTTTTTTAACACTTAATTTAACCAAAGAAAATCACTTACCCTACCTTTAAGGGCTAAGACTACTTACAGTACTTACCATATATGTTTATTGGCTACTTTGTTGTATGACGGGCCATTGCACTCCGAAAATAGCAGATCTACAAGCTAACAACACGTCGAGGACACGACGCATGTTGAGCTTGTAGATTGGCTATGTTCGAGGTGTGTAGTAGCCTACGTGTGTGAGTATAGTTATACCCCATTAAGACCTGTTGTCGATTAAATAATCGTCCAAAGATGAAGGAATGACAAAGTTCTTCAGGGTGAAGTATTGAGAATTTATTAAGAAGATTCAGCAGAGTAACAATATACAGAGAGTGAGGAACAGGCCTCCTTGCCTGTTCCAGCAGCCCCTCCGGACGCAAGCCTCCCCAACCCCATTCTCAAACAGTTCTTATAGTCTTGTTTTAACAGAGATGCTATACTGAATGGTCATATAAGGGTCTGTGCTAAAGATAAGGGCGACACACAAATAGTTACACAAGTACACATTCGCTGACATAGTGATAGTAAGCATGGAGAAGTCCGGTCAGCTGTTAGATTGACAGCTGCAGTTTGAGCACATTGATGAGAATGCTTCAATTTGACTGAATGGAAGGCAGAGAATATTACACAATAATGCATAATATTTGGCTATTGGGCATTCTAAAATAGCCATTACAGACCGGGAACGCATCTTTGACACCTTATAACTTTTAACCACTCTAACCATAAACCTTAGCTGTTGAAAAATAGCAGATCTACAAGCTCACATAGCGCGGCACCGAGTACCGCGCTACAAGCTTGTCGATCTGCAATGTCTTTTTAATCGTGAAAATGTGTCGCAAATCTTTGAATACATATACTGGTATTCTTTCACAGCGAACATTTTTAACTGAAATATTTGCCTCTGGTGGTCCCTGGAACTGGAACAACAATATTTTCAGATGGGGGTCGGCGGCCAATTACATATAATTGTTGGGGCTGCCCTTGACATGAAATAGTTTGAGAACCACTGATATACGTAGAAACATAGTTTTTTTTTTAGAATACTGTCAAGATTTAGAAGACATTTGTAGAATCAGATCCTCATGTCTAATGGGTTAAGCCACATACAGTTGGAGGCCATCGATATTGTCCTTTTCTTTTTGCTGAGGTTAGCGTGATCTGCGCAAAACCCCTTTTGGTGTTTTAAACATTATGTTATAATTTAGCTATTGAAAAATAGCAGATCTACAAGCTCATAGCGCACCACCGAGTGGCGCGCTATGAACTTGTAGGTCTGCTATTTTTAAAAAATCGTGAAAATATTTATTTCAGAAAACTGGAGGATTTAGAAGGATTTTTTTTAATTTTGAGGTCAGGCCTAAATGGGTCAAATGATAAGGGACAATATCGGTGGCACCCAACTGTAGCCACAGGTGCTGTGCACACCTCGCCCCAATGAATGAAAATGAATGAATATGCAAAATAAATGTGTCACGGCAGTCATATAATGTAATAAAGGACATAATCAGCAACATACCGTAGCGTTCACGCGCACACCCGGCAGGCATGCACAGTGACAGCTGACAACGGAAAGCTTGCGGTGCGCACCTTTATGACCTAATCCGGAGAATAATGTGTGCCGTGCACTTCTATACAATAGTAGCCTACACTACAGCGACTGGACTGGCGACTGGACATGACCCACTGTCTACTTTCCTACTGCTTATTCCTGTGCATGTGTGTCTTTGACCGACCAACCAACCACAGTATTCGGTGCGATTGCATTCACACCTACTTTGAACTGAATTCTGGTGCGCTTGGAAGCGAACCGAGACCCCTGTTTTTTTTGTTTTTTTTTGTGAATTAGATTTATTTTATTTTTTATGCGCACTAGCATTCGAATGAGCGTTCACACCTGCCCAAACGAAGTGCCCTTTCCGACAATACATACCAGGATTCGTTTTAATCGCAGTAAAACATCCTGGTGTGAAATTCGACCGGAGCGATTCCTCTGTGTGCGTGCGACGCGTGTGTCGGTGTACTCTTTGGTCTGCAGAGTACACAGACGTGATGTCACTTGATCACATGACCCCAAGTTCTAGACCTCCATTTCTAGGCTAAACAAAAAGGGGGGGGGGACTTTTTATTTTTATTTTATTAGCAACAACTCCAAGGTATATTAATGGCATAGTTCAATGTTGAAAATGAGTGGTATTCCCCTCTAAGGTGTTACGGAAGCCCAGGTTTGCTTTGGTAACAGCTTTAAGCTCATTTGTATTGTTCAATCTAGTGTCTCCAATCACACCTTCCTCTTGACAATACAACCTAGATTCTCTGTGGGGTTCAGGTCAGAACAGTTGGCTGGTCAGTTAAGCACAATAATATCATGATCAGGACAGTAGTAGTCTTGGCACTGTGGGCAGGTGCCAAATAATCCTGCTGGAAAGGAAAATCAGCATCTCCATGAAGCTTGTCAACATACAGAAGCACATAGTGCTTTAAAATATCCTGGTAGATGCCTGTGTTGACTCCAGTTTGAGGTATTCACACTGGAATCAACACAACCATCAATAGATGGTTTTACATGATATTTTATATTTTACAGCACTGTGTGGCTCCATACGTTGACAAGCTGTATGCATATTATGCATGTCCTTTTCCAGCAGCACTTGGCACCTGACCACAGAGCCAAAACTACTAGTAATAGGTGTACTGACTATGGTGCTTAACTGACCAGCCAACTGACATGACCTGAACCCCACAGAGAATCTATATGATTTATTGTCAAGAGGAAGTTGTGAGCATACTTATTTACACGCACCTCGTCAGTGGGTGCAGGTCCAATAAAGTAATAGGTAGGGCCCGCTTTTGGTAAAGGGTGACTTTATTGAAAAAAAACGACAACGTTTCGATCTTAATGGATCCATTAAGATCGAAACGATTCAACAACACAAACGAGCTTACGGCTGCTATCAAAGCAAACCTGGGCTTCCATAACACCTCAACAGTGTCACAGGCGTATCACCTCCATGCCACACCCCATTGATGAAATAATTTGTTTAAAAGTAGCCCAGACCAAGACTTGGTATTAGTGGACTTAGTATTGACAGCATACATTAATATACTTTTCAGGTGGTCTTTTTTTATTTTTATTTTTTGTAAATATTTTATATTAGTTTTAAAATGTAGGAAACAAAAAAAGGGGATATTTACTCGTGACCCATAAAAGTCTGTGGTAGGTTGTGAAACATGTTGCCTAATGACATGCCCACAATACTGACTCTAGGTGTAAAAAAAGATTGAGATGGTTCCAAAACCTCCAGGCATGAGGCATCCCTTTGGTTTCATGTGATACTGTTTCCACCAGGCAGTTCAAAGTGTCTGAACCATTTAGCATTCCCAAGCTAACTGCCAGCATTACCATACCAACTGCTAACCTCCACAAAAGGCCTGTGATAATTAAGGACTTGCATCTCTCTCTCTCTCTCTCTCTCTCTCTCTCTCTCTCTCTCTCTCTCTCTCTCTCTCTCTCTCTCTCTCTCTCTCTCTCTCTCTCTCTCTCTCTCTCTCTCTCTCTCTCTCTCATTAACTCACTCTCCCTACTGTACCTCTCACCGGTTGTCTCTCTTCCTATGTTTCTTCCTGTCTGTCTGCCCTTGTTTCTTAACCCTGTCTGTCTGTCTGTCTGTCTGTCTGTCTGTCTGTCTGTCTGTCCTCTGAAATTAGGGGTGGGCGATATCGTGAGAAATAGCGTCGAGACGATACATACAGTACAGTGAAGGCTTAATTTATACATCTGTAGAACGATGGTTTCGTTTGCCAAATAGTATTTTGGTCTAAATGGTCTGTTACTCCTGTCTTTTAGTTGTTACCGTGTAGGTGGTTGTACTGTTAAGTAACTTGACAACTAACCATACAAACCGCTGGAAAATATATTGTGTATCGTGATACTGCTTGAAAAAATACCGTGATATTATTTATGTTTTCCATATCGCCCACCCCAAACTGAAATTGTACAAGTGAAGTGACCTCCGACGGCCTTCTTGCGCCATAATGTGATTTGTGGGGCAAAGTGTCATGTGTGAGTGTGTTGTCAAAGCAAACACAGCGCTGACACAGCTCAGAGTTTAGTTGTACCACCAGCACGGTTGTCTGTTTAGATATGAGAAGAAACACAAGATACACTTACACCTCTACTGAGACCGCACAGCTGTGTTTGTACAAGGAACTCTGGGTGCGCTGCGCTGTGAGAGTGTGCGTGCGTGCGTGTGCAATTCTTCTTATACTATTATTTTAATATGTGTTCTATTCATATTCATGTATACGTTTCATTCATGGAGGCATCTCTATTTTTATTTTATTAATGATTTATTCATGATTTGAAGGTGTCTATTTTAGTTTGTTTTCATGCATTTTAATTCTCATTCATCATGTGTCTATGTGCATGGACTGCCTGTGTGCGTCTGTGTGTGTCTGTGTTTGCGTGTCCAGAAGCAACAGAGGACGGTTCGAACTTTAGCCGTCTGCATAGATGCCGTTATGGAGGTATTGTTGATGAAATCGTGCATGTCTGTCAGCTGCCCAACAAAAAAAGGCAAAATGAAAGCGATACCTTGACCTTTAGATGTGTGGACTCTGTCACCCAAACCGCTTCCTCATGCTCAACTTCGGCTTCCCTTTGTTGATGCTAGCAACGCTGAAGAGCCGTCCACACCAAGAATGATAACCAGATAAAACCAGAAAGCAGTGTCTGTTTTTGGCCACGAGTCGCCGTGCCGAATGGGAAGAGATTGGGACTCCGGGTAAAAATGGAATATGAGTAGTTTGTCCTCCATTTATTTGATTCCTACTTTTGATGTATGCTGAACAATACCGTTTGGATTACTTTCTGAGACGAATTGACAGTAATTCGGAAATCCATGTGGGTGTTCGACACACCCACTTACATTCAGCGTCTTTACGGTTAAGTTTATATCGTTCATCGGTGTGTGTTGTTACAGTTATCTTCATAGTTGTCAGTCTTGGTGTGGACAGCCCTTAGCGAAGGTGTTACGGAAAATGAAGGACAAGTGTAGGAACTTTCTACGCAGTAAAACCCAGAGCGTTAATGTACAGTTGGGTGCCACCGATATTGTCCCTTATCATTTGACCCATTTAGGCCTGACCTTAACATTTTAAAAAATCCTTCTAAATCCTCCAGTTTTCTGAAATAAATATTCTCACGATTTTTCAAAAATAGCAGATCCACAAGCTCGTAGCGCGCCACTCGGTGGCGCGCTATGAGCTTGTAGATCTGCTATTTTTCAATAGCTAAATTATAACATAATGTTTAAAACACCAAAAGGGGTTCCCGCCCAAAATGGGTTAACTGTCCTTTTGCGCAGATCACGCAAACCTCAGCAAAAAGAAAAGGACAATATCGATGGCCTCCAACTGTATTCTTTTGCATACACTTAGGGCTATATTTTCGCCAGGGCCTTACCCCTTATCCCTAAACTTATTTGCCTTTTTTTTTGCTATTTGAAAAACATTTTTGAATAGCCGATCTACAAGCTCACAGCGTGTCGATTGTAGATTGGCTAGTTGAACAATTTAAAAATGTTCTTCAAATTAATTTAAAAACAAAAGGGGATAAGTGGTGCGGCATGCACTGCCAAAAATAGGGCCCTTACTCTCAGAGTAAGTGTACCAATGGGGAATAGTGCGCGGTGCAGAACAAGTATACAGATTAAACCTCTTGGTATCTCTTTGAACTTAACAGCTTTGGCCAAGCCGCGGTGTGTTGTTGTGTGCTCTTGTTGTACAGTAGCTGTGGTAGGACATGTCTGTACTGTATGTGTGTGGCCTACAGGTACAGTAAAGTAATACCGCATCTAATGCTGCATTTATACTCTGTTGCATTCCAGCGGCATGTGCCAAAAAATAGCCAGATCTCCAAGCTCACAACATGTCGCAGTGAAAATCGTTGTGGGGCTTGTATATCTGCTATTTTACGTGGGCGACCACGAAGCATAAATCAAGACTTGCGTGTGTGCGCACTGCGCTGCGATGCACTACTGCTGAACTTTTACTGCCATGCAAGGCAAGCACAGGGGAAGGTTTTGAGGAAATCTGATTAGTCAGAAATGTATCTGTGTCAGATGGTCGGAGCCCTGTGTGTTGAAAAAGGCCAAATTGCGTCGGCAGTGTCCGTTGGCCACCTTGGAATAAAGGTGAGCTAGTAGTAATACTACAGCGAGTGCTACTGTAGAAGCCATATTAACAACCTAGAAACCCAAGGTCAGTTCATGCTCGCGTCGAAAGACGAGTGTCTCACAATGGTCTGAGTCTGAGACTTGAGTGTTCGACGTTCTGCAAAATGTAAACGAGTAAAGTGAAAGTCACCTTCACGAAGTTCACGTTTCATTTTTCCAGAGGTACGCAAAACCCTCGAAAGAAGGTTTGCCGGCCGCGACACTTCCTCCTCACTTGTGTTGTGCGATGCGTCGTTCGACACTTGTCACGCAAAGCATAAACTGACCTTAAATTAGCTGGCAGTAGTTACACATGCATAGTATACTGTGTAGTTACTAGTTAGCATATCAACACATGTGTTCTCTGTTTATGTTATATGTTCAACCAAATGGTTGAACATATTGAAATCCATGTTGGTACCAGGATAGGTTGTACGTAGCTAATGATTTATACTGTGTAGTGGAAATCAGAGTCTCCCGTATGTGGAATTTGAAAATGTTAGCTACGCCAACTGACCATAAACGCCTTGCGATCACCAGTGCCTAACAAACGCCACTGTAAGCTCTTTATCACTCTGTCTGTCTGTCTGTCTGTCTGTCTGTCTGTCTGTCTGTCTGTCTGTACATGTCTGTCTGTCTGACTCGCCCTTATCTCCCTTAGTGCTAGTTGGAAGGTTTATAACTCACTAATCCCTCCAAACCCTCCATTGTTCATTGTTTCCCATCTCATATCCTGTGGAATGTCTCCAGGTAAGAGTGGATTCTGTCCTTGAGTGCGCCAGAAAGTCAAAGATAAGTGACTGGAGGACCTTTTTACTCAAAGATCCGTTGCCGTTGTCGTTTAGTGTTGAATCTGAATTGTTAGAACTGTTATACAGGATACAATCGTGTAATTGTTTTGGGATTATTATTTTTTTACGACATTTTTATCATCGACGGCAGTAGGTATTTACACAGTATTACTTAAAAAACTTAATTTTCCAAGTGTGGATTTGCTTTGCATAACGCATTGGATTTTTAACCCATTAGGCCTACAAAAGGTTAACATAACACAAAAGTTGAAAATTGCATATTTTTGGGGGGGTTGTCCTCATAAACAATTTCATCCAATCAGGAGAGAGAACTCATGACTTAACTCATCCTGATCCTGAAAATTATATAAAATAATGGAGCAGACAAAATTGGAACTTGAACGCTAGCTGATCATTTATCTTTTTTATGAATACACTTTCCAAACCACTTTAAAAAAAAAGTATTTTCTGATTACTAAAGAGCTGGAGAGACAGGGAGACCCTTGTTACTGAACAAACAGTCTAATGATTACTATCAGAATAAAGAGCTGATCTAACAAAAAAGAAAAAACAACCATCTTTTACAAGAAAACGAAAACAAAATAGCAAAAATCTGATTTGTGTAAATGCAGGCATAGTGAACAGTAAACCATTCCTTCTGTTGTAATCACTCTGTTGTCCAGAAGTTGAGTTGCAAAAGCAACCACTCAACACAAGCACGTCTCTTTCGCCATAAGTCGTCTCTAGAGCACTGTTTCCCAAACAGTGGCTCGGGACCCAATTTTTGTGGCTCACGGACCAATTATTTTGGGTCACCACTTGAGTAAAAATGATATTTACTGTCCCTACATTTAAAAGAAAATATGTCAATTTTTTTGTTAAATAAAACTAATTTAAAGACAAAAAATATATATAATTCCAAAAAATACAAATAATTTATTGTGAGCTTGTAGATCTGCTATTTTCACTAGTTTGGGCAAACTCTCTCTTTTGGGTCTCGACCTGAACCGTTTGGGAACCACCGATCTGGAGGCCATTGCACACATTTAACCCATTCAGGCCTGACGTCGAAATTTAAAAAAAAAAGTTTTCTAAATCATGACAATTTTCGGAAAGATTTGAGGCACATTTTAACGATTTTTCAAAAATAGCAGACCTACAAGTTCATAGCGCGCCACTCGGTGGCGCGCTATGAGCTTGTAGATCTGCTATTTTTCAATAGCTAAATTATAACATAATGTTTAAAACGCTAACGCTAACGTGACATGGATGCGTTCCAGGTATCAATGGATTAAAGCCTCTACAGATTTCGTTATCTAATTTAGACCTGAGGCCGATTCTAAAAACGCCTTCAAAATGAAAAGTAAACTAAAACCTTTCTGGGGGGGGGGGGGGGGGGGGTCTGTCGGGTGGAAACCTCAATATGTCCAAAACTGTAACTGTTCAGCATTCAAATTCAAAAGTATCAAAAGTAGCAGATCAAGCTCAAATGGTTGTTGTTATGTCCCCACCAAAGAGGTCCAGGTGTTATGTTGTGCAAAAGTGCATTATTGGCTATTTCCCCTACCATAAGCCCTCAATGGGGGTTGGGTTTTTGTGCTAATTCGCTTATTTCCATCAAAATAAGCAGTAAAGTGTGCCACTTGTGATACTATTTACATTATGAAGAGAGGATATATACAAAACAAAATGATTTTTGAGTGATGGAAATAAGCAAATTAGCACAAAAACCACAAAAGTCATTGAACAAAAGAACACAACATGTTATAACATTGGAGACGAGGTTTCTGCCAGACAACGGCGATCATATAACGACTAAAATGACGCAGAGGCGTTCCCAGCTAGAAAGGTATAACAATGTATAGGTGTAACGCGTCTAACTGGAGTCCCCCAGGGGCCTATACTAGGCCCCCTCCAGCAAATATGTTCACCAGAACAGGGGTCATACCGTCAGCACAGTTCCTCCACCACGGTATAGATAGATAGATTCAGACCAAGTACAGAATGTTAAACTCGGGCGTGATGTCATATCGAGACAATGGAGCCAAAAATGCCAAATGTTTCGCTGTCAAGCGTCCACATACTTTTGTTGTCTGCATGCTTGTCCTTTTTTAAATTTGTATTCATTTATTTATTTATTTTCTTCCACAAAAGCCACTTGATCTGCCTCTTGGCAGTGCCTTGTGTCTTTGTAAACAGGCATTCTCTCAACATGTTGTAATAATATGCGTGGCCTTAGTGAAAAGCCCTCCTCCACTGACCTCAGCCACTCCATCCTTTGTCACGTTCCCAGGCCCTTTCCCCATGAACGCAGGGTTTCACAAATGTAGAGTCGCAGACACGTTTTGTCAAAACAAATTGTGCAACATTTTTCTAAAGTAGTGAGAGACTATCCCAATCCAATCTACAAGCTCTGCTCATTATACAGAATGGCCCATTTATGACAATGATTATTACTAGATTGTAGTAATTAGTAATGCATGCTTTTAATTAACTGTGAACTCCTTGTCCTCCTGTATTCTTAGAAGAAGAAAAAAAGATTTAAAAATAAATCAAGTAGTAGAGCTATTTTATCCTGCTTGCTTTATTCCCTACAGGAATAGAAGTGTGCATCAATCCCTAAAGAGTGTACAGTAAGTAAGTAGCCTTGCCGAGCCATGAGGCCCATAGGACCTATCTCCTGTTTCTGTAGCGTGAGGCAGCTTGATGTACAAGTACACCCCCTGGACATGACGCTAGTATGTCGCAGGGACTTACCCCCAATCCAACCCTTGATGCTGAGTGTCAAGCAGGGAGGCACTGGGTCCCATTGTTAGAGTCTTTGGTATGACCCGGCCAGGGATTGAACCCCGACCTCCCAGTCTCAGGGCGGACACTCTAACCACAAGGCCACTGAGCTGGTGTACAAATGGATCCTTATACGGTTCCTTTTGGTTCTATTTGTACCCTCTACATTTTGTACCACTGAATTGTGTGGCATCACTAATGGTGACGCCACAGTCCTCTCTGGTATGGTGAGAATGGAAGAAGATTGATTAAGGGCCTCTATTTCAACTACAAATTCCTTCCCATCCTCTCCTCTGCCCTCCGCTTCTCATCCTCCCCTCCTCTCCTCTCCTCTCCTCTCCTCTCCTCTCCTCTCCTCTCCTCTCCTCTCCTCTCCTCTCCTCTCCTCTCCTCTCCTCTCCTCTCCTCTCCTCTCCTCTCCTCTCCTCTCCTCTCCTCTCCTCTCCTCTCCTCTCCTCTCCTCTCCCAGGCTATGACTTTGCCGCTGTCTTGGAGTGGTTTGCCGAGCGCGTGGACAGGATCATACTGCTGTTCGACGCCCACAAGCTGGACATCTCCGATGAATTCTCGGATGTCATAAAGGCTCTCAAGAACCACGAAGACAAGATCAGGTATACCGATACCGCATTGTTTTGACACGCATTCCTTCAACTTTCAACGGAACAATGCTGCTAATGTTGAAGTGAGTCCAAATTCATCACAATCAACTGATCCGTTGTTGTCAGTGGTGTAAAGTAATTATACATGTACTCAAGTACTGTACTTAAGTACTTTTTTTTCTTAAGTTTTTTGAGTACCACAGACAAATAACAGTCTAAGTCCACACTATTGATCCATAATATATAAATGATAGATAAGGGTTCAGGACAACAAGGCCTTTTCGTGGAGGGGTCAGTCTGAAATTTGGACTTAGACTGTTTTTCGTCTGTGGTACTCAATTGTCAATACTTCTACTCCACTACATCTCTGAGGAAAATATTGTACTTTTACTCCACTGCAATCATATGGAAACTTTAGTTACCATAGTTATTTTGTAGATTTTGATTATTACAAAACATACATTAACCATTTCAGCCTTCATATTCTTTTTTAAATAGCTGATCTACAATCATCACAAGTTCACAACACATTGTAAGCTTGTAGATCTGCTGTTTTCAAAAGATGTATAGCCTACATTTTGAACTTGTGAAATGGGACATTTCTGCACACCTTCGGTACAAGTTTCAAGTATATTTCGAGGCCAATACTTGTGCACACTTTTACTCACGTCCATTTTGAATACAGGACTTTTGCTTGTAACATGCATATGCATATCTGCATTACAGTATTTTTTACTTGTAACAGAGTGTATGGGCTCCATCTTGCGCCACCCTTATCCCTTATCCCTAAACTTATTTGCCATTTTTACTATTTTGAAAATCATTTTAAAATAGTTCAACTAGCCGACCTACATCTACACGTTGTGAGCTTGTAGATCAGCTATTTGAACTATTTTAAAAGGTTTTTTTAAAATAGTAAAAAATGGCAAATAAGTTTAAAAACTGACGGTTGTCTTCCATAGGGTGGTGCTGAACAAGGCGGACCAGATAGAGACCCAGCAGCTGATGAGAGTGTACGGCGCCCTGATGTGGTCACTGGGGAAGATAGTCAACACGCCTGAGGTGACCAGTTTTATCCGCTTTATGCTTGGTACAACCAGAAGGCTCGCCCCAAAACACACTGGCCTTCCAATTATTTTGCGGAACCGCTTGCCCCGAGTGGTTCTTCTGTCTTTTTTAATTTGTTTGACTGAGGATAAGGTTAGGAATAAGTTTGAGGTTAGGCATAGTTTTACTGTGGATAAGGTTAGGTTTAGGCATTGTTTTACTGAGGTTATTTTTAGGAATAAGGTTAGGTTTAGACAACGTTTTACTGAGGTTACGTTTAGGAATAAGGTTAGGTTTAGGCATAGTTTTACTGAGGTTAAGTTTAGAAATAAGGTTAGGTTTTGGCATATTTTAGTTTTACTGAGGTTACGGTTAGGAATAAGGTTAGGTTTAGGCATAGTTTCACGGAGGTTACGTAAGGAATAAGGTTAGGTTTAGGCATAGTTTCACGGAGGTTACATAAGGAATAAGGTTAGGTTTAGGACGTTTCACTGAGGTTACGTTTAGGAATAAGGTTAGGTTTTAGGCATAGTTGTACTGAGGAATAAGCTTAGGTTTTGTTAAGGAATAAGCTTAGGTTTTGTTACAGAATAAGCTTAGGTTTGGCACAGTTTGAGTTAAAAGTGCAGTAGGTGATTTTCTTTTGTTAAAAACAAGTGTTAAATAGCTCTATATTCTGATAGTAATCATTACTATATACAACTGGAGCTGATACGGGTATACTCTCTCCTGATTGGATGGAAGTTGTAACCCAACTGAAAAACTGAAACACTGAGTAAAAGTACTTACAGTAGTTACTTTCCATCATTGTTTCTGTGCTACCAAAAGTTAAGTCAGTCTCCCCCCCCCCCCCTCCCCCCTCTATCTCTCTCTCTCTCTCTCTCTCTCTCTCTGACAGGTGATCCGTGTGTACATCGGGTCGTTTTGGTCACATCCTCTGTTAATCCCAGACAACAGGAAGTTGTTTGAGGCGGAGGAGCAGGACTTGTTCAAGGACATCCAGTCTCTGCCCAGAAACGCCGCCCTCAGGAAACTCAACGATCTGATCAAAAGGGCGCGGCTCGCCAAGGTGAGACTGACACAGTGACGCACGTGCACGCACGCACACACGCACGCATGCACGCACGTGCACACACACGTGCACACGCACACACACACACACACACACACACACACACACACACACACACACACACACACTTGTATAAAACTTTACTTGTGAGGACATCAACATGTTATGACCATTTTATGAATTAAAACATTTTTGGCCATACTTTTTTGTCCATTTTTAACCCTAACCCTAAGCTTGTAGATCTGCTATTTTTGGTGCACAACACCAGTGGTGGAAAATAACAAGGTACATGTACTTAAAGTACTGTACTTAAGTACAATGTTGAGGTATTTGTACTTGACTTGATCATGTCCTATTTCTAATACGTTTACTTCTACTCGGATCCAAACGTTGTACTTTTACTCCACTAGATTTATTTGAAAACTTTAGTTACTAGTTACTTTGTAGATTTTGATTATTATTACAAAACATACATTAACCACTTCAGCAATATATATCTACAAGCTGTAGATCTAATATATTCAAAAGATTTGTATACATTACAACTTGATATGGGACATTCTGCATAATGAGTACTTTTGGTACTTTACAGTAAGTAAATGTTGATGCCAATACTTTTGTACTTTTACTCAAGTACATTTTGAATTCCGGACTTTTACTTGTAACAGAGTATCTCTATATTGCAGTATTGATACTTTTACTCAAGTACTGAGTACTTTTTCCCACCACTGCACAACAGCACAGCACACAACTATGTGCAGCAGAGGTAGGTGACCTTAGGCACGTTGGCACAGACGAGGGTCCCCTCACATCTATGTACAAATTAACACCCTGCACATGATTCTACATTCATTAGAATGACCCCTTACATGTTTTAAATGATGAATATCAACTGTTGCCCTCCATGAGGCGGTTTAGAGTCCCTACATTTAAGAAAAACAGACTAAAGAACTCGTTTGTACGTCAGTCTGTCTTGCTTCTAAACCAAAATCGTTAAACCAGTTGTAATGTATTGTAATGTATTGTCTATGTCTTGTCTGTTTTGTCTCTTGGACGTCACCGTCCAAGAGACAAATTTCAGTGCAAGCTGACAATAAAGTTGTATCGTATTCAAACTCTGAACTCTGACTGGGGAGGGAGTCTGGGACATGGGGGGGGGGGGGGGGGGGGGGGTTAGTGAAAGAAAATATTTCTAAAGCAAAGGATAAGACAAATTATACAGGTTGTTGTCCTAAGGACCGTTCACACTGAGCACTATAACTATAAAATATAGATTTAAAAATGCTTCTAACGGCCACGCTACACCAGGCTTTTCTTGCGCGTTTCTCGCGCGTTTTCTCCCGCGCGTGCGTTTAATTTAGGTCCAGTCCTATTTTAAAAAACGCACGCGCGGGCCGCGCGTTTAGGGTAAACGCGCGAGAAAAGCCTGGTGTAGCGTGGCCGTAAGTCAAGTTTGGCTGGCAGACACCAACTATTAAAAATATATATATATATACAATGGTGAACGATATAGTTATCTATAGAGTTATGGTGCTCAGTGTGAATGTCACTTTACTCCCCACATATTTTGCAAGCATGAAACAACCCCCCCACACACACACACACACACACACACACACACACACACACACACACACACACACACACACACACACACACACACACACACACACACACACACACACACACACACACACACACACACACACACACACACACACACACACACACACACAGAGATAATTTCATCTGCTATATTATGTAACCACCCTGGCATTGTGCTGCACAGCATAGTGTTAGTCCAGACAGGGACTGGATGTCAGCTGCTCAGCATCAGTTGACTGGGCAGGCATCACAGCGTTCTCATCAGCTGACTAACATCAACCAATCTCATTCACACTCGGTTGGCACTTGGCAGGCGATCCCCTTACTTTAACCATTGTACTTTTAGGGCTGTCGACGATTACAACATTAAGTTGACGATTCATTGTCAGTCACACAAATAATTGTGATTAACGATGTTATTGTGGGTTTTGTTTTTCTCTCTTTTGTTTTGCGTCGAATATTGGAACGTCACAGTTTGTATTTTTGTTTGACATTTTGGGCATCTTAATCACAAATTGCACGGGGGAAAGTATGACGAATAATTTAAATCATCATCATGGCAGCCTCGAAGACGAGGATCATCGGTCATTCATTTCTTCTCCTTCTGGTCTTGGCTGAGCTAGCTGGACTTTTGAGCTTGTAGATCGGCTATTTTTTGCAATATTCGAATTGAAATCCTGAAAATTATCATTTTTATGTAATTTTAAATGCCTTTAATTATACTTGTGTTGAGCAATGAGCTACTAATTTAGACTGCAGTAATTAAAGTGGGTCATGTTTGCATGTTGTGGAATTGTAACAGCGGAAACCAATACTATATCAGTATTCTGACATTAACCTGAGGGCCACATTAAGTGAAGGTGGGGGCCGCATGTGGCCCCCGGGCCGCCAGTTGCCCATGTATACCCTAACCTCACACTAACCTAAAATCTGTCGGACTGCTGGTACTGAACGTCGGAATAATGGGACATCGGAAATTATGAGCGGACCCCGAGAGAAGGCGAGACAGAGGGAGAGATACTATCAAAGGCAACATTCAGCAGCAGCCAGCAACAGTAGAACTATCACAGCAATAAACAATATTGCTGTCATGGAGAGCGTGTAAGGATACAGATATAATAGCCCGATCCTGTCCTCTCCTGCCAGTTGTTTGACCTTGACACAACTTACCCCCACCACCTCCACCGTGCCAGCTGCTGACCTCGACACAACTCAGCCCGTCAGCGTCACACACTAAATAAAACCTCCACCCTCCAGCTGTTGACCTCGACACAACTCCGCCGCTGTCACACACTAAATAAAGCCAATAGAATATGACAATCATGACAAATGGCTCGGTTCTCCTCTGTGAATTATTTCCTGTTTCCTGTTTGGGGCAGGAAGTCATGGATCAAGAGTAAAGAGACCCTCGCTTTCCTGTTGTAGTTCCAGGAAACTTTGAGGAAGAGCTCATGATGCCTTCCACGCTCTCTCTCGCGCGCACGTGCACATGCGCTTGCACGTGCGCACACACTTGCACATGTCACGTACACACGCACACACATGCACACTCACACACGCAAACAGGTTTCTCATGAAGTAAAGCAGTGAGAGCAGCTTTCCTGTCAGATCAGTCAGTGTGTGTGTGTGTGTGTGTGTGTGTGTGTGTGTGTGTGTGTGTGTGTGTGTGTGTGTGTGTGTGTGTGTGTGTGTGTGTGTGTGTGTGTGTGTGTGTGTGTGTGTGTGTGCGTCCGCACGCACGTTTTATGAGGTGTTTCAAGGACAGTAGATGAAATCAGGTAAACAAAAAATGATAACATCATTGATATGGGCTGAACTCTCATTCCTGCTATCCTGCCTTACCAGCCTGCCTGTCTTTGCTGAAGTTATTGCTCTGGCAATGCTCCTAAATGTTGTGGTATGTTGTATAGGTAGGCAACCATTGGCACAGGGGAGGGTGATCACTGGCACACTGGCATAAGTGTGAGACAGAGACGTTTTTTCTTTTCATTCCAAAAACGTTTAGCCAGTTAAGTCCACTCACATGTACAAACAATGACATCCTGCACATAATTGTACATTCATTCAAACTCCTAACTCATGACTGGGGAGGGATTCTGGGAGATAGGTGGGTTATTGCTCTGAGTTTAATGGTCATTACATCCTGATGTGAAAGAAAATATTTCTAAGGTTGATATGCGTATCCCATGGACAATCAAAATCAGTTGGGAATATTACATTTTGATGTGGTGTCATAATTAAATATGGCACAGTGCACAGTGCAGACCCCCGAGTACCGAAGTCCTGACGTCACTCGTTCATCCGACACAGAAGTGATTTCTCGATATGGAGAATAACATTGGGTCATCATAGGATCGTCTCGTATAAGAATTGTGGTCCAAAATATAATCAAACTGTCTCTGCGATATTGTCGGGGAGGTGTCTCTGTATCGTTTACGATAGTCAGTCACTCATATTGATACAGTCCGTTTCTTTCTAACATTAGCGTTCTATCGCCATCAGTCCACGCTTCATATCCATATGAGTCATTGCCGTGCTCATTTTGTTTATGAGTAGTAGTTCATAATATGACGCGACATTAAACACGTCTATGGGAATTCAGAATGGGGTGAAAGAATACGTGACCCAGGATGTGTAAATCACATCAGATGTCGGTACTCTATGGCAGGGGTTCTCAACGTTTTTGGCCGGGGACCCCTGGAAATGCTTTGGCAATGTCTCGGGAGCCCCGCCCCGCCCCCTCCCGACCCCCAATATAAATTGACTGCTACAATAACCTTAACCCATTTTGGGCGGGAACCCCTTTTGGTGTTTTAAGCATTATGTTATAATTTAGCTATTGAAAAATAGCAGATCTACAAGCTCATAGCGCGCCACCGAGTGGCGCGCTACGAGCTTGTAGGTCTGCTATTTTTGAAAAATCGTGAAAATATATATATATATATATATATATATTTTTTTTTTGAAAATAATTTGGGGACCCCCTAAAATAATTTGGCGACCCCCCGAGGGGTCGCGACCCACGGGTTGAGAACCCCTGCTCTATGGCTACTTTAATTTAAGTAAAAAATCCACCATGTTGTCCTCCATGTTTCAGGTCCACGCGTTCATCATCAGCGCGCTGAAGAAGGAGATGCCGACGGTGTTCGGGAAGGACAACAAGAAGAAGGAACTGATCGGCAGCCTGGGAGAGATATACAGCCGCATCGAGAGAGAGCATCAGATCTCCCCCGGAGACTTCCCTAATCTGAAGAAGATGCAGGTAAAGAGGAATGGAGGAAACGGCACATTTGGAACAAAAATCCCTAATCACGCCCAAACCGGGCGTCCCCGACGTGAAAAAGGTTGAGAATCAATGCATTTGACCTTGACCTCTGGTCATTTGGATTCTATAGAAGTCAGCACTCGGCATGTCTTTAATGAAAGCAATGTCGTGCACTGAAAATGGCAGATCTACAAACTCCCTACACATCGCAGTGCGGCATGTTGTGAGCTTGTAGATCTGCTATTTTCGGTTATTCGTCATTTTAAGACGAAGGAGTCTTTGAAGTGGTCAAACTAGCAATAGAATACATTTCGAAGCATCTTCCATAAAACATGAATGGTCTCGATATTTCATAAAAACAAAAAGCTTTAATCTGGTTTCTTGAACTGGTCTACAGTATGTACAACAGCAGCAATATAGGTTTTAGAATGATAATGATGTCATCATACATACCATATTAACTATTTCTTTTTTGTTTTGGAAACGGAGCACTAGTCACGAATCACAGTTTGGGACAACGTGGTTCAGTATATGTGATTTTACTTTTGCTTTATCACATTCTGGGCGGGAACCCCTTTTGGTGTTTTAAGCATTATGTCATACTTTAGCTATTGAAAAATAGCAGATCTACAAGCTCGTAGCGCGGCACTCGGTGCCGCGCTACGAGCTTGTAGGTCTGCTATTTTTGAAAAATCGTGAAAATATAGTGCAAATCTTTGAATATATATTCTTTCAGAGCGAACGTTTGTAGCTTAAATCTTTGCTTCTGGGGAGGTCCCTGGAACAACATATTTTCAGATGGGGGTCGGCGGCCAAATACATATATTTTCGGTGGTCCTTGACATGAAAATGTTTGAGAACCACTGACATAGAAACATGGATTTGTCAAGATCATGATTTAGCAGACATTTTGTAGAATGGTCCTCGGGTCTAAACGGGTCCTTCCGTCGCTGTCCTCCGTCCGTCTCCCCCACACAGGACCTGCTCCAGTCCCAGGACCTGACCAAGTTCCAGCCCCTCAAGCCGCGGCTTCTGGAGGCGGTGGACGACATGCTGGCCAACGACATCGCGGGCCTCATGGTGCTGGTGCGCCAGGAGGAGACGCAGCGGCCCAACGCCCCCGTCAAGGGCGGCGCCTTCGACGGCACGCTCGACGGGCCCTTCGGCCACGGCTACGGCGAGGGCGCCGGCGAGGGCATTGACGACGCCGACTGGGTGGTGGCGCGCGACAAGCCCGCCTACGACGAGATCTTCTACACGCTGTCGCCCGTCAACGGCAAGGTGACGGGCGCCAACGCCAAGCGCGAGATGGTCAAGTCCAAGCTGCCCAACACCGTGCTGGGCAAGATCTGGAAGCTGGCGGACATCGACAAGGACGGCATGCTGGACGACGACGAATTTGCGCTGGCCAATCACCTGATCAAGGTCAAGCTGGAGGGACACGAGTTGCCGTCCGACCTGCCCGCGCACCTGCTGCCCCCCTCCAAGAGGAAAATTACAGTAGAGTAGTAATATCATTGACCCTCCCTCCGCCCTTGGCCACTCAAATTCCAATACCCCAAAAATCTCGGGCCACTCGCTCACTCACACTCGGGTCGCCCCCAGCATGGCGGTGTTGCGGTGAAATTGGTGACCTGCCGAAATAATTATCTTGACCATCTTGTGGACGTCACATAACTTACACGGAGGTCTCTAAATATGTGGCCTAAATACCGCTACAGCTTGAACTCTGCTAATGAGCAAACCACGGTGATTTACGCTCGGACACTGACGCTTGTGCGATACGGTTGTCACATATTTCAGCACGTCACCAGTTTCACCGTAACACCACACATGCTGGAGTGACCGAGTGCGAGTGACCGAGTGCGAGTGACCGAGTGTGAGATTTGGGTTATTGGAATTTGGCCCAGGGCTCTGTACTAAAGGCTCCCACGCTCTACAATGAATATCTTCCAACATATGTATCTATATACATATATATATAATTTATATCGAGCCGAAAAGAGCCAGCATAAGAGAGCTGTGTGCTTGTACTGCTATGTTCACGCCAGAATAGGGATGCTAGGGGTCATTTGGTTAAAAAAAAAAAATAACGTGCCCGTCTTCCTAGAGAAATATATCCATTTCCCATATGAAAATAACGGAAAAGGCAAAATATACTGTATTTAGTTCAACGTTTCTTTCTGTCAAGGACATTTGTCTGTAGCGTTACCATCACTGTCCTCATCCAGAAGGAACATACTGTATATCAGAACTGCTCAAGTGAGTTAACGCTGAATTCACACCGGTGGCGATTTCTAATGCTTTGTTTCTTCCGCTGAGTTAGTAAATACAGTTTAGGACATATTGTCCTTTTCTTTTTGCTGAGGTTTGCGTGATCTGCGCAAAAGGACAGTTAACCCATTTTGGGCGGGAACCCCTTTTGGTGTTTTAAACATTATGTTATAATTTAGCTATTGAAAAATAGCAGATCTACAAGCTCATAGCGCGCCACCGAGTGGCGCGCTACGAGCTTGTAGGTCTGCTATTTTTGAAAAATCGTGAAAATATTTATTTCAGAAAACTGGAGGATTTAGAAGGATTTTTTAAAATGTTGAGGTCAGGCCTAAATGGGTCAAATGATAAGGGACAATATCGGTGGCACCCAACTGTACATTAGCGTACTGTGCTCCAGCGAGAGAGTCTCACAAGCAGGGAGGAGACACTCGATGCATCTGGTCAGCTTGTTTGTAAGAACAAACAAGCTGACCATAGGCCATGAAGTCGCTCAATCTAGAGTCATTTCACATCTACAACTGCTAATTAAAACCTTTTGTCATCGGTGTTCGCTGCTTTCCATACAAGTACAGTTGGGTGCCACCGATATTGTCCCTTATCATTTGACCCATTTAGGCCTGACCTCAACATTTAAAAAAAATCCTTCTAAATCCTCCAGTTTTCTGAAATAAATATTTTCACGATTTTTCAAAAATAGCAGACCTACAAGCTCGTAGCGCGCCACTCGGTGGCGCGCTATGAGCTTGTAGATCTGCTATTTTTCAATAGCTAAATTATAACATAATGTTTAAAACACCAAAAGGGGTTCCCGCCCAAAATGGGTTAACTGTCCTTTTGCGCAGATCACGCAAAACTCAGCAAAAAGAAAAGGACAATATCGATGGCCTCCAACTGTAGCCTGTTTCTCTCCATCTCAAGTGGTGTTTGAGTGTGTACGCCTATAGCCCCTAGACCTAGACGATGCCTATATCAGAGCAAAGTATGCTCCTGGCTGACTGCTGCTCTGCTCTGTCTCGCCGCACTGTGGCAATGGCAAAGTTACAATCTTTGCTGCCTCTGCAATAAGTGACGTTAAAAGGTGCCACGAGAAGGGGAGGTTCCACCATAGACTTGGCAAGTGCCGTACCACTGCTGGTGTGAATTCAGTGTACATATAATTACCCCATCGGTTTGTCTGCTGTCCAAAGACTTTGGAGCAACACCGTCTGTCTCACCCCCAAAAGGAATATTGTGAGTTTTTCGGGGACAAATGTGACCCAATGTGTCTTGAAGTGGGGAGCAAAAAAGTGTTGATTTTTGGGGAACATACGATTGACATACCTCGGACGGCGCCGAGTCCAGCTCAGCGCGGTGACGCGTTTCCCTAAGCTTCCTCGGCAGTGCCTGCTGTGACTTAGATAGCGCGCCTCCGTCGTTTTTGTGAACTCTGTGAACCAGATGTTTTTTTGGGGGCGAACCGTCAAAAACGCTGAAGACCTGGACTTCCGCATTCCTAGAGTGCGGAAGTCCCGAAAAGTCAACATGTGCCTTATTTGCACCCCCCCCCCCCCCCACCCCCCCCCCCCTTCATGTCACGATATGAGGGGTGAGACCACGTTGCTTTAGACCAGGGGTGCCCAAAAGGTAGATCGTGATCTACCAGTAGATCACACAGGCAGTGCAGGTAGAACACATGACATGGCCCCTAAAAATATACAATTAAAAATAAATAATAAACTATTTTTGGCATCTGCCACACATTAAGGTGACTGCACTTGATTGATCGACATCAAAAAGGGCAGCGCAAACCCACAATGCAACAGGCCTACCGTGTTTTCAAAAGTGTTCGCACAAACATCAATATTACAAAAAAGGAAAAGAAGTGCATTTGTATTTTCAGCAATGGGATAATATATGTATATATTTTTGGTGGGTAGATCTGGTTGAGCTGGTCATTTTGAAAGTAGCTCTCAAGTCTAGAAAGTGTGGGTACCCCTGCTTTAGACCTAGCCCCCTCCATCCATAAATTGTGGTTTATACAGTTATTTTCTCCGTTCAGTAATGATACAAATATGTGCATACAGAGCATGGAAGTGCTGTGATCACAGCTAGCATAAACCGTAAGGACTGGGTGTTTCCCATCATTCATCCAGACCTTCACATTGTCAGGGTCTTGTCACATGGGAAGTGACTTTTAGCTCACTGTCCTGTTTCTGATCCTGCTACACTATGGGCGGGGCTGTTTACTGACAAATAGGAGGGGCTGATAATACTTAGAACAGTGTCACTCAAAGCGGGGTCTCGGGGACACCCCGGGGTCCTGGAGGAGTTGCGGGACGGAACTACGAGAGTGTACAAATGGCACCGCATGGACCCATTTGTACACTCTCAGTTATGACTTCATAGTATAGATTAGGGGTCTCGGGAGATGGAAATTTGGATCGAATTGGGGGTGCGTGGGCCTAATGTGTATCAAACTGCGGTCCTTGAAATGTAAAACTTTGAGAACCACTGACTTAGAAACACTGGAAAATGGAATCTCTACTGATGAAAGTACAAAAGGGAGTAAGGATGATGATGGTGGTGGTGATGAGGAGGAGGATTAGGCAGGGCACGAATCATGCATCATCTGGATGAAGGATGATTTGGGGGGAATGGGGGACACGCCTACAGTACAGTACAGTGCATACATAGCGAGATATAAATAACCTACTGTATCCCCAGCAGACATAAGCCAGGATTTGAATTGTTATCCACAATACTGTGTTGAGTTGTTGAAGCAAGGCTGTCGTTATAAGGACAACATTCCTTCCGCATGGCCATTAACTGAGGCCTCTCTCGCTCTCTCTCTCTCTCTCTCTGCTTTTTTCCATGTCCACTGCTTTACTTTCAACATCTACGAGCCCGTCTGGGTATATATTACGTGGGGAAACAGCCACACTTTATGCAAAGCACATAAAGGTATGCTTGAGACAGGCGTGGTCATTTATAAAACACAAGGCAAATGACCTTTTATTTCGGGGGAAACCCTCTGGTCCGAGCGATATCTTGCAGTATGTGTGTCGCTCCTCCTTTCCACTGCACGCTGGTGTGTTTGAACATACGCAATATTTCCATTGTAGGACATGCGTTATGGATGAATCGAAAAACATTCATTGTTAATGCGCAAACGTCCCAGAAAAGCGCAACAAAAATAATGTTTAGGGGACACATGGGAGATCAGTTCACAGAGGTTTACATAGGAATGGATGGACAAAATGGATTAGGCTCTTTGCACGGCAGCCATGTTGGAAAGAAAGAAATTGGGCCTCTTCCTTATACTTCCTTCACAGGTTCAACCAATTATGCTAATTAAGGCTCTGTTCAAATTAATGTACTGTAGCACAGCTTGGTTCTAAAATGTTTTACGTTTACTTTTTAGTTTCAAGGAAACCCATAACTCTCAGAGTTAACGGACCCCCAGGGAAGCATGAGGGAACGTGAACCACACGTTGAGACCCACAGGTGTAGCAGAGTGTTTCCAGTGAGCCCACATGCACACTAGCAGCATGGAATGGAACAAACTGAAACGCATGTGAAGAAAGTAAGCTAGAGGCCCAACTCCTTTCCAATATGGCTGCTGTGCATGGATCCTTTTAGGGACATCATCACACAGAGCTTAGTGGAAATGAGCGGTTAATCAACGCTTGGTGGAATTGTATACTGGGGAGACACACACGCGCACACACACACACACACACACACACACACACACACACACACACACACACACAAACACACACACACACACACACACACACACACACTTATGAAGTACAAACTGTGAAAAATAGGAAATGTAATGTCGATGTTGCACACGCTGAGCAAGCAAACGTGTGCACACATGTGTACACACACACACACTCTGTCGCTGTGTTCCTTATAGATCAAAAGGAAGAAGATCTATGAGGGTCGATTTGCCAGAATTCAAGTGTTTTTCGTTTGTTTGTTTCTCTAAAGAGATTTTCTGACTGATAATGTAGTATCGGTAGCATAATATGCCTCAGATAGCATAAGGCGGAATCAAACATATGGAGATATCATTATAATTATGACCATTATATGAAGACATATTATGGCTATTGTCTGGAAATGTGTAGTCACTTTGAGTATTGTGTGGGGGAATGCCAACATCACATTTCTGTAAGTGCACATAAAATATGATACAATATTGTACTGTATACAATATGAGTGTCGCCGTGTACTTCTGTCCACGGTTCAGTGTTATTAGGTGTATATTGTATGTATGCGTATTATTCTGTTAACAACTCTAAATGTCATCATCGGGCGGAGTATTCCAGTAGATTGTATTTAGGGTTGGAACTTGGGATCCTTTAGGATTTCAGATTTTATCCGGTTCATTTAAGTTTTTATTTATTTTTTCAAAAAAAGTAATTGAAAAATTACGGGCACCACATTAATTAGGACAATAAATGAGTCACCAGAACCAAGCCACGGGTGTTTTCGATGAATCTAACATGGTTAAATTGGAGTTTGAAGTTACAATTGGTTTGTATATAGGAAGGGGCTGGGCGCATAAAATGTACAACAAATATCGAAATACTGAATTAAGCAACTTAACTGTCTGGGATGTTCACAAAAGCCTGCAGACGATAAAACGACAAAAAACAAATCGGAAAGTGAATGAATGGTTCACTTATTCCTATAGGGATCGAGGTTCCAAATGGACCCTTTCCAGGTCGGTAACTCTGAGAGTTGTACTCTCTCAGGGTTATGGTTGGTCCTTGGAATGGAATTAAGGGCGCGTTCACACACTACACCAGGACTGTTTGGTTAGTTTAAAAGTCGACCACGGTGCGCTTACTCAAAACACTAAACATTTTGTTCCCGGATCTGGAACGTTTTAGCAAACTCTGGGTGTGAATGGGATTAAAGTTTTAGGACCATTGTTGGTATTGTAACTGTATAGCAGCAGTTATTAGTCCGAAGTTATTAGTCCAAAGAAAGAGCAAAGAAAACTATATAGGAGTCGGACAACAAGAACTCTGTCGAGTATAGAGAGGCTAAACACAAACACAACCAACACAACTCTGATAAACCGCGTGATAAAACCGGTCCCGGAAACGGTTCCTTCTTCCAAAATGCGATGGAATCAATTCCTGGTTCCTCAATGTTGTATCCCGGTTCCTCTGATCCCGTGTCCCAACCCTAACGGTGTTACCACGTATTAAAAACGCTTCAACAGGTCAACGATAATTATTTAATACAGGCGTATAGGTGCACCTGTTGAGGGTATAACATTCTCCACACTCTGCCCCGATAGAGTACTGTACCCGTCTAACCTGTCCTTCCATGATGGAGTGAATGCAAAGCTGTCTTTATTTGCAGACGTTATGCTGAAAATAAAACACTAATTCTAAACATGTGGCAAATGTTTCTTTGTGTTTTTTTGGGGGGGTGGGGAAGCAGAAGCAGACTGAAATACAACACTTTGAACCGCATGTCAAGCACATTATGTGACTGATATCACAGAAAGTGATATGGGTGTGTGTGTGTTTGGGTGTGTGTGTGTGTTTGACTAATGTATAGTAGAATGTCAAAAATAGACATTGTGTGGACAATTTTCCTGCTACTCACAAAAATATATATTATATTTATTTCATTAGAGAATGTTTCAGTTACGACGCATTGTGAGCTTGTAGATCTGTTATTTTCAGTTTCACGTATGCTTATAGGATAAAAAATCACAAGTGTAGTAATACAAATGTGTGTGTGTGTGTGTGTGTGTGTGTGTGTGTGTGTGTGTGTGTGCGTGCGCACATACGCGCGTGTGTGTGTGCGCGTGTGTGTGTGTACGTGTGTGTGTGGAGCCTGGTCAGGAGATGTCAGTAGTAAACATGTTCAACCACTCCCTGTCCCTCTGTCCTACCTTGACCCCTATATTCTCTCTCTCTCTCTCTCTCTCTCTCTCTCTCTAGAAGGGGGGGGGGGGGGGGCGTTGTAGCCAACTAGCCATGTGTTGGACATGCACTTCAACAACAAAAAAAGGAAAGAAACAGAAAAAAAAAATGTTTTAGGATATATCAGTACTTCCTGGAAACAATTTGTCAACAGAGAAGCGTGCGTACATACTGGCCAGTGACAGATTAGACAGGAAAAGAAAGGGCGTGACCGAGTGACAGAATGGGAAGCCAAGAGAGAACTGTTGAGACTTGAGACTATAAGCTCTCTATATATTGAATTGGCAAATACTACAACATACATGCTGTATAGACTTATTTACAGACCCATAAGCGTCCGAACAATCAGTCATTTAGCTGGAGCCCCCGGACCCCACTTTGAAAACCACTGCTGTATAGCCTATAGTACAGTATACAGTATATCGTCACATTTGACCATGGCTGAGGGAAGTAGGGGTGCTGGGGGGGCTGTAGCACCCCCTCCCCCTAGGCACAGCCCCCCCTCGAACAGGAGGGGAAGAAAAAAAAAAGATAAATAAATATGCTGTATCACAGTATTGGCACCTTATCCTGGTTAATTGCCTGTGTCAGTTCGTTCATATAACTTGCGTGTGGAGAGGGAAAGTAAAGGCCACGTTTGCGCGTGAAAATGCGCTAAAATGCGCGTGCATGATGCGCGTGCACGCGCATTTTTGCGGCGCGCGCTACGCGCGCGCACCCCCTACTAGACGCTCAGCCCCTGCGAGTGTAAAGTACTTCCCGCGGGCCTGCATTTGACCAGATCAGTGGCCTTGTGGGTAGAGTGTCTGCCCTGAGACTGGGAGGTTGAGGTTCAATCCCCCCATACCAATAACAAAGATTATAAAAATGCTACCCAATGCCCCCCTGCTTGGCGCTCAGTCTCAAGGGTCAAATTTCAAGATTACATTACATTACCAAAACACTTCACTAATGTTTCTGAGAGGTGTCAACAGTCCGACACCCTACCCCAAACCCACATTTCTAGAGGTGAAAGAAAGACCAGAGTCCCAAACTAGCCTTAGTTACTACCTATTCGACACTAAGCAGATTAACAAACATGAAAATAAAGAGGAACTTTGCAAATAGGACGGATGACCTACTAAACGGATACAAAATTATACCAGCATATAGGAAGAACAAAAACTTGCATGCACTAATGGTCTTGATGGGTGGACTTAATCCCCTCAAAGGTAATAACACTTTAATCATTGACCTCATAGGTAACTAGATTAAGCCAGACTAAAACTAAATATCAGATTGAGAAACTTTTAGATGGCGAAAGCAAACATTCTTTGTTCGGTACTCATACAATAGTATGGTACAAAACACTGAAGTCCTTAAACCAGAAACCTAACCGCACGCAGAAGTCACAAGTCTTAACCAGCCACGTATGGGTAAGCTTAACCAGTAGGATGCCTGAGGGCGAGAAGAGATATGGAACGTGTCTCGAGTGTACCGGGTTTGATGAGGTCAGATCAACAAATGGAATGTCAGAACAGGTCAGCTCCATATATGGAGATCTAAGGGTGGCAGCGGGGGCAGTGTCTTGAGTGTACAGGGGTTGACGAGGGCCCAGGTAGGGTAGCAGGTCGCATTTACTATGATGACCCACGATTTACTATCATCCCTGATTATGTCATAGTGATGTCACGAGACCTGGGCACAATATATGGGGGCTTTTGAGTGATACACTGACGGACAAAAAAACGCACGGTTCCATAGTTAACTGCGACCTTCAGTCGCAACAGTCATACTTGCATGGTGACTGTCATTTGAGGACATTGTACACCACACACACACACGTATCTGTCATGGCAGTTCTAAGCACACCGCCATAGCTCAGAGAGAGGAAAGCTACAGCAAGAGTGACAGACAGACTGACTTGTAGTTCTGGTTTATGAGCAGATGATGAAAAGAAAACAACAATATTGATTCAATAATCGATACAGATACTGACTGGGCAGCTGACGCCTAACAGCATGCCCTCCTGAGTCATGCACCTCACACTGCTGTGTGTGCATGCATACGTGCGTGCCGTGCATGTGCGTGTGTGTGTGTTGGCGTACCTGTGTGAATGTGTGTCCAGTCACGAGGCAGTGACTGAGTGGAGATCTGACACCCAGCTGGTAATTACTGCATGTTTCTATAGTAACAGAGACGTTGAAAATGGAGGTCAGAAGATGTTAAAGCACACATTATATTATTGTTGCTGTCGGGCGGAAACGTTTTTGAGTGGTGTAAACCACTCCTACGACTGGCTTTGTTAGTTTACGTGTCTGTCTGTCTGTCTGTCTGTCTGTCTGTCTGTCTGTCTGTTCGCACTCAAAAATGAGCATGGTTGCTATGGTCACCCAGTTCACACGGGTGTGATTTCATTAGGTCAGACATTACGTCAGACCACAGCTGATCAGTCTATATAAGACCTTACACCACTCAGTTCACACGGGTGTGATTGTTTTCTACATATTCCACTTCCCAGTAAATAATAATTGTACCGTTTCATATGGGTTCGGTCTCAAACTGGGACCCCTGAAATGGAAAATATTGAGAATCACTGGACTACACCCAAAATGTTTAGCTCACTTCTCAAATATCTCAAAATAAACATGAAACACAACATGGCAAACGTTATGTCAGGGTTGGGGACCCTCAAATTTCAAAAAGGGTGGAAGGATCAGTTGCAGAGACAAAACAGATTTTATTGAAACTGTGGAAGTTTTTTTTCCACAATCAGGCTAAAGTCATGCAATTAAAGTAGTAAGAGTACCTTCAAAAACATGACGTCAAACACTAGTGTGAACCTGTGAACAATACTGGTTCCTCTGTTGCACCGTCAAAGACGCAGCTGGCTTTAAATACACCAAACAAACCAATCAAACTAATGACACCCAAACAACACTCAGGTGTGGTGGTTAACAACTTGGAGGCGGGGGAAACGAAACACACCATGTCCAAAATGGACACCACGGAGCAACCACAAAGTCCCAGAAAAAAAGAATTACAAATTAAGTCCTCAACCCACGATGACACAATTAAGATACAGGATTCATGCTCAAGAAGCCAAGATTTAAACAAGATGTTTGACTAAAAAGGAAATCCTATAGTGGTTATTTCTTTGAATATACATTTATGTGGGTTCAGTTCTGTTCAATAGGCCTATCTCACAGCCCCCTTTCCACGCCCACTTCCGGTAGATAGTGGTGTCATTTAACATTAGGCATTTACACTTTTTTTCTCTGGAGAATCTAAGTACATTTCGTAATGTTAAAATGTCAAAGACCGATAATAATATGAAGAAAACACAACTCAAATAAGTAGAATAAACCTTACCTTTACAAAACGGTAGTTTGTGGCTTGTGAAAATACCTCTTTTAACATGGAAGCCTATGGACCGCAAAATAAATAACACCACTAGCTCTAAAAGGGGGCGTGGAAAGGGCGCGGGGAAATGCTGTGAGATAGGCCTATTCAGCCATGAAGTGAACATGCAGGTTTTGTATATTTTATAGCTCCTTATAAACAATGTTCAGTCAGTGTTAATTTATCCATTTGTAACTCAGAGTCTCCTACTATAGTGTACTACAAATATAACCAAATGGACCCATCAGTTAACATTACCACTCAGGATTTTACATTGTGGATTGTTATACAGAATGACTTCTCTCTGACTCTCCATCATTGGCAGTTGCATCACAGTTCCCTTGACCCCCGACCCGGGTGTTGAGCACACAAGTGTGCATATGTGTGTGTGTGTGTGTGTGTGTGTGTGTGTGTGTGTGTGTGTGTGTGTGTGTGTGTGTGTGTGTGTGTGTGTGTGTGTGTCTGTCCTTCGAACCAGGAAACCATCCATCTGATTCCTGGTGTGAGGTGAACCACTTGACATTGTTCATTATCATCTTGACAAATTTGACTAAGCACGTACTTATAGACGTCGTACAGCATGCATGCATGTGTGTGTCTGTGCGTGCAGTGCGCGTGTGCGTGTGTGTGAAACAACCCGGTTCTCCCCTTGAACAGGGACAGGGGCTATAGGAACAACATCCTATCCGCCAGCACCCCCCCCCCCCCTCCCCCTTGTAATTGAATTAAGGGAACACTTTGCCTTTTTACTCAACTTCATCAATGAATGCTACAGACGAATAACAGTCTAAGTCCACACTATTGATCCATAATGTATAAATGATAGATAAGGGTTCAGGACAACGAGGCCTTTTCGTGGAGGGGTCAGAATGAAATTTGGACTTAGACAGTTTTTCGTCTGTGGTACTATTTTATTCTCCGGCTGATCTCCTTCTCCGTCCTCCCCTCACTTGTGAACAAGACCGCGAGATACTTAAACTCCTTCACCTGGGGTAATGCCTCATTCCCTACACTCCATATGTTGAACCCTCCCCACCCACCCGTCCTTCCTGTTCTGACATTCTATATGTTGATCTGACCTCATCAAACCCTGTACACTCAAGACACACTCCATATATGGCCAGTACAAAATTCATTCCATATGTTGATCTGACCCTCCCATGTCAAAGCGCCAGCGCTCGCCCAGCAGTCTGCTGTATGCCGTCACCCAGGCGGATGCATGCATGCGACCTCGCCCTTCATATTATATTATGTTATATTAGGGCAGGGGTGGGCAACTTTGAAGATGGAGAGGGTCACTATATTTCCACACTCACTCCAGAGGGCCACATTGCATATACTGTCGTAGCAAAAAATAGCCGATCTATATAAGCTCAAAACGCGTCGCACTGCGACGCGTTTTGAGCTTATACTGTTGATCTGCTATTTTTTGCTATATTTGAATTGAAATCCTGATTATGTTTTTTCCATTTTTGAATTGGAATAAAAAAAACTAACATTTTTATTTAATTTCAAATGCCTTTCAAATGCCTTTAAGTACAGTTATGTTAACTTTATGAAATAAATACAAATATATTGGACATAAAAAAGTCAATAACATTTTTATACTAGTCATTAAGCTACTAATCTATAGACTGAAATAATTAAAGTGGGTCATGCTTGGAATTGTAACAGCTGAAATCAATAATATATTAAGATGTAAGTAAATTAGGAGTTGCATGGTGAAGCATTGGTGTGGTTCCAGAAATCCAGAATTTTGTTCTCTTTTTTAGATTTTTATATATATATATATATATATATATATATAAGAGAACAAAATACTGTGTTTTTATTTTACGATTTAAATAGTCACCCACCAGTTTGAATCGATTTACTATAAATCGTTACATGGGTCATCATTACTAATACTAGTTCAGTCAGTTCCACACACACACACACACACACACACACACACACACACACACACACACACACACACACACACACACACACACACACACACACGATTGATGCTAGAACAATGAGTGCGTTCGCCATACAATCTGCTTGGGAAAGGGGATGAGAGTCCAAGGATGTCCCAAAAAAAGGAAATCCCATCTGGTGACAGACCCCACCCGACAGGATCCTGCAGGCACCCTGCACCTTCCAAGGAGACAGACCACTGTCTCCAACAACCCCCAACACACTTAGGACCTGTGGTGGGAAGTGTTTTCTAAAGATGTGTTTGAAAACTTGTGAAATGAGACATTCTGCATAATGAGTACTTTTCTACATTTGGTAGGCTACTTTAAGTACATTTTGATACCAATACTTTTGTACTTTAAAGTGCATTTTGAATTCCCTATTTCTACATTGCAGTATTGATACTTTTACTTAAGTAACAAATGTGAGTACTTGTTCCCAACACGTACTGGACAGATCATATGGTCCCTGACTTTTTCATTCAGTCATTCATTCATTCATTCATTCATTCCTCAAAATAAAGACATTGAGCTTGCCCTCATTTGCAGTGTCATGGTTGAGATGCATCACAGTACAATTTAATTGTGTTTTTTTGCTCGACCATGCAGCCTTGACAAAAATGACACAGCAGCCCCAAGGCCCACTGACTGTGTGCTTGTGGAGAGGGCCAGACAATGGAGCACATCATTGAAGTCTGTCCTCTCCGAAGACAAGGACAGCAGTCCAGGAAACAACTGCTTGGTTCAAGGACTTCGCATTCGCTAAAAATAAAATGATTTAACCACAAAAGCCCTATTTTTGTACTAAAAATGTATTACTGGTGAAGACAATGCATCACATTGTGAGCTTGTCTATTTTTGAAAACAATAATGAGAATACTTGATAATGTTTGAAATTGTGTGAATTTCTTTGCGGGGATGCCATGTTGAAAGATGTTAAGATTGATGACCTGGACTATTTTCAGTCATGTAATCAGTTTCATGAGACCATGCATACACAAGAGACCACGTTGATTCAGTTCGAGTGAAAACAACGCCAAATAAAGAAAGAGGTCTAATCCTAATCTCTGACAGACTTTCTCTGACGTTATGCAACAGTGCTTGATGTGGGGCATTCTTATGAGGCAATGAGATAAGATAAAGTTTGACATCGCTGTGACTTTGGAGCTACATTTCCTATGCTAAAAACTGTGGCTCCCACCCAGCCTGAAGAACAAACACAAAAAACGCAGATGTTATATACACTTTTGCAGATGTAGAGGGGGCCTAAGCCCCCCCCCCCCCCCCCCCCATTCCCACAAACCCAATGTTCTATGTAAACCAAAATTCATTATAGACCCCCTCTATATAGCCAGCCTCCCCATAGTCCCTCAGTCACTATGTTCTGGAGCCTCCTCTGATGCATGCATTTAAAAACACAAAGCAAAAACAAAAAAGGTGCAGTTACTTGCATTAGTCGTAATTACCACTTTTTCAATTGAATCCCTAACTTAACTGTACAGCCCAACACTGGCAGTGTACAATTTGATCAATAACTTCCTAGAACATGATTTGCTAGCCTGTATACGGCGTGGGAGCCTGCACGCAATCTGACAAAAATATTTCCTGTCTTCCCTTTTTTCCCCCACTTTTTATCAGTGAATAGGCCTATATTATTAATAACCAGCCTTCCTCTCTGGGAGAATGAAATACAACTAGCGCAAACTATAACTGATGTTTTTAGAATGCAATATTTCTTCTTGACGTTATCAAAAGGTTAATTCCTGTGTGTGCGTGCGTGCGTGCGTGCGTGCGTGCGATGGACATTTTTTATCTGGTAGGGTAACAGGGTTATAAGGGTGGCCCGCATGGGACATTCTGCGGATTAGTTATCTGGAGAAAGATTGCGTTGACGCGGAACAGGCCCAATGCAGGCTATACTACATACAGTACTGTATGGTCAAATGATCTGGAATAAGTCCTGAAATTTTACAAAGATTCCATATCTCCGTCGGGTAGAAAACGCATATGTCCAAAACTATGTTTTCAGGATTCAAATTCAAAGGGAGCAAAAGTAGCAGATCTATTCAAACGTATGTAAATCTGCTACTTTTGATGCTTGATGCGACGCTGTGTAGTATTATGAAGTACTGCAGCAGAACTAATGAATACCACCAGCATAGTTTTCAACCAGTGGTCCAGGGACCACCAGTGGTCCTTGAAAGGGTTCCAGGTGGTCCCCAGCTAAGTGAGGGAGTTGGTAACCAATGGTTATTAAGATCTTTAACTTGAGAGCGTAAAATGAAACCAAATGGACCCGTACAGGTCCATTTGGTTTCATTTTAAGCTCTCAAGAGTTACATTGTTAAACATCTGCATTACTTAATTTACAAGAATTACAACAAGTCTACACAATTGGAGAATATGTTATTTTGATCAACGTTTGCCTGTTATCTCTAATACAGCATGGAAATGTGGACAAAATCTATCCAATGACAACAAAATATTCTTTAGTCCGGCAGCCGACAGGCTTCTTTTGTTTATAGTGGGACATTTGGTGTACAGTCTTTTTTATTGGCCTAAAATATTGTCTATATACACATACATTCATGAATCCACTTGCTGACCGGCTGTCACTATTGGGCAATGTTTTTAATAGGGGTTTCTTGTGACCCTCCCATTAACATCCTGTATAAGGCAAAAATGTTAAAAATGTCAAACTTTCCTTAAGTAGTAGTCAAACTAGGGGGTTTTCAAGATTCCGAATCCTTTCCAAGCATTAGTTTTGCACAAAAAAAACACTCCTTGGGGCGAAAAACGGCCATAGCCGTCATGACAACTGTGATGAGGTCAGCACAAATGTGATGAGGCCAGCACATTTTGGGCACATTTGGGCAAGTGCAGGCTATGGCTGTTTTTAGCCCAAGGAGTGTTTTTTGTTCAAAACTAATGTTTGGAATGGATTCAGAATCATGAAAACCCCCTAGTTTGACATGTCACATGCTTCTTAAAGCATAGGGAAAGTTTGACATTTTGGCCTCATGTTCATGGGAGGGTCACAAGAAACCCCTATAAAACAATTGCTCAATACTGACAGACGGTCAGCAAGTGGATTCATGCATGTATATAGACAATATTTTAGGCCAATAAAAAAAAGGCTATATACCAAATTTCCCACCCGTCCACCGGACTACTACGTTTTGGGTCTGAAAAGCTAAATGTCATCAAATGGTGGTCTGTGGCTCCTTATATGAAAAGGGTTGAAAACCACTGCACTAGCAGACTAACCTACGACTAAACTGGACCTGAGATGGCTCTCTAGTTCTGGCCACATTTCTCCTGTATATGTGCCGAGGTAAAAAAGTATAATATTCAAAGTAGCCGACTACGCCACCTGGAGGCTGTGGAGCCCAGGACTCCACTTAAAATCACTTCAAGACATTACATTAAGACACACAGGTTATTTTACCAGGGTTGAGCAGAGTGAAAAATAGAAGGTCAAGGGTGCAATAAACAGGTGTATTGCAAAAAATAATTAAACATAAAAATAGTACTGTATCGGGTTAATTGGAGTAAGACAATGTTCATCTTTCTTTCTCCTGGGGTAGGGAACAGTCCAAGCAGTCCATACATCAGCCTTTTGTTCTTCTGGAGGATCCTTAAGGGTCAAACAACTTACATCAGTGGGTTTGGTCTATTATTGCCTACTTCTCAGTTGCAAAACACAGCACACAAAACAATAAGAACTAAATAAAAGTTAAAATATAAAAAACAAACGACCAGGCCAATAAAAGATTCCAAACAGTGAGTAATTGTCTCAGTGGCTGACAAACAAAAGATAAAACTATAACTAAAATCGTCCGTTTAAAACAATAATCCGGTTGCACATTGCACACGCTGTCAGATTCACTTCAATGGTCAACGTCAACTTCAAGGTCATAGAGGGGGTACTTAGCTCGAAAGAGGGTCGCAACTTTGCCCCTCTGCTGAGTTGGTTTGGCTTCCCCTCTTTCCCAGCCTGCATGCCTCTCTCATTAGGTCCTCTCCCTTGGGCCTTCTCTCCTCTGGCATCCTCTCCCAGCACCTCCACAGATGGGTCCTGCCACAGGCGGGCAGGGCACACCCCGCCTGGTGCCAAGCAACCCGTTCCACGGCTAGAGTGTCCCTGTCCTCGGTGCCCCGACACCGGCCCCCATCCATGGCCGCTCTCCTTCCATCCAGCCAGCTCCTTCTTCTGCCCTCTGCTCCTCTCCACCACCTTTCTTCTCTCTGTGCTCTGCTCTCTCCCCTCTGTGCTCTGCTCTCTGCATTTTAAAGGCTCTACCCAATTACGCAGGTGCAGGTGATTTCCTAATCACCAGCTCTCAGAAACCATTATGGTACTAGCTGGCATATCAAAACCGACCCTGTCACATATACATACACCAACAAACCACTTTGCCAAAAATAGCCAATATAAAAGCTCACTCTGCATCTCAACGCAACGACAAGTGATTATATTAGTATTATTGCTTTCGGGCCAATCTGGGAACCCAGCGGCAAGAAAAAGGAAAAACCAGCAGCGCCCGTTTTCCTTTGCATTTGCTGGAATCTGTTCTTGAGAGATTGCTGTCAGGCAGAAACCCCTTATTCTACGTTTTTATTTTACTTTTTTTCGTAAATGAATGGCCTACTTGATCACACTACAGTGTCACACAAAAGTGTTAAAAGTAGCAAACTCAAAACGCGGAGAAAAGCGAAAAGCTTGTAGATATGCTGCTCTTGCCATTTTTTTAATCCTGAAAAGTAACAGTTTTGGACATATGAGAGACAATATGAAAAAAATATGTAACAGGTCTAATAAGGCATTTAAATATTAACAATAGTAATACTGTATTACAATGAGCTTTGGCCTGTACAATAGGCTGCCTTGTTCCAACACTAGTATTTGACAGAATAGCAGCAGCAGTGGGGCTTGTGGAATTGTTTGTAATAAGGTAGGTGGGGAGCATTTTGGCAGTGCAGGCCATATGGGTTTGCCTCTGTCTGCTTTACCCTTTTTTATTTTTCATTTGTTGGACAGTTCTGCTTACTGTACGGTTTTGAACTTTGTCCTACTCAGAATTACTAGAGAGCAGCAGCCTCCCTTTTCACTGCGTAGCGTAGCCTATATATTTGGCCAGCCGTCTGCTCCTGCCGCATGACCAAAACTAGATGAAACGCCCACAAGTAGGATGTTAATTGGTTAATTGGTTTCTGCCCAACAGCAACAATATAATTGGCCACACATTTACAGTTACCTAAAGTGTTTATATATTTTATATTGATGCCTTTCTTTTTCTTTTCTTTTTGCAGGCACATTCCCACTAGGCCACATATAGGAAGAAACGGCACCCTCTTCACATTGGCCTATTATAGTGCCACCAGGTGGCCACAATAACCTACCTGACCTGGCGGAGACCCGTGCTCCGAGGAGCACCTTTTCTAGTTATATCTCGTTTGTTTTGCTTATTCTTTGAGACACACATACATTACTGGTATTTTGGGGGCGTGCCCCGGCATGGCCAAATGCACCATTATTAATTTGCACGTTGCATTTTTTGTTTTTTCTTTCACCCTACAGCGACACTATGGTCAAGTACTGTAGTGTCGTGTCGGGAACTGCAAAAGATGCAACCTAAGAAATAAAAAACGGGACACCCAAATGGGACTTTTTCCTTGTACCCCAGCCACGGCATGGTTAGCACGGCATGGTGGGGGCCTGTCAACTGGCTGCCAACATTTCACACACTACTTAATCTTTTGAATCCCAATATGTTCCGTGCCTCTTACTGCTATTCTTCCAAATGCCATTTCCAATACCTTCTGCGTTAAATCATCATTTCACGCAATGGAATAATGAACCAATTCTGTCATATTTCAGTGATGTTTCTTCACTGACTTACATCGGGGGCCAATAGCTGTGGTGTTGAATTCGTGCAGGGAGGAGAGCCCTGTTTGATGAATGAGGCTCTGTTATCTGACTTGGTGGAGAGCCAGGCTGAGGGAAGGATGTCAAGGGAGAGGAGAGGCCCGTTGTTGTTTTTGCTGCACATTTTCGTTCCCCCGTTTAAAGCCTGCGTGACGTTGTATGACGTGATGGATGCCGCCAGCCTGGAAAACAGCAGATCTACAAGGTCACAAAACGTTGCGTGCGCGCGGCGGCACTTTGAGCTTGTAGATCTGCTGTCTCCAACCGAGTTTAGGCTTAAATTTAAGCATCAGAGAGGGGTGGTGTATTCTGAGAAAGGATAAAAACATTCTGGTCCTAGAAAAAGGTAGGCCTACCCAAAAAAAAGTCCACCGATATACTGTCGGCCTATATATTATTTATTATATATACAATTCACAATTTAATATTCACCAGTAATATTGCAAAAGTACACTTATTTTGCGAGCATAATATAAGATTAGTGACATTTATGATCTGAATTGATTGATTGATTGATTGAAAAATTTATTAACAGTTTGCAGAATTACAGTAGCCTACATTACAAGCACAAACTCAATACAAAGGCTGTTAACTGTGAGTGGACGACCCAATTAAGCATTACACTTGTTTCCAATAGGGTCCACAATGTTCAATTCATCAAAAAGAAGAGGTGAAGAGGTGTCCCTGTGCTTTCTCTCCCCTTGACTTCGGAAACTCAAAGGAAACGGTGTGAAAAAGCTAAGAAAACCATTGGTTGTACAGTTGTAGAAAGTTTGTAAAAGAGACCCTTTGGTTGTAACGGTGTGTACAAAGCTTGAAAATATCTAAGACCCACACAGAAGAAAACCCTTGGCTTTTACCTATAGGCTTATACATTTTGTGAAAAAGTGCTCAAACTTTCTTTCTTTTTCCTGCCTTCATCTCCTTATATACCCCCACGCCCTTCCCTTTCTTTGTTTTCTTGGTAAAATGACATGGGAACTATGCACAAAAACACATTTCACCTATAGGCTACTGAGATGATGCAAATATTTATCATATTCTTAACTCAAACCTAGGTGCAAAGACGCCATCTGCTGGCCATTGGAGAGCACTGAATACAACTGCAAAGTGAGAGGACATACACTGTATGTATTGGAGGACATTATTAGATCATAAAACCTCTTATCGCAATATTCTAACTGTGTGTATTTGTAAATTAACTCCCTACTTGATCACACTAGTCACACAAAAGCATCAAAAGTATAAGATATCCACAAGGTTGACACGTTTTAAGCCTGCAGATCTGCTACTTTTGCATTTGAATCTGGGAGCGTAACAGTTATGGTTTCCACCCTATTTACTATTTACTCTTTTAACACATTTAAACCCGAGGACGATTCTACAAACAGTTTTCTGAAAAACCTATGTTTCTATGTCAGTGGTTCTCAAACTTTTTCATGTCAAGCACCCCACAAATATATGTAATTGGCCGCTAACCCCCATCTGAAAATATGTTATTCCAGGGGGGACCCCCCATAAGCAAAGATTTGAGTTAAAAACATTCGCTCTGAATGAATATACATTCAAAGATTTGTTTCACATTTTTCAAAAATAGCAGATCTACAAGCTCATAGCGCGGTACTCGGTGCCGCGCTATGAGCTTGTAGAAAACTCCATTTTATCCAGAGTGGGCTGATAAAGACTCTATGTCATGCCGGTGGGGGCTCCTCAGTTGTCAGATGAGTCAGTATAGGCCTATAGGATCCAACAGCAGTGACAAGCCAGAAATGTGTGTGAGGAGGAATCAACTGGCTATTACTAAAAAAAAAAGTTGTGGTATAGGCCTATAAACCGTTGCTATTCTGATGCAATCTTGCCTGGCGCTCCACGGGCCCGTCCTGCTCATCTTCATGATGGGGCGACATGGATAGAGTCAGATCCACTATGAATACCCCGCTCTCTCAACAGAGATACGTATGTGTCAACATGGACTGTTTTTAAAATGTGCCTCATAAATACATTTTCCTTGACTTGACTTACAGTATATATAGGCTACGATGCAAACACAACCACGGCATATGGATTCATTAATAAATAAATAGTTGTTTTTTTATTGTATAAGAAAACTAATTCAGCAATAGATTATTAAAATACATTTTTTTTAAGCGCCACATTCAATAAAACAATACGCACATTTGCACTGATAATGAAACAAATAAATTAAACAAATAAACCTGCACTGATTCAACCACTGATTTATGCATGCTTTCTAATTTGTTGTTTAATAGACCCGAGGCCTACAAAACACCTTTACTGTTGCAACATTAACCTTTCTGAAAACCGTCACATTCTCATTAAATAAACAATAATAAAATATAAATAAATATGTCGCTAAATATGAGACACAGGTATATATGAGGTCAGAGGTACAGTAGGTCCCGGTATGAAAGTACAGCATTACAACGTATAGGTTACAGAAGGTCTCACATCTAAATGGATTAAAGTACATTTTTCTCAGGATCGGAGAAAACAAACAAAACTAGAGAAATGTGGGAGATATAGTTATACCACTATAGTTAACAAGAAAACCAAGGTGTTCATGAAATCAGTGTCACAACCCCAGTAGTCTGGACTTCTCCTCCACATGGGTTATTATATCCTGGACCCATTCCTTGGTTGGGTGAACGCAGATCTTGGCACCATTCGTCATTGTGAAACTAGAACAGACAGAGAGAAGATTTGGGCATCATTTAAAGGGTCACTTCACCCCTTTTGCAACCAGATCTTATTTTAATGATGTTTAGGACACAAGAAACACTTTCCTGGGGGTTTTTATGTGTGTTATGTGTTTTTAGATGACGCCATGTTCATGACAAAAATGTGTCATGAAAATGTGCTCTCACTTCCTTCCTGGACTACATGTTGTCTCAGTATGGCCTGACTCACACCTTCGCAACAGATTGATGTATGCTTGTTGTATGAGACGTATTGACTGATGCAAGCTCACAATGCATTTCCAATGGGAGTTGTCGTGTATTTTGGACACGAAACACCACGAATTACTTAACCAAAACGGGAGAGCGGAGATAATTGTGAGACGGCAGCAGACAGAGTAAGATGTTCCTTGATGTTTATTTCGACAACACAGCATACAGCAAAGCATGGCATAGGCTCCTCCAGCCTCACGGCCTCGGATCGACTGACTGACTGACATAGAAATCTCCTAGCTTAAGTACAGTTTTACACAATACACATAGCTCCAGACAGCTGGCATTTGGCCACCCTATAGATAGTTAGAGACCCTTTGAACCATTTCAACAGTGACCACTTTGAACCCCTGTTTTAGCATTTGATTGCTCTAGGTGTGAGTGTGTGACTCAGGAACTGAACTCAAACAAAAGGCACTGAAGAGCCATCCACACCCCGGGGGTCCCGAGCCAAGTGCTTGAAGTTTGAGACAAGCATCTCGGACCGACACCTCCAAATAGGATGAGCTAAAATAGGTCTACTGCATGTAAACACATGTCACATTTTGTAAGAGAACATGAGATATTGAAGAATTATGGATTCATAATTCACCACAGAGTCACATGGTTTGACACAACATTTGTGTTGTATGAGGGGGTGGGGGGCAGTCGAAACACAGCCGAAAGCCGTACAACACAAATGTTGTGTCAAACCATGTGACTTCCATTGGAAATGCATTGGGGCAAGATGTAAACAAACCCTTTCATACATCTAGCATGCATCAATGTTGTATGCTAGATGCGAAGGTGTGAGTCGGGCCTAAGGCCTGACTCACACCTTCGCAACAGATTGATGCATGCTAGATGCATGAGACTTATTGACTGATGCAAGCTCACAATGCATTTCCAATGGGAGTCACATGGTTTGACACAACATTTGTGTTGTATGAGAGGGTGGGGGGCAGTCGAAACACAGCCGAAAGCTATACAACACAAATGTTGTGTCAAACCATGTGACTCCCATTGGAAATGCATTGTGAGCTTGCATCAGTCAATAAGTCTCATGCATCTAGCATGCATCAATGTTGTATGCTAGATCGAAAGGTGTGAGTCGGGCCTTAGACAGCCCAAATGGGGTGTCTTCCCATAGATAGATATATAAATAAATATAAATATAAATAAATAGATATATTTTAAAGAAAAATAGATGCCTCATTGGCCGCTGCGGTTTGTTAGAGCCATGTGTGTCGACGGGAGGGTGGAACAATTTACACTCTGGGGCGGACGTGTGCCGGAAGTCACCGGAGCTTGCCCCCTCTTGAGAGCATTCACCCTAGAGCCGGAATGCAGCGTCTACCTTTCTATGTCTATGTGTCTCCCCTCCGCAAGTGCACCAAAGCATTATGGTCATTGTAGGAATTCAGCAATCCAGTCAAACACACAGACTTCATTATTTTTCTGACCGTATAGGGTGCACATTTCAAATTGTGCTATACCGTTATCTTCTACAAATGCTATTAACATTGAGTAACTGCAGTTTCCTCCAGCAGTGAAATGGCCCTCTAAGGTGTTTCATTTTACATGCAATGTTGTGTTGTTTCCTCATTCCTCGCTGGTCACAAGACACAGCGGTTTTAATTATCATGATGGATAAAGGATGATTTTAGTATTGATTAGCTGCAGTAGTGTGTAGAACTAAGTAACTAAATACATATACTAAGTAACTAAATACATTTATTTCCAATACTTTTACTTCTACTTCACTACATCTCGGATCCAAATATTGTTCTTTTACTCCACTACATTTAATTGAAAACTTTAGTTAAGTACTAGTTACTTTGTAGATTTGGATTATAATTACAACACATACATTACCCACTTCAGCCATGTATATAGGCATATACCATTCGTCTATAATTTGAAAGTAGTAGTATCTACAAAGTTGCAATGTGACACAATGTGAGCTTATAGATCTGCTATTTTCAAAATATTATTATACATTTGAAAACTTGAAATGGGACATTCTGCACAACGAGTACTTTTGGTACTTGTAGGCCTACATTTCGGTGAATTCCGGACTTTTACTTTTCCGGACATTTACTTGTAACAGAGTATTTCTATATTGCAGTATTGATACTTTTACTTAAGTATAAAAATGGAGTACTTTTCCCACCACTGTCCACTGATTAGCTGTCACTCTAAGTATGTCATCTCAAATTTAACTGTTTATTAAAAGGGTAGCTCAAATCAAATCTAATTTACATAGTGGTTGGTGGCATCGCTCTATACATTCCATGAATCTTTGTATGCAATATCTGTATAGGCCTACATTATATGATTTTCTGTCTGTCCCTATGTCTGTCTGTCTTGGCTGTCGACTCCACGCTATTAGGTGGGTGTGTTGATGAGGACCTGATGAGGAACTGATCTTGTCTCTTGTCTGAAAACTATATGCTGGATGTGAGTCTATGCCAAGTGAACGTGTAGAATGTGTTCAATGTGTATGTGTTGGTACAATACAATGGTAAGCATAACATAATACTCACACAACGCCAAGTCTAGCACAGTGAACGCTTGTGCGATGGAATGTCACCACTCTGTCTACACGCAGGGGGTTGTCCCAATGGCGGAAGCAACACGCTACTGGACCAGAGTCTGGAAGAGAGAAACAGAGTCAGACACTGAGACATACAGGCAAGTAACGGAATAACAAGAAAGACAAATAAACTTTGATCATCCTAAAAAATATATATATTATATATATATATATATATATATATATATATATATATATATATATATATATATATATAATTATAGTCTGTCATTATTTAAAACCATGCAGGCTATTCAACAACAGACTTACTACCGGTATGGTGTGCCTGGACATCCAGAGATGAGAACAGCAGCATGCAGAGGACCACTAGAATAACTGGCATCTTCTTCACCTCCATGGTCATCATCAGTAATATATTATTCATATATTATATTTGCAGTCTGTCAGTCTTCTTCACCGGTCAAGACGTAACTATTTGTTGCTCTGTCTCACACGGGTGTATATGTCTTGGGAAGTGTAGGTGGGTGGAAACACGTGGTGGTGGAAGGTGGTTACCAAACTGTGGTCGGTGCTTGACGTGGGGATGGAGGGGTGTTAAGTACACTTATCTGGAAGGATACGGATGTCTTTTGAAGGACTTCGCAGGAAATATGATATTGCATCAAATCATTTCTTTTAAGTACCTACAGATAAGAAGTTTTATTTCGAGTACCCAAGATAACTCAATCCAGCTGCCATCTCTATCAGTATTAGAAAAGATTATTATAAGTTATTCTGATGGTCGTGGTCAAGTATCTCTGGTTTATGATATGTTTGTGAGGTTGTCTGGGGAATCCTCTGAGTGTAGAAGATTGGCCTGGTGTAACGATCTAAATGTAGAAATAAGTGTTCAACATTGGGCTTGCTACAAAGCCCAAACACAGACGATCAATACCAGATACAAGTTACTACAATACAAATGGTTGATGCGAACGTATATTACTCCTTCTCTACTCAATTGTTTTGATTCTAATATACCAGACCAATGTGTGAAGTGAAGTGCAACGTGGAGAAGGGTACATTGTTTCACTGTTTATGGCAATGCCCAGAGATCATGAAGTTTTGGAAAGAAGTACTTGGTATATTATCTCAGATAATCTAAGAGGATATTCCTATTTGTCCACAACTGTGTATCTTGGGTATATTTCCTAATAACTTCAAAATTAATAGTAAAAAGAGGAGTATGATTACTTACTCTCTTCTACAGGCTAAACATACAATTGCACTCTTTTGGAAAAACCCAGACAAACCAGACATCAATCAATGGTACAAAGAATTGTCAAATTGTCTTGCACTAGAAAAATTGACTTTATGAACAGCAATCATTAGGACCTGTATTAGATAATCCACAGTAATGTGGGGAGGAAAATGGGGACCATATCTGTTTTATTTGTTTTTGTTTTTGTTTTTGATTGTTGAGTTGTGTTTGTTATGATTGTATTTTTTATTTATTTGTTGTCATTGTATTGGTATTGTATTTGTGTATCTGTTATGTTTGTTTTTTCTGGACATTTTATTAACAGAGCTATAACTGTAATGTTTATATGTGGGCACCAAAAAACCGTACCAAAAGTACCAAAAGTACCATATGGCGTCAGTCGTTCATCCGTTGGGTGGAGGAAGTAATTTATCTATAGCTCTGTATCGTTTACGATAGTCATATTTGTCTGTTTCAATTCAATTGTATCCAATAGGCCTGGGATCCAACAGCATGTGACGATACAGAAATGTGTGTGGGGAGGAATCAACTGGCATAATTACTAAATTGGAAAAAATAAAAGAATAAATAAACAGCTTGTCATTGATAAGAGGAAGTTGTGGTATAGGCCGTTGGCATTCTGATGATTGCATCAGAAAAATGTAGTGTTTGACTTACAGTCAAAAAAGTTATTCAATCGACGGCGGTAACGTTATCGTTTCCTCGCCTTCAGTTGTTGCGTCACATCCATATGAGTCAAACAAACCACCATGCAAATTTGTTTATTTTTTGGAACACAGTTCTTATATGACCCGATCTATGGGAATTCAGAATGAGTAGGATGTGTAGACTGTACGTCAGACAGGGCATGGGGAGTATGGTATGGTTGGTTGGTACACTATGGAAACAATACCAGTCAGAGAATATCCTTTATTCCAGATAGTTGCATATTAACCCATTTAGACCTGAGGACGATTCTAATAATGTCTTCTAAATCCTGACAGTTTTCTGAAAAATCCTATGTTTCTATGTCAGTCGTTCTCAAACATTTTCATGTCAAGGACCCCCAAAAATCTATGTAATTGGCTGCCGACCCCCACCTGAAAATATGTAGTTCCAGGGACCCCACAGAAGCAAGGCGTTGAGTTAAAAACGTTCTCTCTGAAAGAATATATATTCAAAGATTCAAATACCAGACCTACAAGTTCATAGCGCGGCACCGTATATCTGCTATATTTTCAATAGCTGAAGTATAACATAATGCTTTAAACACCAAAAGGGGTTAATGAAGTTCATTATGAACCCATTAAAACTGGCAAAGCATCCGTGTACTTTTCATTGTTTGGCTATTCAAAAATGTCAGATGTACAAGCTCACAGCATGCCACTTTGTGCCATGTTGCAAGCTTGTACATCTGACATGTTTGGAACTACTGGTTTAGAACTAAAGGCCTATTCATAGTCTGGATTTTCGGTGGTGAGGTGACCATACAAATTTGAAAAGTCCATTGTGGGTGTATGGGATTTTTCTATCACTAAACACGGGTGAAATTCACCCGAACACCTGCCTGTAGAAAAAAACAGGGATGTGAGCAAACCTACCTTCTATGATGTCACTGAACATCATGAAGGTACTTAAAGACCCACCCACCTCAGACATCAGCAACATTATGAAAATGGTGGTGAGCTGACCACCGGAGCTGAAAAAACAGAGAGAAGGGCTGGGGCGGTGGTTTACTCTTCACCGCGGCTCGTGACGTCATGTTGTAGTTCGGTGGTCACCTAAACACCGAAAATCCAGACTATGTATGAGCCTTTAGAAGGAATTTGTAGAATCGGCCTCAGATCTTAATGGGTTAAAGGCACTGACTCCCTGCATCTATACTGTATGATTCAATAACATATTATTGATGATTCATTAAACAGTGTTGCTCAATCTTAACCCCGAGAACACTAAACATATTTTTGTTACACCATCACTAAACACGGGTATATTTTACCCAATGTACAATATTCCATAAAAAGATATTTCTCATCAAAATATATTGAAGTACAGCAATACATGGCAACTTGAGCTACTCTTGTTCACTCAAAGAGTTACTCACACTCTCATCACAAACAAATTAAAAACAGATATCATATGGGGGGGGGGGGGGGGGGGGGGGGGCTATCATGTGGGGGCAAAATCGGTGAGAAAAGTGCATATTATTTAAAAAAAATATTCCTAAAAAAAGATAAATGAAGTTGGGAACTTGGACTTTGGTCCACCCATTTCAAGTTGTACTTGAAATGTACTGTAATTCTGCAAACTGTTAATAAATCAATCAATCAATCAAAAAACCATTCCTATAGGACATGTGAGAATGGTCCAGTGAAGAAAACAAATACAAATTTGAAAAGTCCATTGTGGGTGTATGGGATTTTTCTATCACTAAACACGGGTGAAATTCACCCGAACACCTGTCTGTAGAAAAAAACAGGGATGTGAGCAAACCTACCTAATATGATGTCACTGTCTGTTTCAATTCAATTGTATCCAATAGGCCTGGGATCCAACAGCATGTGACGATACAGAAATGTGTGTGGGGAGGAATCAACTGGCATAATTACTAAATTGGAATAAATAAAGAGCTTGTTGATAAGAGGAAGTTGTGGTATAGGCCGTTGGCATTCTGATGATTGCATCAGAAAAATGTAGTGTTTGACTTACAGTCAAAAAAGTTATTCAATCGACGGCGGTAACGTTATCGTTTCCTCGCCTTCAGTTGATGCGTCACATCCATATGAGTCAAACAAACCACCATGCAAATTTGTTTATTTTTTGGAACACAGTTCTTATATGACCCGATCTATGGGAATTCAGAATGAGTAGGATGTGTAGACTGTACGTCAGACAGGGCATGGGGAGTATGGTATGGTTGGTTGGTACACTATGGAAACAATACCAGTCAGAGAATATCCTTTATTCCAGATAGTTGCATATTAACCCATTTAGACCTGAGGACGATTCTAATAATGTCTTCTAAATCCTGACAGTTTTCTGAAAAATCCTATGTTTCTATGTCAGTCGTTCTCAAACATTTTCATGTCAAGGACCCCCAAAAATCTATGTAATTGGCTGCCGACCCCCACCTGAAAATATGTAGTTCCAGGGACCCCACAGAAGCAAGGCGTTGAGTTAAAAACGTTCTCTCTGAAAGAATATATATTCAAAGATTCAAATACCAGACCTACAAGTTCATAGCGCGGCACCGTAGATCTGCTATATTTTCAATAGCTGAAGTATAACATAATGCTTTAAACACCAAAAGGGGTTAATGAAGTTCATTATGAACCCATTAAAACTGGCAAAGCATCCGTGTACTTTTCATTGTTTGGCTATTCAAAAATGTCAGATGTACAAGCTCACAGCATGCCACTTTGTGCCATGTTGCAAGCTTGTACATCTGACATGTTTGGAACTACTGGTTTAGAACTAAAGGCCTATTCATAGTCTGGATTTTCGGTGGTGAGGTGACCATACAAATTTGAAAAGTCCATTGTGGGTGTATGGGATTTTTCTATCACTAAACACGGGTGAAATTCACCCGAACACCTGCCTGTAGAAAAAAACAGGGATGTGAGCAAACCTACCTTCTATGATGTCACTGAACATCATGAAGGTACTTAAAGACCCACCCACCTCAGACATCAGCAACATTATGAAAATGGTGGTGAGCTGACCACCGGAGCTGAAAAAACAGAGAGAAGGGCTGGGGCGGTGGTTTACTCTTCACCGCGGCTCGTGACGTCATGTTGTAGTTCGGTGGTCACCTAAACACCGAAAATCCAGACTATGTATGAGCCTTTAGAAGGAATTTGTAGAATCGGCCTCAGATCTTAATGGGTTAAAGGCACTGACTCCCTGCATCTATACTGTATGATTCAATAACATATTATTGATGATTCATTAAACAGTGTTGCTCAATCTTAACCCCTAGAACACTAAACATATTTTTGTTACACCATCACTAAACACGGGTATATTTTACCCAATGTACAATATTCCATAAAAAAATATTTCTCATCAAAATATATTGAAGTACAGCAATACATGGCAACTTGAGCTACTCTTGTTCACTCAAAGAGTTACTCACACTCTCATCACAAACAAATGAAAAACAGATATCATATGGGGGGGGGGGGGGGGGGGGGGGGGGGCTATCATGTGGGGGCAAAATCGGTGAGAAAAGTGCATATTATTTTAAAAAATATTCCTAAAAAAAGATAAATGAAGTTGGGAACTTGGACTTTGGTCCACCCATTTCAAGTTGTACTTGAAATGTACTGTAATTCTGCAAACTGTTAATAAATCAATCAATCAATCAATCAAAAAACCATTCCTATAGGACATGTGAGAATGGTCCAGTGAAGAAAACAAATACAAATTTGAAAAGTCCATTGTGGGTGTATGGGATTTTTCTATCACTAAACATGGGTGAAATTCACCCGAACACCTGCCTGTAGAAAAAAACAGGGATGTGAGCAAACCTACCTTCTATGATGTCACTGTCTGTTTCAATTCAATTGTATCCAATAGGCCTGGGATCCAACAGCATGTGACGATACAGAAATGTGTGTGGGGAGGAATCAACTGGCATAATTACTAAATTGGAATAAATAAAGAGCTTGTTGATAAGAGGAAGTTGTGGTATAGGCCGTTGGCATTCTGATGATTGCATCAGAAAAATGTAGTGTTTGACTTACAGTCAAAAAAGTTATTCAATCGACGGCGGTAACGTTATCGTTTCCTCGCCTTCAGTTGATGCGTCACATCCATATGAGTCAAACAAACCACCATGCAAATTTGTTTATTTTTTGGAACACAGTTCTTATATGACCCGATCTATGGGAATTCAGAATGAGTAGGATGTGTAGACTGTACGTCAGACAGGGCATGGGGAGTATGGTATGGTTGGTTGGTACACTATGGAAACAATACCAGTCAGAGAATCCTTTATTCCAGATAGTTGCATATTAACCCATTTAGACCTGAGGACGATTCTAATAATGTCTTCTAAATCCTGACAGTTTTCTGAAAAATCCTATGTTTCTATGTCAGTCGTTCTCAAACATTTTCATGTCAAGGACGCCCAAAAATCTATGTAATTGGCCGCCGACCCCCACCTGAAAATATGTAGTTCCAGGGACCCCACAGAAGCAAGGCGTTGAGTTAAAAACGTTCTCTCTGAAAGAATACATATTCAAAGATTCAAATACCAGACCTACAAGTTCATAGCGCGGCACCGTAGATCTGCTATATTTTCAATAGCTGAAGTATAACATAATGCTTTAAACACCAAAAGGGGTTAATGAAGTTCATTATGAACCCATTAAAACTGGCAAAGCATCTGTGTACTTTTCATTGTTTGGCTATTCAAAAATGTCAGATGTACAAGCTCACAGCATGCCACTTTGTGCCATGTTGCAAGCTTGTACAGTTGGGTGCCACCGATATTGTCCCTTATCATTTGACCCATTTAGGCCTGACCTCAAAATTTTAAAAAATCCTCCAGTTTTCTGAAATACATATTTTCACGATTTTTCAAAAATAGCAGACCTACAAGCTCGTAGCGCGCTCTCATCACAAACAAATGAAAAACAGATATCATATGGGGGGGGGGGGGGGGGGGGGGCTATCATGTGGGGGCAAAATCGGTGAGAAAAGTGCATATTATTTTAAAAGATATTCCTAAAAAAAGATAAATGAAGTTGGGAACTTGGACTTTGGTCCACCCATTTCAAGTTGTACTTGAAATGTACTGTAATTCTGCAAACTGTTAATAAATCAATCAATCAATCAAAAAACCATTCCTATAGGACTGTGAGAATGGTCGAGTGAAGAAAACAAATACAAATTTGAAAAGTCCATTGTGGGTGTATGGGATTTTTCTATCACTAAACACGGGTGAAATTCACCCGAACACCTGCCTGTAGAAAAAAACAGGGATGTGAGCAAACCTACCTTCTATGATGTCACTGAACATCATGAAGGTACTTAAAGACCCACCCACCTCAGACATCAGCAACATTATGAAAATTACAAAAATATAATCGCCTGCTGGGTGAGAATCACCTGTGTTTAGTGTTCCAGGGTTAAAACGATCCTTCAGTAAGTTGGTTCACAGCTGCAACAATAAGGCCACAACTCAAAACCACCACGCATCTGCACATGGTTTTTCCCACTCAATTCGTAATTAGCCTTCCAATTTTGGGGCTCTGGCTCATGGACTATAAGAAGCGAACCGGTTCAACACTGGTGGAAGAGGGGCCTCAAAGTGACATACTCGTATACGGGGCCATTTGGAACTTTGAACACTTTGAGACCCACTGGTGTAGCGGAGTGTTTCCAGTGAGCCAACACATGCACAATACTGTAGCTGTAGAAGCAGCACCCTGACTCTGTTTGACCAGAATGGAATAGAGCCTAGTATCATCGGTAAAGTCAGAAGAGTGCAAACTGCAAAGAGCCTGTTGGATTCATGCTGCTGTCTAATCCTGTGTGGCCTTTCGTTGTGTTTGTAACTCCGTCGTATACGACCAAGGCTTAAAAGCATCAGACAGAAATAAATAATCTAGAAAAAGGTAAAAACAAACTAACAAAACAAAAACATAGATGTTCACAAAGACAGGGAGAGGGAGAGCAAGGTAAAAACAAATCTAAAAACATTAACGTGCATTGATTACATTTTGTGCAGAGGTCTTTGTTCAGCTTCCGTCAGACAATGTAGCATGGGTAATAATAGTGAAAGTGAAAGAAAAATAAATAGAGAGAGTGTAGTGTCTTGCCATTATTTGTCGTATATTGAATGTCCAGGAAGCACTTTTTACCCTGTTGCATAAATGATTGGAGAGGCCAGGCATGTCCTTATTTGCACCCCAAAGCCCTTGTATGTGTGTACGCACGTGCATGTGCGTCCCCAAATGTCTCTAGACCACCGCATACTAAGTAGATGGTCACTTCTATAGATTATTAACACAATGGTATCCACGGTCCAATTCAATAGCCTTTACAATTTCATAGCAGACCTTTTCAATTGATCACATAGGCCCTTCTTGGAATGTGGCTGTGGGCCAGCTAATATCAAGCCTCTCAGAGCTCACATGCAGAAACTCAGTCAGTGCAGGTTTGTCCTGCATAAACAGTATATGACATTATACAACATTATATGGATATTTCATCGTAATGTGGCTCTGTAATATACGACAAGAGAAACAAGAGCTTAAAAAAGAAGACTCTAGTAGCCTAGGCCCAGAATAAAGGAAAGAAACTGTAGTGTTTGTGGTGAGAACAGAAAGCCGAGAGATACACTGTCTGTGCATCCTGAATGCATTGAGATATATGAGGCAATGGCAATAAAGCACTTTACCGCACACGCACGCACGCACGCACGCACGCACGCACGCACGCACGCACACACGCACGCACAGTGCACAGTGTGTGTCCAGTTGTCCACCTATTGACAATTAAGTCAACATGCAAAGTTGCCATCTGCTGGCCATTGGAGCGCAAGTGTGCATTTCTTTACACAGGCATTAGAATTAGATCATGTTTTTTAAACCCTGTGTATGGGTGTGAACATCTCACGTATTGCACCTACAGTACCCTGGCCTCTCTCCACTGGCTGGGGAGAGGTGGTTCAAAATAGTTTTTTAAGATTTTGCCGTTTGTTAGTGCCTCCTCTGGACGGGTCAACTGACTTGGGTTGCCTTTGCTGTTGCACGGCATAGATAGACTATGGAACAGCATTCCCTCTGTGTCAGATCTAAGCTGAATGGCCGCGCTCTTAAGTCCAGACTCAAAACTCTCTTTTAGTGTTTGTATCCTCCTGGTGTGGAGTGTTCAGTGTTTGTTGTACTTGTGAGTTAGCTTGGCACTCTGGTCAAGATTGGTTGTTTTTAAGTGTGATTCATGCATTTGAAAATGGATTACCAAAATGGATTGATTATATAAAAAAAATAATGCTTATTTTATTGTTTCAGAACAAATTCAGCAATTGATTATCAAAAGACATGTTTAGCACTACATTCAGTGTAAGTAATAAACACATTTGCAGTGATAATGAAAATAGATAAAGAAATGCCAAGGAAAATATAAAATAAATACCACTGATTCATACAAAAAACAAAGAAAAGGGCTTACAATCTGTTGTTTAAAGTACACAAGTTGTCAGGATAGACATACTGTATTTTCAGCATGCAACAAAGTCTAATCAGCCATTATGACACTATCAAGGCCTGGCAAAATACATTTCAGTCAACTAAATCAACTGTAGGTTTAAAAAATCGTATGATATTCAGTCGACTGCATTTTCGACTAAAGTCGACTTTAAATGTTCTGATGAATTGAAAATGGAGGACCCTGATGTAAAGTCTTAGTGCATTTTCTGGTTTTATCTTATTCTTAGCAGATTTTGTATTGACCTGTACCTTCCTTGAACTGTACCCATTCTACAAACTGTTAATACGATTTTCAATCAATCAATCAATGATTGATTGATTGATCCCCATCTCATTTTTATATAGTAAGCTAAAACAATATGTACATAAAACGTAAACTGAGGTGGCATCATTTGAAACTGAGGGTACCAGGCCCCCTTCTGGCACACCTGTGGTGCCGGGCCTGCTAAACTAAATCGAAATGCTGTCAAAATCAACAATGCGGAAGTTGCCCTGTATCCCCAGAACCTTCTACTTTGGCTCGTTATCTCTGACAGGCCGAAGGCTGGGAAGCAGAGCAGAGATCATTGCTTGGGTGCTGTGGTGGTGTGCTTCTCTGCATAGTCCATGGCCTCCTGGACCCATGTCTGAGTTGGGTCAACACAGAACTTCATCTTATTCTTCATTGAGAAACTAGAACAGACAGAGAGATAGAGAAACATTTTCATCATTTAAGGTGTTTCACTTTTCATTTTGTTTGTTTATATTTATGCTATTACAAAATACTAGCATTTTGCACTATAAAGTAAAGTAACTATAAGTACTCAAGTACTGTACTTATTTTGTATTTTTTTAATTCTTTTTTTTAACTTTACTGGAATAGGCCTATTTAAGTAAATTGAAAACCAGTATCTGTATGTATTGACCAGTATAGTTTGTCCACAACTGGTAAAAAACGTATAATACTCACACAACAGCATTGTGGGCACAAAAAGTGTGCGTGCGTTGGAATTTCACCAGTCCTTCTTTAGGCAGGCGAACGTGGCAGAGCTTGAAGCAACACTCCGCTGGCTGGGCACGGCCAGCGTTGTCTGGAAGAGAGAAACGAGACACACGAGTGAGAACTAGACACAGAGACACAAAGAATAACAATAAGAATAACAAAACAAATCTGTTCATCATTTAAAAAAAAAAAGGTCTGTCATGATTAACATCAGACAATCCAGTAATAATAATAATAAATACCAACAAAAAAGTAGTAGACTTACTCTGTTGCGCCTGGACATCCAGAGATGAGAACAGCAGCATGCAGACCACTAGAATAACTGGTATCTTCTTCATCCTCAAAGTCATCGTCACGATCATTAGAATTGTCTGTCGGTCTGAGCTGTCAAGTTGTTATAACTATCTCTTTCTCTCCGTCTCTCATGGGTTTATATGTCTTTTAGGAGATGCATAGGTGGGTGGAAACATGTGTGTGGAGGAAGGGGGCGTTGCTTATTAGCCTTGGAAACCCAGACGTTTAAATTTCCACTATAGAATTAAGGACATGTAGGTGTTAAGAGAGGCCATGCGCGTGACATCATTGACAATGATTGTGACAGTTACAGTGCAAGGGTTCAAAATATATCATTAATAAACAACATATTCCAGTCCATTTATGAATGTCCATCATTGTTAACAACGGTGTCGTTCTGTTGGTTTCTATATTCAGTCCATTTCTTTGTAGTCTCAGTGTATGAGTTAGTTTCCCCATTACAAATATCTCCTCCACAATGCTCAGCCACTGCTCACAAACTGGAGGTTCTGGTTTGTACCATAGCCTTGTAACTGCTTTTTTACTAGCTGCCAATAATACTTTGACCATATCTTCTCTCTGTGTGTTATCCTGTGTCAAATCACCACCAGAGACATGTTCAATTTATAATTTTGTTGAATAGCCATGCTATATAGGGCTCGATCTTTAGGTGCCACAGCACAAGAATAAAAATCACACCCGTGTGAACTGAGTGGTGTAAGGTTTTATATAGCATGATCAGCTGTGGTCTGACGTTTGGCTAGGTAGGGTCGTCTTCTGATGTGATGATTTGTGACCATGAAGTTGATTCAGCTGGAGTTTTTGTCCGATGTGAGGTATTATATAAGGTAAGGTATTATATAGCCTGATCAGCTCTGATCTGACGTAATGAAATCACACCCGGATGTGATTTCACAACTGGCTTTTTTTGTGCAGGAAAAATGAGCATGGTTGCTACGGTCATCCAGTTCACCCGGGTGTGATTTAATTACGTCAGAAATTATTTTGAACATAGCAATCATTTTTTCTGCACAAAAAAGCCAGTTGTAGGAGTGGTTTACACCACTCAAAAATAAACAGAATACCCCTCGCTTGTGGTGAGAGGAAGCATCATGTAGTAGGCCTGTGAGAACATGAAAAAAACCCCTGTTCAGATGTATGGAAATGGACTGTGGTTCATTTTGAGAACTCAAAGCTGTGTTAGGCAATGACAGTTGCAGTACATAATAGGCTAGTATGCTCATCATAGGGGTCTGGGGACCCCAGGGTTCCTCTTTGAAGGGCTTCAATCCCCAGCTAAATTAATGATAGTTTGGTCTGTACTACATGAGTGTACAAATTGACACTAGTCCCAGAAGTGTACAATAATGTGCACATTTGTACGCTCAGTTATGGTGGTCCATGAGCTACATTGTGTGTGAGTCCTGTTCATGGTTTCTTTCTTCCACTATGACTCACACACTCTCTACCCATTACGCTGTCCTACCATGATTATGAGTAAATTACCGTAGGTCTCCAACTACCCAGCCCATGAATTGTTGTAATTGTTATGATGCGGTAATTCCGGTTCAAGGTTCAAGGTTCAAGGTTCTTTATTATTTGTCTCCCGAGGAAGAAATGTGTCTTAGACAAAGGGCCCGCATGCAAGCGTAGCCCTTATGCCCATGTCGCCGCAGTGCAGCGCCAAAATACATCTTTCTTGCATCAAAGAAAAAGAAAACAGAATAAACATCACATCACATTACATTACAGTTGCATTGTATTGTGTGGGCACGGAATGTACTTGGGTGGGGGGATAGGGGGGGGGGGTGGTTGGGGTGGCAGGGGCTTGGGCCAGGCACAAAAAAGCTCTCCTCCTACGCATACCATCGAAAGGGATGAGCTGCGCGGGGGGAGGAAAAAAAGATAACCTAGCTGGAGCAGGGGGGGGGGGGGGGGGGGTAGAAGGCGGCTGTATGTGTAGACATGTGTGTCCATGAGAGAAAGTTCGGTGGAATAGTTCATTTCCCATGTGTTTGTGTAAGTGTGTTCCTGGCATATCTTCCGAAGGTCATGTCACGTTGCCTCAAAGTCCTGCGTTATCATGGCGGGTTCAGTGGAAACTAACACGGCCCAGTCTGAAGACACAACAGGTGTCAGGGAGGAGGGAGGGTGGGGGTTGAGGTGGGGGGGGAGGCAGAGGATTCTTTTCTTGCGCTGTCTCTTCGTGAGGAGATTGTCAATGGGGGGGAAATCCAGATTCGTTTTTAGAGCGAGGGATATAGCAATATGGCTATTTCTCCTCTCTGTCCGTTATGGCTCTCTGTCGTCCGTCATGTCTCTCTGTAAATACAATGGAAGTTATTCAGTAACTCTAGGAAACAAAATTATGCCATTGACTGCAGGCCACCATCTGAAAGGGATGTAGACATGCATTTACAGTATAACTGATTGATTGATTGATTGATTGATTACTGCATTACAGTTGTAGAATAAGCACAGTAAAGCACAGTTCAAACAAGGTCTGCTAAAGAGGATTAAAAACCCACAGCTTGTTTACAATTTACAATTTAGGCATTTAGCAGACGCTCTTAATCCAGAGCGATTTACAGTAAACAAGAACTACACATCAGATCTTGTAGATCTGCTATTTTCGGCAAAGAGGTTTGGCATAGAGGGGAAAAAAGACCAGACCAAGTATCGAGCCAAAGGTCAAGTTTACAAAGTATTGAGAGTTTAAGTGGTTAAATGTCAGAAAACACACATTATGAGCAAAAGGTGCACACCGGCCCTTGTGAGGTGCCAGCCAACGGGAAAAATACTAGTAATGAAAAAATGTATAGCCGCAATGCAGAGAAGAAGCCAACGTTTCGGACAGATATACTGCCTTCAAAACACGTTGAACATGAATCCAATATGTCGTGGGGGGTCCCTGCTTCATCTCTCTCAGCCTAAACACGTTGAACATGAATCCAATATGTCGTGGGGGGTCCCTGCTTCATCTCTCTCAGCCTAAACACGATGAACATGAATCCAATATGTCCTGGGGGGTCCCTGCTTCATCTCTCTCAGCCTAAACACGTTGAACATTAATCCAATATGTCGTGGGGGGTCCCTGCTTCATTTCTCTCAGCCTAAACACGTTGAACATGAATCCAATATGTCGTGGGGGGTCCCTGCTTCATCTCTCTCAGCCTAAACACGTTGAACATGAATCCAATATGTCCTGGGGGGTCCCTGCTTCATCTCTCTCAGCCTAAACACGTTGAACATTAATCCAATATGTCGTGGGGGGTCCCTGCTTCATTTCTCTCAGCCTAAACACGTTGAACATGAATCCAATATGTCGTGGGGGGTCCCTGCTTCATCTCTCTCAGCCTAAACACGTTGAACATGAATCCAATATGTCGTGGGGGGTCCCTGCTTCAACTCTCTCAGCCTAAACACGTTGAACATGAATCCAATATGTCGTGGGGGGTCCCTGCTTCATTTCTCTCAGCCTAAACACGTTGAACATGAATCCAATATGTCGTGGGGGGTCCCTGCTTCATCTCTCTCAGCCTAAACACGTTGAACATGAATCCAATATGTCGTGGGGGGTCCCTGCTTCATCTCTCTCAGCCTAAAGGCAGTGGGGTAAAGTAACATTTATTTACGTACTGTAGGCTACTTAAGTAGAATTGAGGTATTTGTACTTTCCTGGAGTAATTCCGATTTCCAATACTTTTACTTTGTACTCTCCACTACATCCGCTGTATTGTGTTTTTGTATGGACATAGTGTTGGGTGCTGGCACATATGCACACATGGCATCAACGCATGGTGTTGTGTGCTGGCACACTATACACTCTGTCTTTCTTTTATCTGTATTGTATTGCATTCTATTGTACTGTATGTGTTTAGTTTTACTACCTTTTTAAGAGCCTGCTCAGGGACTACAGATGAAAATTAGCTTATGGCTAACTCTGGCACATTTACATGGAAGTACCCTTACATGGAAGTACCCTCACTAAAAACGCCGGGGCAACGCTCCACACGTCCCAAACTCTTCTCCCTTCTGGCCCCAAAACTGTGGAATGCACTCCCCGTTGCAATCAGAACTGCAGCATCACTCCCAATCTTCCGCCGTAGTCTGAAGACCCACCTTTTCAGACTCCATCATGGCCCATAGCACTTATCCTACCCCCTTAGATAGCACTTTTTAGACTTAGATAGCATTTGAAACAGACTTATAGCATATCATGTAGACAGCACAATAATTGCATTGTATATAGTCATAGCACATCATAGTACATATGTATAGCATAGTATAGTATATATGTATAGTTAATATGTATAGTCATTATATAGATATGTTCTAGTTACGTTCTTAGCTTACGCATGTTTCTTGATAAATACATTTTATATATGTGATGTATTCCCATACTTTTGTTCCTGCCTAATGTAAATCGCTCTGGATTAAGAGCGTCTGCTAAATGCCTAAATTGTAAATTGTAAATTGAAGTGAAAACTGAAATGTTGATTAATGATCATTGTCCCTGTCAAATAAATAAATAAATAAAATAAAACATCTCGCATCCAAATATTGTACTTTCACACAAAACATTAAGCCCTAGGCCTATATGCATTTCGGCAATCTGAAAATAAACGCTCTTCACAGTTATGTCATCATCATTCAACGCATGCACAAACAAAAGTTACAAAGAAAGACACGCACGCACGCACGCACGCACGCACGCACGCACGCACGCACGCGCACACACGCACACACGCACACACGCACACACACACACACACACACACACACACACACACACACACACACACACACACACACACACACACACACACACACAGGCTGGTTCTTCGGTTATACGCAGATCACAGGAAGAGGGTTTTTTCATGCTTTTGCTATGAGGCATGCACATTTATGTCCATATAAGCCTCTCTCTCTCTCTCTCTCTCTCTCTCTCTCTCTCTCTTTGTCTTTATATCTTTTATCATGCAACTCACTATACATGCCCATAGCGCTTTGCCCTAGCCTCGATGACATTGACCTATGCAAATGCTATAATGTAATTTAGATAGAAAATTATGTAGACATTACAAATACCATCCACCATTCAGAATCATGAAACCCCCCCTAGTTTGACATGTCATATGCTACTTCACTTATATTAAACCATAATGACATTTTGAGAATTTTGCCTTATAGGTGATTAATGGTACCGTCACCTATAGAGGGTATGTGCGTGACATCATCATCATCATACCCAGAAGTTATGCGGGAATGCCTACTGAGTGGCAAAAAACTACTTTCTGGCCTTGACAGCCCATACTGTACATCCAAACAGAAAAGTCCTATTTGATTAATTAACATTACATTCACATTGTCACTCACTTTGCCACTCGATTTGCCACTGGATCTGCCATTCACTTTAAGCATGCGCATACCCTCTATTTTAGCTTTTTTTCAATATGTTCCACCACTGGGATTTCTTAGGACTTTTGATATGTTGTTTCTGTTGCAATTTGTTTAAACTTAGGAGGTTAACAACTAGGCCTATAATGCCTATACTAAAGTGCATGTGTGTGCATGCCTAGAATTAAGGAAATGGACGTGGAAGTGGTTAATTTTGAGAACTCACAGCTGTGTTAGGCAATGACAGTTGCAGTACACAATATAGTATGCTCGTCATAGTGGGGTCTGGGGACCAGGGTTCCTCTTTGAAGGGCTTCAATCCCCAGCTAAATTAATGATAGTTTGGTCTGTACTACATGAGTGTACAAATTGACACTAGTCCCAGAAGTGTACAATAATGTGCACATTTGTACACTATGGTGGTCCATGAGCTACATTTCCATATCAAACTGCGGGGTTCCTTGAATTTAAATAGAGAATCTAGCCCCGCCTGAAAAGTCCCTTTATACCTGTTCGGAGTGAATTGATTGACTGAATACTTTATTAGTCAAAAATGTAAACCGCACGAGGTACAGTCAGACATTCAGGCTAAATTTGACATAATAACAGGCAGCTGTTAGGCCTATACAGTTTCTGTCCATGTCTAAGAAGAGACCAATTCTTTGAAATTTTAGTCGATTATCTTTGCCCATGCAGCTTTCAGAAGGTACCCCTTCCATGACCAGCATTATTTTTTTTTTTACATCTGAAACATTTTCTAAATATGAATTTAAGCACATGCTACTTCTGTCTGATTTTACTTCAGTCATGCGAGTGTTAAAGAGCTGCAGCAGCACTAGAAGTAGCTATTTATCTTGTGTTTTAGCCCTAAATAGGTATACTTTGCAGTCCAAATTTCAGACTGACCCCTCCACGAAAAGGCCGTGTTGTCCTGAACCCTTATCTATCATTTATATATTATGGATCAATAGTGTGGACTTAGACTGTTATTCGTCTGTGGTACTCAATTAGTGGCAGGGACAGATGTCAACGCGTTAGACAACGCTTCCCACCACCATCGTCAACACCACATATGCTGCGTTAGAATGGTAGTTCTACACACAGTTGCACAATCTATGCCATGGTGTGAATGACGCGGCTCTGTTTCCTATAAGATACCTTACGTTGGTTTATCCTCTAATTTGTCACGTCTGTGCATGTGTCAGCATGCCACTGAATTGAAAAAAAAAAAATGAAAAAATGCTTTCTTATGCTTTCTTATTCTAAAAATGTCTTCTACATCCTGACAGTTTTCTGAGAAAGCTGTTTCTATGTCAGTCGTTCTTCGATTTTTCAAAAATAGCAGACCTACAAGCTCATAGCGCGCCACTCGGTGGCGCTCTATGAGCTTGTAGATCTGCTATTTTTCAATAGCTAAAGCATAACAGAATGCTAACACCAAAAGGGGTTCCCGCCCAAAATGGGTTAAAGTACAGTATTAGCTGGAAATGTCCTACATTAAACATTCTGATTAAAATGACAGAATTTTGCCCCGCCTCCCTCCAACTTTTTTTAAATGTATTATTATGATGTAATACATAATAGATTGGCCCTAATACGCCGTCGTATTATTGTCAGGATAGAGAGAAGAAAAGAGACTAGATAAATCTGGGACATTAACCCATTAAAACCAGGAAAGCATCGGTTATGTATCATTTTAGATTTTATAGCAACATTACTGTACTACTTTTAAGAAAACTTAGCAGCTAGGATTTAGATCAGTGGTTCTTAAAAATAGCAGCTGTGCATGCAAGGTCGCAGTGAATAGGCTAGTATGCTCATCATAGGGGTCTGGGGATCCCAGGGTTCCTCTTTGAAGGGCTTCAATCCCCAGCTAAATGAATGATAAATAGCAGCTGTGCATGCAAGGTCGCAGTGAATGAAAATATTGAATATGATTTTTTTTTAAATAAAGTATATTTATTGGTTTTTAACTAAATAAAGACAGCCAACACATAAGTAGGCACAGCAATAAGTAGAACATTTTGAAAGGTATACAAAGAGATAGCACGATTAATGACCAAACATGACAGTACTGTAGATGGCTATTGATAGACTCCCATTAAGGAAGGAATAGACAAAGAATAATCAAAATAAAAAAATGAATAAAAAGGGACAACACAGTTATCAGAGGTACAAAACCCATTACAGTGAAGAGAGACCACCACTCGGCGGACCCGATGCAAAGCATCGGGACCTGGTGGGATAAAATAGACCTTTTAAGTAAGTACTAAGTACCATTAGTTATAAGAGTGTACTGCAGCGACCCCGCTTTGATATAACAAGTGGTAAGAGATAAGAACTTCAGAATTCTTCGGTTGGTCCAGCGGACCGACTGCTTCCCAGGGCGCCCTCACACCTAGATGCAAAGTTTTGTGGTATTTGGTCATCTCTGTGTATGTATTTGCCACGGACCTTAGGATAAACACTGAAAACCACTACACTAGAACACTTGTTCTCTCTGCCAGGCCGTAGTCTGGGTGGTTTATTGGATCTTCTATGTTCTGGACTGCACATCTGCGATGACATCCTGGACCCAGGCCTGGGTTGGGTCAACACAGAACTTGCGACCAATCTTCACTGTGAACCTAGAAAGGATTTAGAGAGGGAGATTTCCATCATCAAGATTTCCATCATTCCTCACTGAATACTGTAGGCACTACTACGTGTAATAAGATTCAAGCAGGCAGGCTCTATCTCAAAAAATGTAAAAATGACAGCAACTTGTACAGGAATAGCCTTAGATCAATATCGTAGATAGCTTGATGTAAGGCTAGTGCAGGGAACAGGATTCAAATCCGGGTAGAAGAGGAAAGTTTAAAGTTACACAGTGTCACGTTAAGTATGTTGAAAATAAAGAAGGCCTTCTCCTGTAGGCATACTTTAACGCAACAGAGTTTGACTGAGACTGAGAGACAGTAGTTCACAGTAGTTGAGTTATATATATTTGACGAGGTGTATCTATTTGTCCACAACGGGTAAAATCTACAATACTCACACAACAGCATTCTTGGCACAATAAGTGTGTGTGCGTTGGAAGGACACCACTCCGTTCTTAGGCAGTTTGGGACTGCGGTAGATGTTGAAGCAACACCTGGCCGGAGCACTGCCGTTGTCTGGAAGAGAGAGACAGAGACACAACGTGGAATAACAAGAATAATCAGAAAACAAATCCGATCATCAAAAAAATGGTCTCTGTCATGAATAAAATCAGACAATCCAGTATTAATAATATAATCATTTATTTATAGAGCATCTTTCAGACATAAATGCGGATCAAACAAAGCAATGCACGCTAATATCTAGTTGAGGATTAAAATAAATAAATTAAATAAATAAAAAGTAGATCATAGAAATCTCATAGAAATGTGTCTGACGTCGAAATATATAAAAAGTCTTCTGAAAGAATATTATATTCAAATATTTCTGCCACATTTTCACGATTTAAAAAAAATAGCAGACCTACAAGCTCGTAGCGCGCCAAGTGGCGCGATACGCGAAATCTTCATGGGGTGTGTAATTGATATGAAAATAAGTCGTATACTTACTTCGCTGCGCCTGGACATCCAGAGATGAGAACAGCAGCACGCAGCAGACCACGAGAATAACTGCCATCTTCTTCATCCTCGTTGTTGTTGTTGTGATAATTACTATTATTACTGTTATTGTATAGTCTGTCAGTCTATTCACGTGTCAAGTTGTAACTGTCTGTTTCTCTGTCTGGCATGGTCCGGTCTACACAGCATATATATGTCTTAAGAGTGGTAGTGTAGGAGGGTGGCAACATGTGGCGGTGTGAGGGAGGTGACTACAATAAAGGAAATACAATGTGGTCAGTGTTTGTCATGAGAACAGAGAGGTGCATAGTGCATACACGTATACACTGTGTGCACATCCTGAATGTAATTGTTCATATCTAGCCTAAGCGATTATTCGTTCAACTTTGATCCTCTGTCACATGGAACATTCTTTTGTGTCCAGTAGGCCTATCACTACGCCAGCAGCAGCACAAAACCATAGAGTTCCATGCAGTGCCGTCTCTACAGGGGGGCGTAGGGTTGCCACCTTTGAGATCTTGAAATAAGGGACACTCTTTACGCCTGCCACAGCCTTGCGGCGCAGGCGTGTGCGGCAAGGCCGGCAATAAGTTGAAGCAATAAGTTGAAGCAATAAATTGAAGCAATAAGTTGAAGCAATAAATTGAAGCAATAAGTTGAAGCAATAAATTGAAGCAATAAGTTGAAGCAATAAGTTGAAGCAATAAGTTAATTGAAGAGACAAGTTGAAGCAATAAGTTGAAGCAATAAATTGAAGCAATAAATTGAAGCAATAAGTTGAAGCAATAAGTTAATTGAAGCAACAAGTTGAAGCAATAAGTTGAAGCAATAAGTTGAAGCAATAAATTGAAGCAATAAGTTGAAGCAATAAGTTAATTGAAGCAATACGTTGAAGCAATAAGTTGAAGCAATAAGTTGAAGCAATAAATTGAAGCAATAAGTTGAAGCAATAAGTTAATTGAAGCAATAAGTTGAAGCAATAAGTTGAAGCGTTGAATAAAATGGCCACCAACATAATAAAAAAAGTCAACCAAAGAACAAGATTCCTATACAGGATCTCCTCACTGGTCAACAAAAACACCTTGAAGACCCTAACAGGAGCCCTCGTACAAGGTTTCTTCGACTATGCATGCACCTCCTGGACGGTACCACAGCACCTCTAAGGCCCTTAAAACAAGGTTCCAGACTTCCCAAAACAAACTGGTCAGGCTACTACTTGGCCTCACTCCCCGAACCCACCTCACCCCTGCCCACTTTGACAGGCTGGAATGGCTTAGGGTTGACAACAGAGTACAGCATTTTGCAATGGGTCTGGTCCACCAAGATAATGTATATACCTTGTACCTGTCTAAATACTTCCTTAATGTCAACAAAGTCCACACCCACAACACCAGAGGGAGTGCAACAAACCATGTGCACCCAGATTCTGCACAAACAAGGGTCTAAATTAATTCCGCTCCTATGCCACCAAAATGTGGAACGCCCTACCAACAGTCATTAAGACATGCAAATCCAGCTTGACTCCTTCAAAACTGCTCTCAAAGGGCACCTACGGATGGCTGCAATTTGAAACTGGCCCCTGTAAAATCTGAATCCCCCACCCACCCCTTTTCCCCCTCACTGTATATGTTTATTTTCCCTTTTTCCCTCCTCTATGATTATTTGCTGTTGACTATAGTTGTGTATATTCGTACGTCTCTTAATGTTTTGATGAATTGAAAATGGTGGACCCTATTGTAAACAAGTGTAATGCTTTATAGTGTCGTCCACTCACAGTTAACAGTTTTTTGTATTGAGTTGTACTTGAAATGTATTGTAATTCTGCAAACTGTTAATAAATCAATCAATCAATCAAACTGACACTACTGTAATGTTTGGTTCTTCTGTGATCTTATACAGTATATAAGTAATGTTAGTCCCCATGCGGCACAGAAAACATACACCAATATAGTTTAGGCCAGTGGTTCCCAAACTCTTTCATGTCAAGGACCCCCAAATTGACACTAATTAGCCCACGGACCCCCATTAGAAAATATATGCCAGCGACCCCCATAAGAGAAGATTTTTACGCAGTGATTCTCAACCCATTTAATTTCAAGTACCAGTTTGACATGCATTAGTAGAACAAACTGCGTTCCTTATTGGTTCAATAAGGGACGCATCATTTAATTCTCAAATAAGGGAGATTTTAAGGGATGGGTGGCAACCCTAATTGGGGGGCATTGCCCCCCCAGATTGGATTTTGTGCCCCTCCAGTCCAGATTGGCCAGTAGTAACCTACCCTACCAATATTTTAATGTTTGACAAATGTTAAATCTATAAGTTCTCCATGATTATTGTAAATATATACTGTACATGTTCAAATTAATTGAATAGTTAATAGAAATACAAGGTAATATATGCATGCAGAAGACATTATAATGCTCAACATATTTGTATTTGTTTGTTTGTTGTTGGTGCTGCTGCATAATTGTAGCCTACTTGTAACCTTTTTCAAGCATCACTTTGTTATTAGGCGAGTATTTGTTATACATAGGGGGGGTTTGAAAAATTAAGTGCCCCGTTTTGAAAAAAGTATGCCCCCCCCCCCCTGCTGATTTGTGCCTGGCGACAGCACTAGTTCCATGTGACAGAGGGGTCAAAGTTAAATGGTTTTTCTTTGTGGCTTTCGCCTTTATTTTATTTTTTATTTTTTTATGGAGGGATAGACAGTAGGCCAGGGTTCCCCAATTAATTTTCCTCGAGGGCCATATTTTGACTAGGGTACCAGGCTGGGGGCCGAGTCCGCACGCGTGAGGTCGAGGTCTTGCCCTGAAAATTCATTTTCAGGGCAGGACCCCATTTGAAAAGGATGCCCAGTTTGACATGCATAGGCTACTGACCCCCATTTAATGCCATTTATACCTGGGACCCCCCCCAGGGGGGGGGGGGGGGTCCGCGGGCCGCAAGGGGGGCGCTCCGCAAGGGGGCGCTCCGCGGGCCGCAAATGGCCCGCGGGCCGCCTATTGGGGTACCCTGCAGTAGGCTGACAGGAAATGGGGAGAGAGATGGGGGGGGGGTGACATGCAGTACAGGCCGCCGGGATCGGGAGTCGAGCCCGCGGCACACTGCCAGACTGCATTACCAGCCAAGGTGCCTGAACCGCTGAGCCACGGCCCAGGCCCAGAGGGGTCAAAGTTGAACAAAAGTTGCTCTATATGGTAGAAATAGGTCAACAATACAAATGACGCCAGTTTTGTTTTTTCATTTTTAATGCGTGGTCCCCAGTGACCCCCACGGCCCCACCAAATGACCGGAACAACTTAATATTCACCAAAACCAGACCAACTCCCACCATGGGACTCAGGCAATCAATTAATGCCTTCACAACCACTATAATGTAAGTATATCCTACAGCTAGTCCAAAAATCTGAAATAACCCGGTGTTAAAAATCGGGGGTTGAAAATGTTATGACTCAGAGAATAAATATTCTCCTATAGGCCAATAGTCCTATAATAAAATGTCCTGCACTTTGGCTATTAGTGTGTGCGGACACTTTGTCTTTTTAGGACTATACCTTTTAAAAATAGAATTTTGACAAAAATGGAACCAAATGGAGCCTTAGGGATCCATGTGTGCACTCTCAGAGTTACAGACAGACCTGTTAAGGTCATTTAAGGCTACTAGCTCTTTATGCGTTTCTGGTTATATTAGTGTCCGCTCATTTGTAGGTTCGTGGCAAAAATGTATTCTGTCTTCTTAGTCCTTGTTTTTCTCAGAGTTCATAATGGTTTAATTGACAATCTTAGAGACAATCTTGGAAAGTGGCAGGGCTAGATCTTTGTCAGACTCTTTCACCACTAGAGGGCTCTCTTTACCAATGAAATGGTGCTGTAGCCTGTAGGCAAAGGGGATTGGTAATTATTATTGACCTTGCTCTGTAAGGTCAATTCAAGAATACTCAGCATTAATTGTTGCTTATTGTGTTGTTTATTCTTTGCTGTGTATATACACACTAAACTCTGTGCTTTAACCCAACATTTGTTTTTGAATGAGCCAGAATGAGTTTTGGATTCATCCTTTTAGCAGACCTTGCATTGTACTGTACCTATGTGTGCTTGTCCATGCAAACTGTTAATAAAGTAATCAATCAATCAATCAATCAATCAATAAAACCAGGAAAGCATCTGTGTCATTTTAGATTTTAGCTGATTGATTGAAAATTGTATTCACAGTATGCAGATTTCAAAACGAAGTCAATACAAAAACTGTTACTGTGGATGACACCACGATAAAGCATTACACTTGTTTACAACAGGGTCCACCATTTTCAATTCATCAGAACATTTAGAGACGTACAAAAATACACTTCTATGTCAATTATATAGCACATTGGTTGGCTATTCAAATAAATAAAATAAAAATAAAAAGCTCAGATCTTAAATAAATAATAATAGTAATAATAATTTGAATATTTTTTAAAAGCGAACATTTTTAACTCAAATCTTTGCTCCGGATCCCGGAAAGAAACTATTTTGAGATGGGGGTCGGCGGCTAAATACATATAATGTTGTGGGTCCTTGACATGGAAGAGTTTGAGCACCACTGAGAAACATATGTGTTTTTTTTTCGTTCAGAAAAATGGTTCAATCGGCCTCATCAGGTAGTGGGTTAATTTCTGTTTGCAGAGCCGCAAGGTCCATGACTCTGTTTCCTATGGTGGTTAGTGTAACTACCCTGTGCATTGCTATGACTTCCACTGAAGTCAATAAAGTGGTTTGAAGGAATAGTACCATATATGTCATGGCAAATGCATTCTGACAAGTGCACCACATCATGATTCACATATCCATGAATCAACTTATAGTAACATAGGTTGGCTATAAATCAGATACAGTCCAAAAACAATCAATTTCAGGTCAAATAGATGTTCGATTCGATATCAAAAGTGTACGTTTTGGTCAAACGGTGTCGAGCATCCATTCTCCCACCAAACAAGTGAAATATGTATGTATGTATGTATGTATGTATGTATGTATGTGGCGACTGTGGCTCAAGAGGTAGAGCAGGTCGTCCAATGATCCATGGGTCGGCGGTTCGAATCCCGGCTCCTCCTGTCTACATGTCGAAGTGTCCTTGGGCAAGACACGTTGAACCCCAAATTGCTCCCGATGTGCTGGTTGGTACCTTGCATGGCACAATCTATGTAAAGCGCCTTGGATAAAGGCGCTATATAAATGCACCATTTACCATGTATGTATGTATGTATGTATGTATGTATGTATGGGGCGACTGTGGCTCAAGAGGTAGAGCAGGTCGTCCAATGATCCATGGGTCGGCGGTTCGAATCCCGGCTCCTCCTGTCTACATGTCGAAGTGTCCTTGGGCAAGACACTGAACCCCAAATTGCTCCGGATGTGCTGGTTGGTACCTTGCATGGCACAATCTATGTAAAGCGCCTTGGATAAAGGTGCTATATAAATGCACCATTTACCATGTATGTATGTATGTATGTATGTATGTATGTATTTGGTTAAAATGGGTAAGGTTTTAAAAAAGGCAAAAGCATGCTCTGTTGCACTGGCCTAAAAGTGGGTCCTCTAAAACTGCTTCAACTTCTGAGAATGTGTTTGGTTCATTAGCCACCAGATGGCATACCTTATAAGTATGTATGTATGTAGGTCTGTATGTCTGTATGTATGTATGTATGTATGTATTTAAAAGGGGGGCTTTTTTGTAAAATCCCAGCCTACAATACCTTCATATATTTAAAATCCAAAGTAAGGTTACCAGTGAAGGGCAACGTGCCTATTCACTGGGGACTATGCAAGGCAGAGGCGTCCACCCCCCTGAGTCCAAGTTAGACTAGACCGCATACCTAAAAATATATATAGTATGTATGTATGTATGTATGTATGTATGTATGTATTCCGCGTCGTGCATCATGCATTCAACACTCTTCTAAACAGCTTACTCCGTATTGGTGCCACGGCATAAAAAACTATGTCGAGAATATGAAACCCCCTCGACTGTGGTGACAGGATGTGTCATAAGCCTGGAGAGAACATAACAAAACCTCTTTGCGGCTGTGTGTGTGTGTGTGTGTGTGTGTGTGTGTGTGTGTTTTAGAGTCATAGTGGAAATAAGAAACCCTTAACATACATAATCATGCTACTCTGTCATATTAGTAATTCCTGCAATACATTACATAATACAAATGAGATACAAATTGAATGATACGAATAGATAATATGTCTATACAGTCCAGCCCATGTTGTAGGCTAATATATGGCGGCTAATATATGGCTGAGATACCATAATAATAATAATAATTATGTTTTTCCTTTGGCCTTTATTTTGTAAAATTTGACCTCTGCGGCTGTTCGTAGCTATAGTGCTGTACATGATACGGGACAGAGACATTGGCCACTCACAGTACAGCAGGAGAAGGCTCTGGATGGTGTCTACACAAGAATGCCACGAACGGCACTCGATTTAAAACCCATTTAGACTTGAGGACGATTCTACAAATTCCACACACACACACACACACACACACACACACACACACACACACACACACACACACACACACACACACACACACACACACACACACACACACACACACACACACACACACACACACACACACACACACACACACACACACACACACACACACACACACACACACACACACACACACGAGGAAGTGGAAGATGGCAGAACGGTGGATCTGAGATAAGAAAGACCAAGATGTGAAAAAAAAAAAAAAAAACATCTCAAACATAGTACTCAAATAGACTTCCTTGGCCTACTGGCAGCACTCACCATGCATATGTATTCTTCTCACATATGCTTTCTTTTATTTATTATCTTCCCGTTTTCTTTATTTTAAACCTCCTCTGTGAATCACATTGAACTACACTTGATGTATGAAATGTGCTATATAAGTAAGCTTAATCAATCGATTGATTGATTGATTGATTGATTGATGTGGTGCTGATCGGTGTAGTGGTTTGAGAGATTAGCCAGATATATATTTACTTCAAAGTAAACGTCCTGTATTCAAAATGTTACACACGTAAAAAAACCAAAAAGAAAACAGCAGATCTACAAGCTCACAACCTGATGCAAAAGCCCCCCCCCCCCTCCCCCCCCCCCCCACACACACACACACACAATATGAAAACCCCTATCAACTGTGGTGAGAGGAAGTTGCAGGTGTGTTGAGTCATATAGTGGAAGAAAGATACCTTTAACACACATCATTGTGCTACTCTATAATATTAGTTAGTTAGTCCTGCAATATGCGTTTAGTAAATTGTGATCTCTTTCATTTAAAAATGTATGATAAAGCAGGGTATATATATGCTCCTAGAGAACGGGGAAAAAATAATCAAACAGAACCAAGGACAGGTGTTTTCAATGAATCTTCAATCTAACAGGGTTCAAATGGAGTTTGAAGTTATTCAGTGGGTTTGTATAGGAAGGGGGCGTTCTGTTAAAATTGAATATCAAATACTGAATCAATACATACATACATACATCAGAAAGGCTACATAAAGCTGATATGCTGACACAAACAGATGCACAGAAGGGCCGAAGGGGTCATGTACAGGTCATGTACACAAACGCACGCGCTTCGAGAAGCTTTCTGCACACTACCATGAGGGATAAGTGCACACTGTGCAAGTAGAACCCAAGACAAAAAACATGTCATCTCTGTTTTACTTCCTGTGTCTGCGTGATGTTGGTGAATCGTTTAGAGCACTTTAAACAGAGTGGCAGCCAAGTCTATGGACTTTTACCGTGTGCTTAGCACTTTAAACAAGCATAGAGTAGTAGCCTAGTCTATGGACTTTCTAATGTTTGTTTAGAGGCTAAACTCTAAAAGCGGCACAACAAACAGTTGCCTAAATAGCTTGCTCAGACAAGCCAGTGCGCACAAAAAAAGCCAGAAGGCCCTGAAGTGTGTGTGCACCATGATTTTATAGGGGGAAGGTCATCCGGGAACTGCTTACACCTGGGAAAAGGTAATTAGGGGCAGGGACACAGACACCGAACCCTGTAAAGGAGACAGGTCAGCCTGTTAATGTATCTTCCTCTGTTGACTGAGCATGTCAATGCAGGATGTGACCAGACTGTGTGTCTGCAAGAATATAATATGTCACCAACCACATTAGAGAGAGAGATGTTATAGCAGTGTTGCAGAGTATCAACCTTTATTACAAAGTCAAGCACGCACATTTGACCCATTAAAGACCTGAGGAAGATTCTATACAAACCTTTTCGTGCCAAGAACTGCCAAAATGATATGTATTTGGCCGTGGCCCCTCATCTGCAGAATGATGTTTTGTGCCAGGTACGGACCCCCGGAAGAAGAGAAGATTTGTTTGTGTACATGTACTGATATTTGAGAACACTGTTCTAAACCGATGTTCTAAATAAAAAAAAGAGTTTTCTGAATAAAATATGTTGCTATAGGTACATAATGTTATAGTTCAAATTTTAAACACAGATGCTTTAACGGTTAATGGGTTAAGACAAGAGTCCAGCAGCCACACCAACCACAGGCACTGTCTGGGATCTACGTACAGAGATGTACAAAAGGTATGTGGTCCGATGAGTCATCCCATTCAATCCACAAGTGGGCAACTAGTGCATGTGTCGACTCCCGACCCCAAGATAACGCTAAAGACCTGAATGCTTGACCCCTGTAGTGACCCCTGGTGGATCTATTAGGCAGCATTGGAGCCAAACCATGCTTTGGGTCCATTACTACTTGACCCCTTTAGAGGGTCAAGTCAATACAAAGTCAATACAAAGTGAATACAAAGTCCTTCTGAGTGATCACCTTTATCCTGTGATGATGAAACACTTCTATCAAGACCAGAGTGGCTTCTTCCAGTATAGCCTCGGAAACCCAGACGTTTTTTATCCAGGGAGAAAAAAAAGTCTGGATCCGAGTCCACTTCAATTCGGCATTGAGTAGCGCAAACATCTCTCACTCTCTGCTGATTTCTGATCGTCTGCACCTTTGTTAAATTGACACACACGCACACATGTACACACACATGTACACTCCTCTCTCTCTCTGTCGCTCTAAGTAATTAGTCTCATGTCACGCAGCTGCGCATATAGTTTCTCCCGGCGGATCCTGCCGGGAGCTGCCTATGCCATAAAAAGCATAGGTGAGTTCCAGGCTACTTCCAGTATGACATTTCACCTCATCCACAGGACACAAGGTCACTGAAAACTTGACTTTTTTTGATGACGTATACATCAAAGTCAGTTGCCAAATCAATGGCTAATGACAGAAGTGGGTGACTTCATCATCACACATGATCATCATGACCTATAGTTCCACACAGTTGTACAATCTATGCCAAGGTGTGAATGATGAAGCAGATGCTGCTCCGTTTCCTATAATACACTTTACGTAGGTTTATTTGTCACACGTCTGTACATGGCGTCAGCGTATATAAGGCATGGTGTTGAACAGACAGGTGGGTGGAAACTTGGCATAGGGGGGCTGGTTGTGCTTACCGAGAATTAAGGAAACAAAGCTGTGGTCAAAATGAGAAAACAGTTGGCTCAGAGGTGTTACGTTAGTAAAGTAACCATGAATACGTGTGTGTGTGTGTGTGTGTGTGTGTGTGTGTGTGTGTGTGTGTGTGGCCTTAAATGACATCGTCAATTGCATTGTGGTGTGTGTGTGTGTGTGTGTGCGTGTGCGTGTGCGTTTTCTTTTTTCTTCTTAAAATTGCTAAATACAATGCAAGTACCAAGTACTTGGTATTGATAAAATTGATTGTCATTGCAAAACGATGTGATACAAAGTCAAATGATACAATACGATATTTGCTGTTTACATAATCGATATAGTAGATATTTCGATACAGTTACTATATCGTTACACCCCTAGTAGGCATACAAAGACATTTACTTTTTTTTAATGCGAATGCATTAGAACACCACTGAGTCACTATTTTCAACGATTCATTGAATTAAAGAAAATGAACCTTTGGTGACATTTTATCTTGATTATTGTAAAATGGAGAGTCTGTGTGTAGTTGCAACACTCAAACCACAGCAACAGAAGCATTAGCTCAAAATAGGATGCATCTATTCTGCATGCGCACACACACGCACGCACGCACGCACGCAGGCACGCACGCACGCACGCACGCACGCACGCAATGCTGACTAATGCTGACCAGATACATGCAACATACAGTATACACAATAACTGTTTTCTCATTCTTCTTTTCTCTTCTCATTAACTTGGTGAAACACATCTTGATGATGTCATCATCACCATGTTAATGGTTTTTTTCAGACCTCCAGTTCTAGGAAACACAAAATGGGGGGACTTTTTTATTATTTCCACACAACAGCTCTGAGGTACATTAATGACATAGTAAAATGTTGAAAATGAGTGGTATTTAAGGCGTGGGTTTGTCCATATATGTGTTCAAATACAATGTCCGTCTATTTGCCAGAGAATCACTGTGTTTACTTATTTATATCCATGATAATAAATATTTCCCTTAAAAAACCTGCACTATCCACAAGTTTCAAAGTTTAATGTATTTGCTAAATTGTTACTGTATTGATTTTAAATCATTGAATCGTATCGTCATAATGAACCATCGTCCATGTATCGTATCATCAACCATGTATCGTATCATCAACCATGTATCGTATCATCAACCATGTATCGTATCATCAACCATGTATCGTATCATCAACCATGTATCGTGATACGTACAGTATATCGTATTGCTGTTAACATGTATCGTTACACCCCTAATGCCTACGTTCAGACCTATGGCTATGTTGAGAGAAAAGACGTCTGCGCGCACACACACACACACGCGCACGCACACACACGCACGCACGCACACGCACGCACGCACACACGCACGCACGCACGCACACACGCACAAGACAAGAGTCCAGCAGCCACACCAACAACAGGCACTGTCTGGGATCTACGTACAGAGAAGTACAAAAGGTATGTGGTCCGATGAGTCATCCCATTCAATCTACAAGTGGGCAACTAGTGCATGTGTCGACTCCCGACCCCAAGATAACGCTAAAGACCTGAATGCTTGACCCCTGTAGTGACCCCTGGTGGATCTATTAGGCAGCATTGGAGCCAAACCATGCTTTGGGTCCATTACTACTTGACCCCTTTAGAGGGAAGTCGGGTCACTGCAAGTCAATACAAAGTCCTTCTGAGTGATCACCTTTATCCTGTGATGATGAAACACTTCTATCAAGACCAGAGTGGCTTCTTCTAGTATAGCCTCGGAAACCCAGACGTTTTTTTTTCCAGGGAGAAAAAAAAAGGTCTGGATCCGAGTCCACTTCAATTCGGCATAGAGTAGCGCAAACATCTCTCACTCTCTGCTGATTTCTGATCGTCTGCACCTTTGTTAAATTGACACACACACACACACACATGTACACACACACACTCCTCTCTCTCTCTGTCGCTCTAAGTAATTAGTCTCATGTCACACAGCTGCTCATATAGTTTCTCCCGGCGGATCCTGCCGGGAGCTGCCTATGCCATAAAAAGCATAGGCGAGTTCCAGGCTACTTCCAGTATGACATTTCACCTCATCCACAGGACACAAGGTCACTGAAAACTTGACGACTTTTTTTTATGACGTATACATCAAAGTCAGTTGTCAAATCAATGGCTAATGACAGAAGTGGGTGACTTCATCATCACACATGATCATCATGACCTATAGTTCCACACAGTTGTACAATCTATGCCAAGGTGTGAATGATGAAGCAGATGCTGCTCCGTTTCCTATAATACACTTTACGTAGGTTTATTTGTCACACGTCTGTACATGGTGTCAGCGTATATAACGCATGGTGTAGGACAGACAGGTGGGTGGAAACTTGGCATAGGGGGGCTGGTTGTGCTTACCGAGAATTAAGGAAACAAAGCTGTGGTCAAAATGAGAAAACAGTTGGCTCAGAGGTGTTAAGTTAGTAAAGTAACCATGAATACGTGTGTGTGTGTGTGTGTGTGTGTGTGTGTGTGTGTGTGTGTGTGTGTGTGTGTGTGTGTGTGTGTGTGTGTGTGTGTGTGTGTGTGTGTGTGTGTGTGTGTGTGAGGCCTTAAATGACATCGTCAATTGCAGTGTGTGTGTGTGTGTGTGTGTGTGTGTGTGTGCGCGTGTGCGTTTTCTTTTTTCTTCTTAAAATTGCTAAATACAATGCACAAGTACTGGTATTGATAAAATTGATTGTCATTGCAAAACGATGTGATACAAAGTCAAATGATACAATACGATATTTGCTGTTTACATATCGATATACTAGATATTTCGATACAGTTACTATATCGTTACACCCCTAGTAGGCATACAAAGACATTTACTTTTTTTTAATGCGAATGCATTAGAACACCACTGAGTCACTATTTTCAACGATTCATTGAATTAAAGAAAATGAACCTTTGGTGACATTTTATCTTGATTATTGTAAAATGGAGAGTCTGTGTGTAGTTGCAACACTCAAACCACAGCAACAGAAGCATTAGCTCAAAACCAGGATGCATTTATTCTGCATGCGCACGCACACGCACGCACGCACGCACGCACGCACGCACGCACGCACGCATGCATAATAACTGTTTTCTCATTAGTGTGGTTGCCCTAACAGGGCAACCAGACTATTGTTATTGTACATTTGGATACTTTGCCGCACTACTCCTCCCATCATCGGGAATCGTGTGCTTGTATTTTGCTAAGAGATCCGGTGTATAGTTTAATTGATATTAATTAATTAGTTCTCCATAGACTTATAATGGGGAAATCGAAGACAAAATTTAAGTATTTTTTTCCCTTGGAGACCGTAAGCGCCATATTTACAAGACTTGGGGGGAGGTTCATAATAATTATGAAAATGAATTGAAAGGGAATTACATCAGCCTCATGGTGGCGCTATTACAGCCCAATTTGCGTTTTTCCCTATAACTCTTGAACCGTAAGTCGTCAAATCTAAATTTCCTTTTCCATGGATTCCTTGGGTCATGATGCATTTCCACATATAGGCCACGCCCATTTTCGTCAGGGAAAAAAATCCTGCAAATTTGAATTTTCTCCAAAACACACTTTTTGCTCCTCCTCCTACAGATTTTGTCCAAATCTCACAAAAATCGGCACACATGATCTCCGGACCTATCCGATTAAAAGACCAACTGCAGAATTTTGGTAGTGCGTATACTTCGGCCGTAATCGTCGTCCGAAGTTAGTAGGAGGGGCCTATTTTACAAAAAATGCCACAAATCACGAACGGAATGTCCAAACCATCCCAAATTTGAATCACATGTCCCGGGTGGTTCAATCAACCAAGTTCCAAAAGGAATTCCATTTTCATCCATAGGGGGCACCGCAAATGAGAAAATTGTAACCGATTGTTGCAAAAACATGATTTTGGGGGGATAAATCCCCTCCGAATTACTTACGCATGATCACAAGGTTGACGCGACATTGTAATTGGCTAGCAACATTAGTGGGAGGGGCCTATGTAAGCGACTGCGGCAACCACACTTTGCACTTTTTCAAAATTGCAACCTTTCCAGTTTATATTCATATTTGAACAGACAAGAGAGGTCGCACACAACGCATCGCATCGCAACGCATTGTGAGCTTGTAGATCAGCTATTTTCAAATGGTCGAAATGTATATAGGGTTGAAGTGGTTACAGTAATGTATGTTTTTCTAATCAAAATGTAAATCTCCAAAGTAACTAGTAACTAAAGTTTTCAAATAATTGTAGTGGAGTAAAAGACAAGTACAAATGTTGGCTCTGAGATGTAGTGGAGTAGATGTAAATGTATTGGAAATTGGAATACAGTCAAGTAAAGTACAAATACCTCAACATTGTACTTAAGTACATTATTTGAGTAAATGTACTTAGTTACTTTCCACCACTGGGTTAACGGCAGGAGGATGAGTTAACAAAATGTCAACAAAGAGAGAAGTATATGACCAAGCTGTCCGTCTGATGACAAAAAAGATTACGAAAGAAAGGAGAGAGACAGAAGACACAGAAGTGGTCAATGTTATCCTCAACTTCATATTGACATCTGTTGTCCAGATCATATCTCACACCAGGGCTGCAGGGCTGAATCATTCAGGCTGCGGTAGTCAAGTCATACACCCAGCCAGGCCACCCTATCCCTATACCCACACGCGTGTACGTTTGGATTACAACAGAGCCATAGAGTATAGACAGAGTTGCGACATTGAGGGGGGCAGAAAACAGCCCGGTCACGTGGTTCATGTACTCGCGCAAGCCCTACCGAGCCCTATCGACTACAATAGATCTCTTAAATACCCTCCGAATTACTTACAAATGATCACAGGTGTGACTTGAAATTGTAATTGGCTAGCAACGTTAGTGGGAGGGGCCTATGTAAGCGACTGCGGCAACCACACTTTGCAATTTTTTTAAATTGCGACCTTTCTAGTTCTTCTTTTCTCTTCTCATTAACATGGTGAAACACATCTTGATGATGTCATCATCACCATGTTAATGGTTTTTTTCAGACCTCCAGTTCTAGGAAACACAAAATGGGGGGACTTTTTTATTATTTCCACACAACAGCTCTGAGGTACATTAATGACATAGTAAAATGTTGAAAATGAGTGGTATTTAAGGCGTGGGTTTGTCCATATATGTGTTCAAATACAATGTCCGTCTATTTGCCAGAGAATCACTGTGTTTAGTTATTTATATCCATGATAATAAATATTTCCCTTAAAAAACCTGCACTATCCACAAGTTTCAAAGTTTAATGTATTTGCTAAATTGTTACTGTATTGATTTTAAATCATTGAATCGTATCGTCATAATGAACCATCGTCCATGTATCGTATCATCAACCATGTATCGTGATACGTACAGTATCGTATTGCTGTTAACATGTATCGTTACACCCCTAATGCCTACGTTCAGACCTATGGCTATGTTGAGAGAAAAGACGTCTGCGCGCACACACACACTCGCACACACGCACACGCGCACGCACGCACCCACGCACGCACGCACGCACGCACGCACGCACGCACGCTTTAAATCCACACTAAAAACCCACCTTTTCTCCATTGCCTTCAGCTCAGTCTGAGGACTCAACTTAAATATGGCCTTCTCTGGTCATTGACTGTATTTTAACTTCTGTGTACAATAAATTGTCCTGCTCTTATGTTCCTTTTGCTGCTGTATGTTTGTGTATGAGGTATTGCATTTATGTTTCTTTTTACTGTGCTGTATTTTCTGAGGCCGTTTATGATTTTGAACTGGAAAGCACTTTGGGTCAACGTCTGTTGTTTTTAAACGTGCTATATGAATAAAGATGACATGACCGCTACAGCTGTGTGCGGACATACTTCTCGTTTCTCTTTACTGTGGCTGTCGGTCGGCCTGTCCGTCATCGTCACAAACTACTGTCTGGAGTGCCGTGGGATTTACTGTGAACATTCATGCTTACCAGGTAATGGCACCAAGTCATTATAGTGACCCAATGTGCTTTCCTCTATAGGTTCATCTAGGGGGGACCACCGTCAGGCCAACGTTCCCACTTTCACAGTCTCACAACATACAGTATCTCAAAATCGAATAAAGGGGATTGGCATGAAACTTTCTCCCTCCCATCAGGAATGCTGTTCTGTCTCGAGCCAAAAGTCCGGACCATGCATCCTGGTGTCAATAGTAGGGGTGGGACGATATGGGTACCTCACGATACGATATATATCGCGATATTAGGCCCTCGATAACGATAATATCACGATATTCGATATATTGCGATATTTGCGATATATCGATATATTGTATGAAATTTCATCAACGATATATCATGATATCTGCAACTACAAAATACTTGGAACTGAAAAAACGCTATTTCCGTGCTCGGACACAAGGAGGGACACACACAGAGCTGTCTATAGTGGTTGCACCACTCAAACACTAAATTAATACTCAATAAACTCCCCCTTTGCCTCATCATAATACCTCACAAACACCACCAACTGACCATTATCACTGTTATCATCATAATGCCTCACAAACACCACCAACTGACCATTATCACTGGTATCATCATAATGCCTCACAAACACCACCAACTGACCATTATCACTGGTATCATATCGATATTTTAATAATCAATATCGATTATTTATCGCGGGAGGACGTATCGATATATATATCGCCATATCGATATTTCAGCACACCCCTAGTCAATAGCTGTTATTGTCTATACATATCAATGTACTTTCTTTCATCTCCAGCGTCACCCATTTTTCAAAGGTAGCAGAGCCACCGAGTGGCGCGCTACGAGTTTGTAGGTCGAGCTTGTAAGTCTCTGAGCTTGTAGATTGTAGATAACATAATGCTAACACCAAAAGGGGTTCCCGTCCAAAATGAGTTAAAACGTCTCTGCTTTCCGTTCTCAAGAATCAAGATAATCATCTACCTCGATGCGTTTCCTTAATTCTGACACACTAATGCTGACTAATGCTGACCAGATACATATATAAGTGCAACATACAGTTTACACAATATACACAGAGGCTGCAGAGAGAGAGAGAGAGACAGACAGAGAAAACTTGGCAGTTATACAGTATAGTCTTCTCTAGACTGACAGCAGACTACTACAACCATAATCTGTGAGGATGAAGAATGTGCCAGTAATTCTAGCCGTCTGCATGCTGCTGTTCTCATCTCTGGATGTCCATGGGACGCCCCGTAAGTTAATTTAGCACACTCTGTCGCTGCAGTTTTAATCATCATGACTATTATAGAGACAACACAATTGTGTTTATCCGTGTTATTATTCCATTCCATGCACCTGCCCTGTGTCTGTGTGTCTCTGACGGTCTCACTCTCCCGTTCCTCTCCCGCTCCCAGACGGTGGCGGTCCAGCCCAGTGCTGCTTCCAGTATCGCACCAGTCCCCTGCCTAAGAAGAACGTGGTGAAGGTGCAACACACCAGCCGTCAATGCAGTATGGTTGGATTTGTGTGAGTATACAGGTCCATCTCAAGTAATTATATGTTTTGTAAAAGTTAATTTTCTTCCGTAATATAATTCAAAAAGAAGTTTCATTCAAAAGACTATGACTAAACTAAAATAGAAATTTGCTGCCAAAAACAACACTGGTATTGGACACATACAGGTGCATTTAACACAGGGGTTCTCAATCATGTTTGGCTTAATTGGGACACACTTAAAACATTACAAAAATGTGATGCTGCTAATATACTGTACATGGCAACAAGAACGCCAAACCATATGGGGTTCCCATCCTGAAGGGTAACGACACCATAAGGGGTTCCCATCCTGAAGGGTAACGACACCATAAGGGGTTCCCATCCTGAAGGGTAACGACACCAAATGGGGTTCCCGTCCTGAAGGGTAACGACACCAAATGGGGTTCCCATCCTGAAGGGTAACGACACCATAAGGGGTTCCCATCCTGAAGGGTAACGACACCAAATGGGGTTCCCATCCTGAAGGGTAACGACACCAAATGGGGTTCCCATCCTGAAGGGTAACGACACCATAAGGGGTTCCCATCCTGAAGGGTAACGACACCATAAGGGGTTCCCATCCTGAAGGGTAACGACACCATAAGGGGTTCCCATCCTGAAGGGTAACGACACCAAATGGGGTTCCCATCCTGAAGGGTAACGACACCATAAGGGGTTCCCATCCTGAAGGGTAACGACACCAAATGGGGTTCCCGTCCCAAACAGTTTAGCCGATACCGATACCGATGTATGCGTTTATTTCGTTTCTATCGTTTTTATTTCCCCCTTTTGTGCCTGCAGGGAAAACAAAATCGTCTTCAATACAGCAAATAAATGTTCAGAATCTAGGCCTACAGCTTGGTAGGCTACAGATAACCAACACACCAACATAGCCAACGCAAAATGTATGCTTCTCAACAACAGATAAATACCGGCTATACTGCCATCGGTTAATGTCGAAATACACCGATATTGACCGATATCGGCCGATATGTGGTTGATACATCCGGGCCTGTAAATAACTTTTTCATCCACGGCACATCTGAGTTACAGTGTTACAGTGTAGTAATACTGTAACTCAGATGTGCCATGCTGTTAATATGACATAATGGTGCTATATAGTCTATATAGCACCATTATGTCATATTAATGTCCGACTGCAGGCTACCATGGGCTGTCTACATTTTTGACTAATGAAGAATTCAATCAATAAATCAATCGATCGAAACAACTTAAAGATTAAAATATTCTCTCTATGTCTGTCTGTTCTAGGTTTACAATGCGGAGTGGTACCAAGTTCTGCGTTGACCCAGCTCAGGCATGGGTCCAAGCTATCGTCACCCTTTTGGAGTAAAACGTTCAACACCTAGCTGGTACAAGAACGTTCCAGACAACCAGTTGGTTTTATGGCAATGTTTTGAGATGAATTCCAGGCTTTATTGCTTCATGGCAAATACAACAGGTCACCCAGTTAGTGGTAACTACTTAATATGCCAGGCTTATTTCGTTTTGTTTGTTTTCTGCTTTAAACAACAATTTAGAAAGCAAAATAATGCATTTTCCTTAATTCTTTTTGTACGATTTGTATTAATCAGACATGTATCAAATGTAGTGCTTTAAACATGCATTTTAATGATCAGTTGTTGATATTAACCGTTGTTTTCTTCAACAATAAAACAAGCAATTTCGGTAGCAGAAAAAAAAAACATTTTTGGTTCCATAATTAATACACACATTGGTTTGGTGTTTGCATGGTAGCCTATAAGTCAAGTCAAATTAATTTATGAAGCAAAAAAAGAATTCACCATATAGCAGCTAATTATACAAGTGACATAAACATCAAGAAAAACACACTTAGGCACAAATAAAGGCACAAAATGAAAATCTGTCACGTCAGAGTATTCAAACACTAGTGAATAAAAGTGAGTTTTGAGCCTGGACTGGAACCCCTTTTGGTGTTTTAAGCAGTATGTTATACTTTACTATTGAAAAATAGCAGATCTACAAGCTCATAGCGCAAGCACCGAGTGCCGCGCTATGAACATGTAGGTGTGCTATTTTTGAAAAATCGTGAAAATGTGCAAATCTTTCCCCCTAATATACAATATATCACGAGGAAAATTCGTTATTTGTTTATATTGGGACATATTGACAATGCTTGTAATACTTGGCGTTTCACCACTGGCCACTTTCACCAAAAACACTTGGTGACAAAAACCACTGCTAATTTCAGAGCACAACCAAACAGAAAATTGTTCACGACGCATTTTAGTTGATAAAATCAACTGTGGATTTAGTCTACTAAAATCGTATGATATGTAGTCGACAAAAACTAGACTAACACTAAAACATTTCAGATGGCTAAAATATGAAAATATGAAATATGAAACTAAATAAAAATATGTCTATCTCTGTCTGTTCTAGATTCACAATGAAGGAAGGTGTCAAGTTATGTGTTAACCCAAACCAGAGCTGGGTCAAGGTCATCATCGCCCTGCACATGAAGACCATTACTCCAGGACCTGGCTAACATGTACTGTATGCACTTCATTTAGCGGAGAATATCTCAACTGTTCTTGGCTAATATGACCGCTGCATGTGAACAACTTAGGAACTGTGAAGAATTCTCTATCCGGGGCGAAATACCCGAAAATGACCACACCAGACAGCTACTTCAAACATGGCTCTATCTTCTAAACTGTTTGTGCGACAGATTTCCTGAGATGCTCAACTTTGAATACTCAATAGACCATATGCACACGGCGGTCATCTTTCCACAAGTTAATGGCAGGGTGGAAACTAGCCGCAATTTGCCATTGACCGCCCATACATCTAAACAGACAAAGTCCTATCTAATTGTATTAAATTATGTTAAACTCACCAACATTGCAGCTGTACGAAAAGCTTGAACGATGCTCTTTCGATCTGCAAAGCGTTTGTTTCATAAAAATCCACCATAGACATGTTATGAGCTACTTTATGTCAAGAAATTCCTTGCAAGTGATTTTTTTCTAAGTGTTGGAGTTTGGAAGCGCTCAACATCCTGCTGCCTCCTGCATTATTTGCAAATTAAAAACAGGTGGTACGCAGGGCCGTTGAGTGATTATTCAATGAGCGCTTCCAAACTCCAATAATACATATTTTGACATAAAGTAGCTCATAACATGTCTACCGTGGATTTTTATGAAACAAACACTTTGCAGATAGAAAGAGGATAATTAAGGCTTTTCGTACAGCTGCAATGTTGGTGAGTTTGACATAATTTAATACAATTAGATAATAATAATAATAATAATAATAAAACTTTATTTGTATAGCACCTTTCATGACATGAAATGCAGCTCAAAGTGCTTTACAGGGCAATTGAGGGAAAAAAAAAGAAAAGCAAGGCATAAAACATTAAAAAAACAAGAGCAGTAATGCAATACAGTGAGGACATGAATAACAAAAGAAATTAAAAGATCAATTAAAAGCAAGAGTATAGAAGTGGGTCTTGAGCTGCGCTTTAAAAATGTCTACAGAGGCATGGGATAGGACTTTGTCTCTTTGGATGTATGGGCGGTCATTGGCAAATTGTGGCTAGTTTCCACCCTGCCATTAACTTATGGAAAGATGACCGTCGTGTGCATATGGTATATTGAGTATTCAAACATGAGTATTCTGAACATTTTGAGCATCTCAGAACATCTGTAGCTCCAAAGTTGATGATAAAATGACCCAAATTTGTTTTGAAAGTGAAATATCCTTTTAACTAACTGTAACTGTAACTGGTTAATCTCGCAAGTTTCTTTATTGTGTTTATTTGGTCTCTTTATTCTGACTATAATGTACTTTAAACCAGTGGTTCCCAACCTGGGGGTCCCCACATGATTTTGAGGGGGTCCCTGCAGATATGACAGTGAAGTGACAATTTAAGAATGTTTTAATACCAAAGAAAGAAAGAAAGAAAGAAAGAAAGAAAGAAAGAAAGAAAGAAAGAAAGAAAGAAAGAATACTGCATCAAAGGTAATCAAATTATGATTTTCTTTTGGGGGTAAAAGGTTGAGAACCACTGCTTTTTTTTCTTTCCTTTTTGCTATTAAGCTTTCAGTTTTGAGTATTAGTACACGTGTGTTTTTAACAAGGTGCTGTATTTATTTGAATGATTCATTGCCCATATTGTTTTTTTGGTTTGCTTTTTCCTGACAATAAAACAAGCAATAGCAACAATATTTTCCTCTGAGATGTAGTGTGGAGTACAAGTAAAAGTACTGGAAATTAGAAATACTCAAGTAAAGTACAAATATCTCCAAATTGTACTTAAGTACAGTACTTTTGAGAGTCAATTGAGAGTCCATGCAAGGTTTTAGCCTATACTGTATAATAACTGTTAAAAAAAAACAACAACATCGTCAAAACTCAAGAAACGATATATCTAAAGGATATTCTATTTAGAAGCTGTTCTATGGGTTTCAGAATCCTCACACCTGCAAAAGACCAGAAGCAACAATCTTAGCCAATGAGGATGGAATATGGGGAAGCGGACAGATCCGTATTGATCACATGACTGTAGAGATAGTGTATACCGAATTTCGTGATGTATGGATCAAATGTGTACACGTAATGTATATAAATGTGCTTTGACAAAATCGGCCTCATGGTGGCGCTATAACACCTTGTGAACTCGCTCAACTTGTGAACGATGCATTTTGATCTACAAGCTCGAACTTTGAAAATTTGAAATGATTATAACTTCAAATGCATTTACTAAACTTATACATTAACTTATACATTAACTTAAATACAAATACATTGGACATAAAAACGACATGTTAATACTATAGTCATTAAGATACTAATAGACTAAGTAATTGACATGGGTTTTCTTTGCATGTTTGGAATTGTAACTGAAATCAATATCAATCAGTATTCCGATATTATAACGTGCGGTGAAGTGAAGGTGGGGGCCGCATGTGGCGTCCGGACCGCCAGTTGCCCATGTATGTTTTAAAGAATGCCATGCATACAGTTTGCGTGTGTGCGTGTGCGTGTGCGTGTGCGTGTGCGTGTGCGTGTGCGTGTGCGCATGCGTGTGTGTGTGTGTGTGAGAGCAGACGGGGACCATATAAGCCAGTCTTGAACACTTGCCGTGAGCAGTGACACAGGAATGCAGACAGGGTTCAAATTGTATAGGTCCGTGAGATTTCTCATTCCCATGGCCTGCATGCTGCCAGACTAAAGGTGACATACCCCTGGGCTAGAGAATACCTCACCTTAGACCTAAGAGTGTGAGCAGATCCATTGTGTAACACAACAGATGCCCATGGATTATTCAGAATAAAGACGCTATAGACTGCCCGGCAGATTTTTTTAGTTTATGAATGTGGTGCCCAGACGCCTTGGGCACCACAGGGGGCGATTATAAAGACGTCTAAAGATGTCCTGCATGGGCACACAATGTGTTAAGGGACAGAAATATCGCTTGTGTGGGATGGGAGGACGGGATGGGACAGGGTTTTAACTTATTACTTAAGTTGCTGCAAATGCCTTGATGTCATATTCAACCATATAATATTGCCTATTTTTTGTTATTAAACCCCTCTGGCGTCTCACATTTGGTTTTAACCCATTTAGGCCTGACGTAAAAAAAAAAGAAATTCTAAATTCTGACAGTTTTCTATATCAGTGGTGCTCAATATCTCATGTCAAGGACCCCAAAATGTATATGTAATTGGCCGCCGACCCCCATCTGCAAATATGTTGTGTTATTTTAAACAGGCTTAAAACACATCTTGCAGGAAAAGAGACTAGCCAGTTACTATTAGGGGACTAATATTACTATAGGGGACTAACTATTAGGGCATTTGAGCCTGCCAGTCACAATGTGGGACAGGGTCTCAATTTGAGGGACACTTGAAATGTTTTGGAAATGTGGGGCTGTCCCACGCAAAGGGGACATCTAGTTACCCTACAGTAAGAGCTGTAGCTAATCTTTCAAAAATGAATGACTCCGCTGTTCAAACAGGCATAGTTGTTTAAACATAGTTGTTTGGGTTTGGGTTGGGTGATGTCCGATTATTTTGATTTCTCATTGGCTGACTGGTTAAATGGCGATTGTTTTATTTGGTCTTTTCGATTTTTACTATCAATTAATAAGAGTACAACCTGTATGTTCATCTGCTTTCCAACTTGTGAAGCTCTTTGTCACAGACTGTCATTGTTTGTGAAAGGGCACTCTACACATCTTATTTAGTTAGCTTACTTGCACAAAAGTTATCAGCTGAAGTTACGATACTGTCTTGTTTGAGGGATGGACAGCAGGAGAAGTGTCACGGAGGCTCTGTTTCCTCTGTGTGTGTGTGTGTGTGTGTGTGTGTGTGTGTGTGTGTGTGTGTGTGTGTGTGTGTGTGTGTGTGTGTGTGTGTGTGTGTGTGTGTGTGCATGTGGAATGCATCATGGTGTATGGTTCCTTCAGCTGTGGTTTGAGTGTTGGTACTACACCCTTATTTTTTAACGCAAATCTTCTCTTATGAGGGTCCCTGTCTGGGTCGGATGCATTTGAGGGATTCCTGACATGAAACAAACAAAATACATTGTTGTTGACAAAATCAACTGAAGATTTACTTAACTAAAATCTCGTCAAAATCAACACTGCTATATGCACATTGTTTCAGATAACATTTAGGGGCCACGTCTACAGAAATCCTTTTTTTTTTACGTGTACGTGTACGCGTACGTGTGCGTGCGTGCGTGCGTGCGTGCGTATTGTGGTTTTGAGCTCTTGCTTCTGCTGCTGATGCATGTTGTCTGAGAGTTGCAACGACACGCACACATTTCCTCAATACGTTTCCACCACTTTGGCCCTGTGTGCAACAAACTCTATACTGCCTAGGATGCTTTGCTCTAGCGCCACCATAAGGCCAACATGTCCAGTTCCAGACAACGTTGCCTCAGAACGGGTGGATTAACTGCCTTGAATCTTTCTGAGTAAATTCACTCACAAGAAACAATGTACCTCTTAGGGATGTTAATGGATAATCGTTAATCGATGAATCACCGTTAAGAAATTAATCAATGAAACATAACAGTTAATAATTAATCGAATGATGTGGTTCTGCTATCATTGGGTGGTTTTCTGTGCCGTCTGCGCGTGCCTGTGGCCGAGGAACGCACATGTGGGCTCTGGGCTGGTAAAAAAAACAAAAAAAACAAAAAAGGCTTTTGCATGTGATGTGACAGACAAGACAGTGCACTTTTCAGTTAATTCCTCATGCAAAGATGCCATTGCCTGGCCCTGTATTGCAAATGGTCAAATAAATATTTGATTAAGGAATATAATATCCCTTTTGTATTCTTTCTGTATATCAGCAAAGTGTAGATTTTTATGTTAAGACATCGAGCGAAATGAAGATTCTCAGATAAAAATAAAAAAATCCAAAACAAACAGCACTTATCAACTAACCGGATAATCAATCGATAAGGTTATCAAAACTGATCAATTATCAATGAATGACTTTGTCGATAATTCCCATCAGGAATGCTGCTCTGTCTCAAGCTGTACCCAAAAGCAAAAGTCTTCTTTACTCTCTCTTTCTACTACTGCGTCTCTCGTTTTACCGTACCAATATTTCCTTGCTTCTATTACAATTTACAACTTAAGCATTCAGCAGACACTCTTAATCCAGAGCGATTTACAGTAAGTAAGAACAAGGTAATACATCAAATGCATTACAAAAAAACTTCTGTGCTTAGACATACAGAGACAGACATACACATACAGTGCTGTATAGGAGTGGCAAGCACCACTCAAACATAGCCATAGGATCATAATTAAACTAAGAACCCAACATCCGTCTAACAGTAGAATATCCGTACATTGAAACGATAAACACTATTCAAATGCTATAGAATCTCTACATAATATGCTAATGCTATAGAATCTCTACATAATATGCTAATGCTATAGCATCTCTACATAATATGCTATCTAAATTACATATGTTAGCCGTTGCATACACCTGCAAGGTCGTCAAGGCTAGAGAAAGTGCTACGGTACAGGCAAGGGATATTATTCCATTCTTAGTTTAGAAGAATGGTGAGAAAAAAAGTGAGAAAAAAAAAAGAAAGTAAGTATGTAACTTTCATTGGACCACAGGTCAAGGTCCCATGCACAGCATACAGTACACACAAGTGCCAACAGTTCTACCACTGAACTAATAGACTAGAGCAGGGGTTCTCAACGTTTTTGGCCGGGGACCCCCGGAAATGCTTTGGCAATGTCTCGGGACCCCCGCCCCGCCCCGCCCCGCCCCCTCCCGACCCCCAATATAAATTGACTGCTACAATAACCTTAAACCATTTTGGGCGGGAACCCCTTTTGGTGTTTTAAGCATTGTTATAATTTAGCTATTGAAAAACCCCCTAAAATAATTTGGCGACCACCCGAGGGGTCGCGAGACTCGCGACCCACGGGTTGTGAACCCCTGGACTAGAGCACCGCCTGCGGAATAGAAAATGACCGTGACCTTTCATGGTAGAAATCAGTACTACTAGTAATCACTAATAGTTTAGTAGCTTGCCCGTATAGACACCCAGAATGGTCATAAGTTTAACAGTATCACAAATGAATTCCATACACCCCAATTAATCAAAAAGGAAGCATTACATGTGTATATACTGTACACTCAAAAACTTTTTTCTTTTTGGATTTTCATCATAGCCGATGGCGGCCTGATTTGATTTGGCCATTGCGCCATTCGTGGCACTAGGGCCGTAGGGCGGACCCATTGACTGTCTAGGGACCCACTGGCTCAGTTTACGTGAGAAATTCCCCCGACACCAAATTGTGAACAGGTCAAAGTGCAGTAGCCTAACTACAAACACAATTTGAACTGGGCTTAAAAGTGGTCAGCCAAAAGTGATATCGGCATATAAAGTGATATTACACTAATTGTATATCTGTTCTTGCGGTAAATGCTTACCCCGCCCGAAGTAGAAAAGAATTGAATCCTGCACACCGTCTTCACTTACAGCATTTTAATTCCATCAAAATAAAAAAATCTACTTATCCAGTTCCAGTTATCCGACGCACCTGTCTTCTATAGGTGTGCATAAGGACTTATTTCTTCTAAATGTTTATCCCCCAAAATCACAAAGGCTAATTTGACGTTTGGCATACACAAATAAGTTGGTGTGTTCAAAAATGTAGTTACTGCACTTTGGCTTTGTAGGCCAACCAGGCCAGGTAGGACTAGCTTGCTCATGCACGGGAGAACAGTTAATGTTGAATGTTTGACCTTTGACAGTAGCACTTGTCAACAGTGGTGGAAAGTAACTAAGTACGTTTATTCGAGGTACTTCCGATTTCCAATACATTTACTTCTACTCCACTACATCGTGTAATATAGTATGAGACTCATGTCTCAGCCAGTAGGACAGCAGACAGACCGACTAGCCTATACAACCACCACACTTGTTGAAACCCATCAAATGATTAATGATGACAGCAAAAACACACAAAAAAATGTCCACAGAGGCTGCAGCCCTCACGACCTGTGGCGGGTAATTCCAACCTTTTTCTTGTTTTTGACCTTTTTTGGTCCCGCGGGGCAGGGGAATTCAGTTCAGCGCTGCTATAGAGTGCTGCCCACAGGCGAGTGCGGAGGGTTAGGGTAAGCCCTAACCCCTAATCCTCCGCTGCTCGCACTCACACATTTTGACACTTAAGGCCAGACCACAACAAATGCAACTTGAAATGAGTTGTAAGGTGTTTATTGCATTACTGTGGACTGGCCCTATATATATTTTTTTTTAAATGAAAATAGCAGTGCCGAAATGTATATAGGGCTGAAGTCGTTAATGTATGTTTTGTAATAATAATCAAAATCTACAAAGTAACTAAAGTTAACTAAAACTTTCAAATGATTGTAGTGGAGTAAAAGTACAATATTTGACTCTGCGATATAGTGATGTAGAATTAAGTAGAAGTACTGGAAATTGTAAATACTCAAGTAAAGTACAAATAACTAAAATTTAACTTAAGTAAATGTACTTAGTTACTTTTCACCACTGGAAAATAGACGATCTACAAGCTCACAGTCATCCCTTGTAGAGCTGCTATAGTCACTATTAATAATAATATTGTATTTTTAAAAAATCCAAAGATTTGATGACCAGCGAGGATACTCAAATGAGTTTCCTATTGAGAAAAGTCATGCTCTTTTCTATTTCTTCCATCAGGATACGTGTAATAAAGGGTTCAAGATGAACCCCATGGGACATCATTTCAGCCTGTTACCTGGCCGAATCTTAAAATACACACTTTGAGGATTAAGAAAAAACATCCACCCCATGTGCGTGGATCCCACGGTTCCACCTTCCATCTTGACAAATAGTGACGGTGCATTCTTCTCCACGATTGAGTGGAATTTAAGGGTGAGACAAGACAAGGTCAAATTCTACAGGTGCTGTTCAACATAGACTAGTCAGTCAAAGAGTATCAAACAACCATACCCTATAACCATAACCTAAACCAACCATACCCTACAACCATACCCTACAACCATACCAGTAGATCACAAAGGCTGTGCAGGTAGACCACATGACATGGCCCTAAAAATATCTACATCTGCCACTTGAATTAAGTTGACATTACATTACATTACATTATTATCATTTAGCAGACGCTTTTATCCAAAGCGACTTACAATAAGTGTATTCAACATAGGTAGGGAACAAAAACTACTAATCACCAGAAGTCTTTAGTGCATTTTCTGCAAAAACAAGCAACCAAGAGTATACCTAGCGCTAAGGTAAAAGTGCAATATATCAGCTACCTTGACGTGATTGACATCAAAAGGGCCTGTCAGCACAAACCAGCAATGCAATACTGTTTTCAAGAATGTTGCGCACAAATGTCAGTAGCATTACAAAGTTACATACGAAAAACACCCTATCAATTCCGTTTCCCCCTCTCTATTTCCCATTCCAAGTGCGTTTGTCTTATATGTAACGCCAGCCCCCTCAGGTACATTTTTAAACTATAGTTTCAACAGTGGAATCATAATTCTTTGGGTGGGTATAGAGCTCGTTGAGCTCTTCATTTTGAAAGTAGCTCTCAAGTCAAAAAAGTGTGAACACCCCTGATGTATTGGCTATCTTTTCTTGACTGCATATTGGCGCACAAATAATAATAACGCCAACTAAGCTCTGTGTTGACCCAAATCAGAAATGGGTCCAGGAGGTCATCTCCAGTTGAGCCAGTAGGGTTGGTTGCTATATCATATACAACGCTGCCGAAGGATACACGCCGAAACGCGTTCGTTGTTTTGCTGTCTGCTTTGCAGCATACCTTACAGGTCTGCTATGAAAAATAAAATGATTTAAAGTTACGTGAGTGCTCGTATTCTCTTGTTTTACACTGTGCAGGAGGATGCCAGACGCACACCAGTCTTAGTAGTGGTCCCGGTCCACGGCAGAACAATCTAAATGTGAAGTCTTGAAAAGACAAAAGGTGGACGATACACACTCGTAGCCAACATTTCGGTGGCGGTAACTGCCTTCTAGAAGGCAGTTGCAGATGCCGAAACCTTGTGTAATGTATAGTTGTCACTACCAGTAAAGTAATAGAGAACATTATAGTCTGAGCTATGCCAACTGTTTTTCAAAAAGAGGGTCAAAACTAAGAGAAAATCATAATTTGTAAGTTAAAAATCGCAATGTGAAGTGAGTGGTGCAACTCCGTGTGGGGTGGGGGGGGGGGGGTGGGGGGGGGGCCCCGGAAGCTCAACTCCCCGGAAGCTCAAGCTCACAGGCCGGCACCCTGGGTGCCGGCCTGTGAGGTTCCCCGCGTCCGAAACGGTTGAGAAATGACAGAGTGTGGGGGTCCCTCTACTGTACCCTCTACTGTACTGTACTGTACTGTACTGTACTGTACTGTACTGTACTGTACTGTACTGTACTGTACTGTACTGTACTGTCATCATATTCCGACCGCGGTCGAGATCATGGATTCCACAATGCTACGCCAGACTTCCCAGTCCTTCATTGCCACCCCAGTTCCTGCCTACTGAAGCACCGGTCCTTCATTGCCACCCCAGTTCCTGCCTACTGAAGCACCGGTCCTTCATTGCCACCCCAGTTCCTGCTTACTGAAGCACCGGTCCTTCATTGCCACCCCCAGTTCCTGCCTACTGAAGCACCGGTCCTTCATTGCCACCCCCAGTTCCTGCCTACTGAAGCACCGGTCCTTCATTGGCACCCCCAGTTCCTGCCTACTGAAGCACCGGTCCTTCATTGGCACCCCCAGTTCCTGCTTACTGAAGCACCGGTCCTTCATTGGCACCCCCAGTTCCTGCCTACTGAAGCACCGGTCCTTCATTGCCACCAACAGTTCCTGCCTACTGAAGCATGTGTCCCTAGCGATGACATCAGGGAACGACAGCTTTCTACCTCTGGTCCGCCCTGAGGCAGGACTCCAGAGAAGAAGGGAAGATATAACCTCATTGTCATGCAGCTCTGTAGCAGTGGCCGGCAAACTGCGCTCTTCTGGATCGGACCAGTGAAGAAACACGGGGAAGGTTGCCGTATTAGATTAGTCGATGGGTGGCTCTTCCAAGACATATTTTGCACTCTCATTAGAAGGCGGGTGTAAGTGCCATCCAACCGATTCTCTTGTTTCTTTGAAAATGTCTATAGAGACACACGGGGACTACAAATTTCACGCCCCCAAATGAGACAGCGCCCCCACTTCTGGTCCGTTGGCACGGATACTGCAGGCCAGCCCATAGAAGTCCATTGAAATTCAACTGTAGTTAGCCTACTTTTAAAATAATATGAAATTAACTGAAGACTATATTGATTTGAATAAAAATATGTTTCCAAATGTATGAAGTGTCTTTGTTAACATATATTGTTGTTTTCTCAATAGAGGATGTATTTCACATTTAATTTACCACTTGAATGAGTTACCCATAATGTTAACGGAGCAGAGGGTTGACGGCAGACAGAGAACCTGTCGCTTTTACGGGACGTCACTGCCTTTACGAGGCTACGAGCGCCGACTTTGAAGAGTGGAATTCTCAATATACATCCCGATCCCGACTGACTTTGTCATTCATGTCTATATTTTGAACATGTCACAGGATTACAATATATGTTCTACCTACCACGGAGCTCCGACGGTGTGTTTTACCGCTGTCAACTTGTTGTATAATTAACTTTGCTGAATAGTTGCATGGGAAAATAACCCAGCTAAATGGAGGAGTGACATCCTGACATTTTCAACTACCTAGTGAATTCTCCAGATGAGTATTAATAATAGTCTTGCAAGATGCTGTTTAGATCATTTTCAACAAATACATAGCATATAAAACGAAATACAACAAATATATCTGGGTATTGAAAACCTCAAGGGATGCATCCGTGACGTATATACCGTGCGACCACTTTGACTTGAGATTTACAATGCTAGCACTTTTCACAAACTGATGGAGTATATTATAGTACATTGTAGGATGTATATTGAAATGGCAGGTATGTGACATTGAAAAGGACAAATTAAACATATGGGACACTTTATTAGAACACAAAAAAAAATCGCTATAGCCTCAGTAATGAACCAGTGAAATTAGGGTATTTTATGATGCCTCTCATAGGGATTGCATTGGCAGCTGCAGTACACAGTTGAAACGGACCAGAAGTGGGGCCGCTGTCTCATTTGGGGGCGTGAAATTTGTAGTCCCCGTGTGTCTCTATGTCTCGGAGCCATAGAGTAGAATCGGCTCAACGGTCGCCCTAAATATTTTTACTTTTAACATCTTACTAAACTGGGATGACCAGATCTCATGCATGTCCACTGTACTGTCACTGTACTGTAATGGCACACCCTTAATCATCATATATATGGTTAATATTTGCGTGTGTGTTTGTGTGTGTGTGTGTTAGGTTGCGCACAGGTGGCTCTGGATGTCTACTGTATGTAGGCCAGTCCACAGGGACAGCGTTTGATCTCAAACTGATTACCAGTGTGCGGATGATTAAAAAAATGTGGTTTTGGACGTATTGTTGCATTGCGCAGAATGATCACATGGACATGGATAATTTCCCTTTGGGATGTAACATTACATACATGAATATCAACTTTGCAGAAGGTCCCTTTTTCTCCACCAGTTTTTTTTTTGGTGGAGAAGTGGTTGCAACTGTATAGGCCTACTTGTAACTATTTCCCCAAAGGCACCGGTCCGCAACTGGTCAGTCCAGACCGCTGCAATGTCTTGCAACTGGGTGCAACATGATCTTTCATGTTTCATGTTGACACCCTGGTAGTAGATTGCACTGCAAGATATAGGGAGCGATTCTGCAGAGAGAGAGAGAGAGAGAGAGAGAGAGAGAGAGAGAGAGAGAGAGTAGAGAGACATAGAGAGCGACTTTGTGTTCTTGGTAGGACATAGTTACTGTCTGAGAGTGAAAGGGATACAACTTATGGACTGCAACCATAACTCATTATCATAATGAAGATGATGCCAGTAATTCTAGTGGTCTGTGTGCTGCTGTTCTCAGCTGTGGATGTCCTAGCGGCGCAAAGTAAGTTTATTAGCTCGTCTCGTTTTAATAATGACAATTTGTTTGATTGTGTTGTGTTTTTAAAAATGCCTGCGTGTCTCTGACAGTGGTGGAAAAAGTATGTTTTTTTTGTGTTACTTAACTAAATGTATCAATACTGCAATGCAGAAATACTGTTTTTTTACTTGAGTAAAAGTACAACAGTACAGGCATCACAATGTACCAAAGCAAAAGTAGTCATTATGCAGGTCCAAGAAAAAAAAACCCCCAAAAAACAATGCATTGTAAGCTTGTAGATGTGCTATTTTCAAATGGCCGAAATGTATAGTGCTGAAGTGGGTAAATCATGTTTTGTAATAACAATTAAATAATTGTAGTGGCGTAAAAGTACAATATTTGTTTCAGAGCAAGAAGTACTGAAAATTGGAATTACTGTAAGTACCAGTACGTAAATGGTCTGCATGTCTCATACTCTGTCTCCCTCTTCCAGATAGAGGTCCAACTGACTGTTGCTTCCGCTTCTGGAACAAACCCCTGCCTGTGGACAAAGTGGTGACATTCCGCCGCACAAGTGTTCACTGTCGTACGGATGGCGTTGTGTGAGTAGCCTACTACAGTTACAGCCGGTTGTTGTAATCTAAATACGGGACCCTCGTCTGGGTTGACAGACAGGTAGTGTGTGCAGGCTGGGTGGTGTGTGACAATCCTGTTGAAGTATTACTTTGGTACGGCGACTGCGGCGGCGGCCGGCGGGTACCCGGGAGAACAAATTAACGAGACACGAGACAGTATCACGCTAAGGTTCACAAAGTTTATTACACAAACATGAAACATATATAGTGCTGGATCATAATGACGTAACAATAAGATATGAGACAGAAGAACGTGCCTACTGCAGCAAGGCTGACCTTGCTGTCGCCTAGATGTCTCTCGTAGCCTATCTATAAAGAATGCTACAGTACCGGCAGTACACAATACATATCAAGTACACTGTATCTCAAGTTCAAGTACATAGACTAAGATGTACTGTGCATGGGCTAATATCACAACACCGGTTACACTCACTCATGTATTGTAGCTAGCTACAGTATACTTTTGGGTTGGATCATTTATTGACAAACAGTCTGTTAAACTCGGACATTAAATCTAGTTTTTCCTGCTCAGACTTGTATGGCTATATATATAAAGTCGCCTCTCTATCTCTGTCTCTCCTCTATAGGTTCACAATGCTGATTGGTTCCAGGATCTGTACTACTCGAACTGAGCAGTGGGTTGAGGATCTCATCACCGCTGTGGAGAAAAGAAGAAGCCCTTGAGATGCACACCAAGCTTTGCTTTATGGCTAATGCTCACCCAGTTTATTATATAAGATTTATTTTTGGGGGGGTTTTTTATGCCTTTATTGCAGGGGTGGGCAACTTTGACGATGGAGAGGGCAAAAATAGCCGATCCACGTGTTGCGACGCGTTTTGAGCTTGTATATCGGATATTTTCGCTATATTTGAATTGAAATCCTGCATATTTTTTCAATTTTTGAATTGTAATGCTGAAAAGTAACATTTTTAAATGCCTTTTCAAATTATAGTTATGTTAACTTTATGAACTAAATACAAATACATTGGGCACAAAAAAAAAACACAATAACTTTTGTAATACGACTCATTTAGACTGAAGTAATTAAAGAGGGTCATGTTGCCTGGGCCGTGGCTCAGCGGTCCAGGCACCTTGGCTGGTAATCCAGTCTGGCAGTGTGCCGCGGGTTCGACTCCTGATCCCCACGGCCCTTACTGCATGTCACCCCCCCCATCTCTCTCCCCATTTCCTGTCAGCCTACTGTCTATCCCTCCATAAAAAACATAAAATAAAGGCGAAAGCCACAAAAAAAAACATAATAAAAAATAAAAAAGAGAGTCATGTTTGGATTGTAACATGAGGGCCACATTAAGTGAAGGTGGGGGCCGCATGTGGCCCCCGGGCCGCCAGTTGCCCATGTATGCCTTTATTGATAGGGAACAGTAGTCAGACAGGAAAGGGGGAGAGAGATGGGGAGTGACACGCGGCAAAGGCCGTCGGGCTCGGGAGTCGAACCCGCGGCACGCCGTCCGGCTGGCTTGGCAGCCTAGGTGCCCAGACGGTTGAGCTAACTGTCCGGGCCACCCAGTTAATCTCCACGTTTACCCTCTCTATTCTCTATACAATTATATGCTTTAAACGGCTATTTAATTTGTTATGTCGTTTGTGTTTTCACGTGGTCAGTTGTAATTTATCCGTGAGGTATCTATCAAATGCAATGTGGTGTCAATTCAATTATATTGTTGTCTGGTATAATACAAATAAATATATATATGTCCTATACTTTGGCTGTGTTTGCATATGTGCATTGTAGCCTGTGTTTGCATATGTGCATTGTAGCCTAAGTTAAGTCAACTCAAAATGTATTCATAGCATCTTTAAAAAAAAAACCCTCACTGACCAAAGTGAAATGAAACCATGATTTTAACCTACCTGTGTGTTAGAGTGTGTTAATAGAGCGTCGCAGTCCCGCCCCCTACCATGGACCAGGAAATTAATCTCAATGCATTTTTCCCATAGACATTTCTTAAAGTATTTATTTAAAGACGGTTACGCCGCGGACAAAGCCAACTCGAGTCGTGACAACTCATGACAACACAAACAATATTTTGGACCAAACAAATAATTACAAAGAAGAAAAACAACAAAAAGTGTTGCAACCTGCCGTTTTTTTCTTCTTTCTAATTATTTGTTCGGCCCAAATAATTGTGTTTGATGTCATGATTTGTCACGACTCGAGTTGGCTTTGTCCGCGGCGTAACCGTCTTTAAATAAATACTTTAAGAAATGTCTATGAGGAAAATGAACGGAGAATCATTTCCTGGTCCAGGGTAGGGGGCGGGACTGCAACGCTCTATAGGCCTACAATATAACTAGTACATCAGCAGTGGTTGGAGGCGAATAAATAAATACATAAATTAAGTATTCAATCAATCAACCGGTGGTGGAAAAGGTACTCGCATCCTGTAATCTAGGAATGTTCCGTTACAAGTAAATGGCTGGATTAGGAAAAATTACAAACGTATATTGGTATCAAAATGTACTTAACCCATTCAGACCTGTCGTCGAAATTTAAAAAATGTCTTCTAAATCATGATAATTTTCTGAAAAAACTTCTATATCAGTGGTTCTCAATATTTCATGTCAAGGACCCGAAGATTATATGAAATCTTCCGCCGACCCCCCCATCTGAAAATATGTTGTTCCAGGGACCTCCCAGAAGCAAAGATTTGTGTTAAAAACGCTCTGAAAGAATATATATATTCAAAGATTTGCGCCACATTTTCACAATTTTTCAAAAATAGCACCTACAAGCTCGTAGCGCGGCACTTGGTGCCGCGCTACGAGCTTGTAGGTCTGCTATTTTTCAATAACTAAAGTAGAACATTACATAATCCTTAAAACACCAAAAGGGGTTCCCGCCCAAAAGTAGAAGGTACTCATTATACAGAATGTGCCATTTCACAAATGTAATGTAAAAAAATCTATACAAATCTTTTCTTTTGAAAATAGCAGATCTACAGTACAAGCTCACGCATTGTGAGCTTATCAGTTGTTGTAGATCTTAGTGTTACCAGTTGACAAGTAATACTGATTCAAGTTTATAAACGGGATGTCCCCAGTCCGACTGTACTGGGGATTCCGTCTTGGAATCCCCAACCAAAACATTCTCGAGTGGCAGATGGATTGCAACTTGAAAAAATAAAAATAAAAAAAGAAATCACACCCGTGTGAAGTGAGGGGCGCTCTTCTCATCGTACATCATCTTACATCATCTCATTCCGGGTAGGGTTGTCCTGATCGGATCGGGAGATCGGAAATCGGCTCCGATCACCTTTTTTTCAAAAGATCGGAATCGGGGAGAAATGTTCTCAAAATCTCAAAGAAAGATAAGCAATGAGATCTTGTAAAAACGGTTGTGTTTATGCTAGTTGTTTTCCTTCTGGTCCCAGTCAGAGATCATCAAACAAAGACTAGTCACACTCAGAGGCGAAAACAAAGGAAATGCCACCCCCACTAGCCACTATGCATGATGGTACTCTCTCTGAATGAGAGAGATACTCTTTAAGAGTTTTAACTTGACTTCTTTATAAGCTGTAGAACTGTATTCACTCTAATTAACCAATACATCATTATTTAGAAAGAAAAAAAAACACAATGACAGTCATTCTTTTTTTTTTGTGATTAGTATTTTATTGGATTTTTTTTTTTGGACACAAACACAACACCCACAATACCAGTAACAACAATACAGAACAAACAAACGAAGAAAAAAAAAAAAAAAAAGGGTTTGACACAAATCGACAGTCACATTACAAAAAAAGAAAAGAAAATGACAGTCATTCTAATGAAAGTATAGTCCCATTTTGCCTTTCAATAATTGCAATAAGGTACACCCGGCGCACACTGTGTATTTGCTCGGTACATGAGTATTTTCTTATTTAATGAAGCAACGTTTCGGTCCCTCCGGACCGTCCTCGGGCATCCGGAGGGACCGAAACGTTGCTTCATTAAATAAGAAAATACTCATGTACTGAGCAAATACACAGTGTGCGCCGGGTGTACCTTATTGCTTTCATTGATGTCCACTGGCCTACGCACAACAGACATAAACATACATTAGGATATTTGCTATTGTGATATGGCTTAAGTGTTATATAAAAATATAAAGATCAGATCGGGAAAGATCGGTATAGAGTGCCGAAGTCCTGACGTCACTCGCTCGTCCCCTCGATTCCCTTGGTTCACGGAAGTAATTTCTCTATGGAGAATAAAACAAAATACATACATACATGGTATGGTCATACAGGTGCATCACCTGGGACGTATCCTCAGTGATGTATCCCAAGGTCATCTGGGTTTCGGGTCTCCCACTCAGGTGACCCAGCCGGGGTGATCAAGTCCCGACTTACGTCCCAGTAGCTACCCTCGATCAGTCCCATTAGGGAAAAACCAGGGCCACACAATCCGTTCCTCCTGAACTACTCTGCCGGGACTGGGAGGTACCATTCTGGCGCGTGGAAGGACTAGGCTCTGTGGGTTGACTCCTGTCCGGGCCCCTCCTACGTCTCACCAGGTCCACTCCTGCTCTCACCAGGTCAGGCCCTGTGCGTTGCACCAGACTCCCAGCACCAGGCTTTTTACTCCACTACATTTAGTGCAGAATGTCCAGAATGTGTGTTATGGGGAACTGTTTCATAATGATATGAAAATGCCTAGGCGGGTAAACTGACCCGTGGCTTCCTAAATATGTGAGGCAATGTTTTGCTAGGATAGATTCACCAACAATCCTTTACTCCCTTTTCTTTTTTTATGATTAATATTTTTTATTATTTTCAATCACAGGATACAGAAAGAAATCTTCGCAACAGTGCAGTAACAATTAAAGCAGGAACAAAGGAAAAACCGAATGCAAAAGTGAACAGTAAAGTAAAAATACAAGAAAAAACATACATACATAAAATGAAAGAAAAAGAAAAACAATAGAAATAATAAGGCGATGGATATTCATTGAAATTCAAATACAGTTCATATAATAGTCTGCTCAGATTACAATTAGACAGTGCCTCCAGTGTGCGCCTCCCACTTATCCCATTTCAACAAATAGTTGTCTAATTTGTTAAGAAGTCTGAAAGACATTTTTTCCAACGCTGCCACTTGACCAAGTTGACTAAACCAAACATTCACAGAGGGGGCAGAGGGAGCTCTCCACTCACACATAATAAGTTTAGGCATGGGGAGAGAGTATGTTTTGCACTCCGTCCGTGTGTGTGTCCGTGTGTGAGTCCGTCCGTCCGTCTGTTACCAGCTAATCTCTGGCACCGTTAATCTGGTTGATGCCAAGTTTTGCACACACACTCCCTGGATGCCAACGATGAACCTCTGCCCCAAATTTTCCAGAACGGCCTGTTCTAGCACCACCAGGAGACCGACTTTTGAAAAACACATTTTTTTTATATTACTCCCCTAGATTCTGTCCAAAAATCCCGCAAATTGTTACACACTAACTCTATAGTCATGTGTTCAAGACGGATCTGTCCGATATTTCATATTCCATCCTAATTGGCTAACATTGGCTTTCAAAGTTTGTCTGTGTGTGTGCGCGAGTCCGTAAATCCGTCTGTTACCAGCTAATCTCCGGCACCGTAAATCCGGTCGATGCCAAATTTTGCACACACACTCCCTGGATGCCAACTATGAACCTCTGCCCCAAATTTTCCAGAACAGCCTGTTATAGCGCCACAAGGAGGCCGACTTTTCAAAAACAATTTTTTTTATATTACTCTAAATGTCCCGCAATGTGTTCAAGTGGATAACTAATTGGCTAACATTGGCTTTCAAAGTTTGCAGGATTGGCCCGTTTTGAACAAAAAGCCTCAAATCATGAACGCAGCGTGCAATTTACGTGAAATCTTTCATAGACTTTCCTACTAGGCTGAGGAATATATGCCACCCTTTTCACATTGGCTTGTTATAAAAAATCCACCAACAGGGTGGATTTTTGCAGACAAGACAATTCTTGGAGACAAAACACATGTATGTGTTCCCTGGAATGTTCTCAACACGCCCCTGTGCAGAGAGATATATATATATAGAGAAAGAAACTGAAACTCCCAGGGACAGCGAAACAGATCAATACTTTACAGGTATACTGAAAGACTACAACCATCATAATAATAATATTAATGATGACTACCATGGGGATGAAGAAGATACCAGTTATTTTAGTGGTCTGCGTGCTGCTGTTCTCATCTCTGGATGTCCAGGCACGACAAAGTCATCAAGGTACGTTTATTCGCTCATCTGGTTTTAATAATGACAATTTGATTGTTTTTGTTATACCCTTTCCACCTGTCAGTGGTGGAAAAGGGTTTTTTTTTTTTTTTTACTTAACAAAAAATGTATCAATAGTGCAAAACTGTTACAAGTAAAAGTCCAAAATTAAAATGTTAATGGATTCAAAATAAAACAGTATAGAGTCCAAAGTATAAAAATAACGTAAAAGTCCAAAAGTGTCTCTGGATGTCCTGGGACAACAAAACAGTAAGGATTGACTGTCCTAGTTTTAAGGAGTTCTAGAAGCAGTGGTGGAAAAAGTACTCGCATTTGTTTTTAACTTAAAGTGAAATTAGCAATACTGCAATGTAGAAATACAAGTATAAAAGTGACTTTTGTGAAAAGTGAAAAGTCCGGAATTAAAATTTTACTTGAGTAAAAGTACAAAAGCATGGGCATTAAAATGTATTTAAAGTACCAAAAGGAAAAGTACTCATTGTGCAGAACATGCCAAAAAAAATCATTTGAAAACAGCACTGAGCTTGCACTGTAAATTAGATCGGCTATTTTCAAATGGCCGTACAATATTTGCCTCAGAGCAAGAAGTACTGAAAATTGGAAATACTCCATTAAAGTAAAAAAAAAAAAAAAAAGAACCTCAGAATTGTACTTAAGTACCAGTACGTAAATATGCTTATTCCTTCCACCACTTGTGTCTGCATGTCTCATACTCTGTCTCCCTCTTCCAGATGCTACAGTTCCAGCTAACTCATGTTGCTTCCGCTTTTGGAACAAACCCCTGCCTGTGGACAAAGTGGTGACATTCCGCGGCACAAGTGTTCACTGTCAAACGGATGGCGTTGTGTGAGTACTACAGTTACACTCACTCATGTATTGTAGCTAGCTACAGTATACTTTTGGGTTGGACCATTTATTGACAAACAGTCTGTTAAACTCGGACATTAAATCTAGTTTTTCCTGCTCAGACTTGTATGGCTATATATATATATATATATATATATATATATATATATAAACTAATTTTGACGCACTGGAAAAAGGAGGAGGCTCCTGCATTTAGATAGACATGATACCACTGATATGGTTGACTGTACAACATTTTCTTTCAGATGTTTTCCATTTTTCAAATTACTATTTTATTCTATAGTATGCAGTGTCACTGAGCAGTATGGGTGGGAGGGTTGTCTTTCTCTTTTTTGTCCTTGTATTTTTTCTTTCATTTTTTGTTTTATATAAAAGAAAAATGTAATTAATATCACAATGTTTAATCTACAACAATTTATAATCTGTTCTCAATAAAAACCTATTTGACAAAAAAAGCAGAAAACTATTTTGTTATGTCACGTGACTGAGCTGCGCCATGACACTTTCATGGACAGTTTCATGGGAGCCAAACAATGAATACATGGCAGTGAATGGAGCCAGCTGGAACAGCTCATAACAAACATTATTTATGAATGACTGAGACCTTTTGTAAAGTAATCAGTTCTGGAAAATAACAGAAGACATGTAACACATTATTGTCTGCTGTGTTGCTTTTCGATGTGTACACTGTGTAATTTGTATATAGGTATGGTATCTAAAGAGCACAAAGTACCTTTCTGAACGTACCAAGTATCGCAAGACTTCCCACCGTTTCCTGTCTGGCAGCCAAATCTTGCGATACTTCGGAGCCAGAAACGATACATGCTGCTGTTTAGATCCTCAGATTATATACTGTGCACTCGCACATTGAAAAGTAAGTGATTAGAAAACAACCTGTGATATGTCTTCTTTTATATTCCTGAACCTCTTATATGACAAAGGTCTCAATTGTTCATAAATAATGTTTGTTATGAGCTGGTCCAGCCGGCGCCATTCACTGCCATGTATTCATTGCACTTCCGGTGTGAGTTTGGCTCCCATGAAACTGTCCATGAAAGTGTCATGGCGCAGCCCAGTCACGTGACCACTTATGTTCCTTCTCAGAGCTTCCTTGCTAAAAACCATGAAGAGCATTTGGCATCCTTGTGACGCGACTGTGTGTGTCTGTCTATTCTATAGGTTCACAATGACCACAGGTGCCAATATCTGTGCTGACCGAACTCAGCCGTGGGTCGAGGATATCATCACCGCTGTGGAGAACAGAAGACTTTGAGATTCACATGAAACTTTGCTTCATGACTAATGGAACAGCTCACCCAGTTAATCTCGAACGTTTTCTCTTCGTTTTCTCTCTCTAATCTGACAATGATGATATACTTTAAACAGCAATTTAAAAAGCAGAACACATGATATCCTCGTTTTCATATCTGCTATAGGTACGTCATGTGCAAGTGACTAAATCGGATCCGTCACAGAGAGATCTGTGTGTGTTCAGACTGGAAGCTAAATCTAGCCTGAATCAGATCTGTGCCACATCCAGATTGGAATCTGATACAAGTCACATGGAATCTGATTTAGATCAGGTTGTTGCATTCAGACTGAGACAGATCTCCTGAAATCAGATTTGAATCAGATTTGAAACCACAAATCTGATTCCATGTGGCTTGTATGTGGACTGCATTAAGTTTAGTTTACTTTACTATGTGTGCAAGTGTACGGAAAATCTGTCGCTATCCTGTGTCTCCGGAGGCTACGCCACTCTGCTTTATTGCTACTGAATAAACTTCTACTAAGCCAAATTTGTCAAGTCTGGTTCTCCTTTCTTCTGAGTCTCTCCGATTTCTCCCCATACATCAAGTCTCCGCCTCTACAGCATAAATAAGTCTAAACACAAACAAGTCACATGGAATCCGATTTTTACAAATGCGACTTGAGACACATTGGCTGCAGGTACATGAGGGCTTTTTCATTCAGAATTAAAAATTCAGAATTAATTAATTCAGAAGTCATGTTTTTTGCTGCGTGTTTACATGGGAAATGGTCATGCCGAATGAGTGTTTACATGAGTCCAAAATTGTTTCAATAGGATTTAAAAATGGAATAAACCGGTCAGTTACATCAGATTTAAGTTTAAATCAGATTGGCCATTTTCATTCCGATTTAAGTTTTTGTAGGTGTTTACATGACAAGTTTTAATAGGATTTAACTTTTTATTCTGAATGAAAAGGGGATTTAACTGTCCATGTAAACGTAGCCATTCAGAGGTGGTTTCAGATCTGATTCAAATCTGATTTCAGGAGATCTGTCTCAGTCACCTGAGATAACCTGATCTAAATCAGATTCCATGTGACTCGTTTGGCTTCTAATCTGGACCGTAGACATGGCACAGATCTGGTTCAGGCTGGATTTGGCTGTCATATGTTCGGACAGTTAATGCTTCTTAAGTGTTACAGTATGTAACTTGTTTCATGTTGGCCCGATTTACCTTTCTGTCCTCTGGGAACTCGCTAACCTGGAGAGAGCTTACCTTATTCTATCATTTTTATCCCACGATTTTGCAACCCAGTTTTTTCACCCAGTGCCAATTAACTAATGTAATCCTGGGCGCTACACTTCCTCTGCCAACCTGGGGGGGGGGCAGCGGACTGACCTCATGCCTCCTTCCATGCATGAGGAGTCCAAGCTGCTTCTTTTCACCTGACAGGGGGGAATTTCCCTGGCCGGACTAAGCGCGTGGAGGGAACACGTTATTTCGACCAGTTCCTTTCCCCTCCATTAGGCGCCCCGGCTGGCCAGGGGGAGGTAGTTTAGAGACCAGGATTACTGCATGTTTTTGTGAGGGTACCTACCCTAGGGGACACGGGGAGAACATGCAAACGCCACACAGAAAGGCCCTTCGCCAACTCCGCCTCGGGTATGGGCACTGATGACGCGGAGGAGGGAACACGGCCCCAGCGCCCACAGCGTCCCCAGTGGGAATCGAACCCAGGACCTTCTAACTGTGAGGCGACAGCACTACCGACTGTGCCACCGTGCCCCGGTGGAGGGAGCTTACCTTAATTTCCTGTGCCCGAGTCCTGACACCTTCTCTGTCCTCAAATGCACTCCTATAAACTCTGCAATGCACATCTATCCGTGAGTCTCCTACCGCAGCCACCATATCGGCACCATATCGGCTTAGAAATGTGACACAAAAAATTATAAATAAAGAATTCAAGGCTTGATGGCATGTGTGGATATTTTTGTTTGTTTTGATTTTCGTTTGGTGAACTATACTCATCTAAAGTCCTTTTGTTTACAGCAGTGTACCTCTATTGCCACTTGTACAAAGCAGCATGTAGATACTTGATGAAGGGCATGTCAGTTCAGTGCATTCAGGATGAGTGCACAGTGCACACGCACGCACAGTCTTGTATTAACAGCTCTCAGCTTTCCGTTCTCACTACAAGCATTGACCACATGTAGTTTCCTTCATTCTAGGTATACTCCGCGCGCGCGCACACGCACACGCACACGCACACACACACACACACACACACACACACACACACACACACACACACACACACACACACACACACACACACACACACACACACACACACACACACACACACACACACACACACACACACACACACACACACACACACACACACAGGGTGGGAGACTGCAGAAAGACTCGAGACAGACAGATCACTAGAGACAACTTGGCAGCAGGTGTCGACCGACAGACTACAATGATGAAGAAGATACCAGTTATTGTAGTGGTCTGCTGCATGCTGCTGTTCTCGTCTCTGGATGTCCTGGCAGTACAACCGAGTAAGGTTCTTTACCTGTTGGCTCATTATGACATTTATCATGAAAGATATTTTCACAATGATCGAAAGTCTTTTTGTCAGTGGTGGAAGAAGTATGTTTTTGCTTGAGTAAATGTATCGATACTGCAATGTAGAAATACTATGTTACTTAGAAGAAGAAGAAAAGTCAGGAATTAAAAATGTACTTGAGTAAATATTAAAACAAATATATATATATTTTTTGAAAATAGATCATCTATTTTCAAATAGCCAAAATGTATAAAGGGGTGTGAAGTGTATGTATGCAATAATAATCAAAATCTACAAAGTAACTAAAGTTTTCAAATAATTGTGTAAAAGTACAATATTTTACTCTGAGATGTATAGTGGAGTGTAGAAGTATAAGTACTGAAAATTGGAAATACTCCAGTAAAGTAAAAAAATACCTCAAAGGGGGATAGTTAAAAAGGTCAAAGGAGACTCTTTGCTCGAGGGTCAACGTTGACTCTTTGCGCCCCGTAGGGTCAAAGGAGACTCTTTGGCCCCGTTTCCACCAAAATAACTTTGGTTCTAGAACTGGTTCCGTCCTAGATTTTTGGAACCATTGTGCCTTCATGGAACCGGTGGCATTTATTATCATTATTATTTTTTTGTTCCAAACCAACTTTTAGGGTTCTGAACCAATTAATTAGGTTCAGACACTTTATTAGGCAGTGTTGTCACGGAAACGGTCGACAGACGTCACCCTATAAAGTATGGCGAGCAGAGCACTAGAGCAGAGTTAGTAGATGTTAAGAATATATCAATACTACAGGTAAAATATATCATACATTAAGTATCCTACAGTATATTGTGAGTACTATATTTGGAATAATAAGAAGGAGGTACCTAGCTAAAACACTGGCCTCAAGTTACTAACCATTCACAACTCCCTCCCCCCAACACCGCCCTAAGGTAAGATACAGATCCTCTAAACCGTAAGAGCTCCTCAAACGGAGCCTCTTACACAGCCCTCTGGCAGCTCCCTGGGAGTACAGGAAGGAAAAAAAGAACAGAACCGGTTCAACCCCAGTGGAAAAGGGGCCTTTGTGTCTCCATAGGGATCCACTGCTGGTCATCACATTATTGGCTTAGGAAAAACTAAAAAATATCTATTATTTATATATTGAATATATGAATTCAAGTATCCATGGGGTTAGAAATCGATAGAAATAAAATATATAGCCTATACCTATAGTATAGGGCCATAGACCTAATGCCCTAATTGCTGCCGTTGCATTAAGGCTCTGCCACTCTTTGCTTCCTTCCCTCGCATGAAATGCAGACCAGCCGCTCCGCTGTAGCGAAAATATAAAAAAAGTTTTACCTACTCACCAATACAAAGGTGGCTTGTGTAATTTGAAAGCCTACTTTCCTTAGTGGACGCACTCTGAGCCCCCGTACCACACATATAAAAATGCACTTTTTGGCCAGAAAGGTTTTTCCACCGAAAAAATAAATAAATACTAGTTAATCTACCGATACTGCCAAGAGAAAATCTCATAGACAAGATTTTTCGTCCCAGTGAAAAAAAATCCCTTTCTGGCCAAAAAAGTGCATTTTATACGTGTGGTGGGGAGCTCAGATTGCGTCCAGCCGTCCACTAAGGAAAGTAGGCTTTCTAATTACACCAGGCGCCTTTGTATTGGTGAGTAGGTAAAACGTTCTTTATATTTATGCTACAGACAAGAGGATGGTCTGCATTTATGTGAGCGTAAGAAGAGAACAGTTCCATAGCTTCTAATGAAAGCATTAGAGCTATGGACCAGAGCTAGCCCTATACTTTTTTTGGGTTACAGTACTTGTTTTGTTTTGTTTGATTTGATTTATTTTGTCTCCGATCATGTCTCTGAGCGTATATCTCGCTTGGCCTCATACTCTCCCATATCTCTGAGTGTATATCTCACTTGGCCTCATATTCTCCCATCATGTCTCTGATCTCACTTGGCCTCCTACTCTCCCATGTCTCTGAGAGTAGCCTACCGTATATCTCACTTGGCCTCACTCTCTTATGCAGACAGCTTCGGTCCAGATGAGTGCTGCTTCAGCTACTACACCAAACGGCTGCCCAAGGACGGCGTGGTGACTTTCCAACGCACGGGCACTCAGTGTGTCAACGACGCCGTTGTGTGAGTACCGTATACGGAGACCAGATTCTAATGTATGTTTTCTGAAAACCTATGTTTCTATATCAGTGGTTCTCAAACTATTTCATGTCAACGACCCCTAAACATTATTATGTAAATGGCCGCCGACCCCCATCTGAATATATGTTGTTCCCGGGAAGCCCCAGAAGCAAAGATATGAGTTAAAAAAACAGAGGGGAGAAATGAATGGGTGCGTATGCTGCGGCAGACGCATGCTTCACCTTTTGTGTGAGTGGGGCCTAGCTTACACTAGTGCAGTAGTGGTTCTCAACCAGTGATCCGGGGACCACCAGTGGTCCTTGAGGGGTTTCCAGGTGGTCCTCAGCTAAATGATGGACAGTTGGTAATGGACCCTTTACAGATCTTTAACCTCTTGAGTGTAAAATGAAACGTTACGGGTCTATTTGGTTTCAAGTTATGCTCTCAAGAGTTAAATTATTGTATTACTTAATTTACAAGAAGTCTACACAATTAGAGAATGTAGAAGAGTTGTTATTGATCTATACAGCATGGAATTGTGGACAAAATCGTATCCAACAGTAACAAAATACAATACGTTTTGGGTCTGCGAGGCAAAATCTTAGCAGATGGTGGTCCGTGGCTCAAATGCCGAATAAATAATGGACCTTGATATGGACATGCACATTATGAACAGTGCACCTGTAGGGACTGCCCATAACTCCGACATCCCATTAGGCCGGGGCTCCACTGAATGCGTCGCTTTGGACTGCTTTTGGACTGCGTAAAAAAAATGAACTGGGGCGAATGGGTGACGCCATCCAAACGCAACCGTCGGCCGTGGAGCACCCTCCATTGATTAAAAAGGGAACATTCCCTGCGTTGACGCGACACTGATCGATGCCCGATGGCTGTCACAGTGCGGTTCAGCCAGTCAATCAGTTGCATGCAATGGACGGCACATCATTTTAAAAAGAAAAAAACTCACACCTAAGATTGCCTATACCCCCTTAGTTTTATATTACAGAATGGTGGAGTGTGCACAACAAAACTCCTGTAAAGTTGATTCTGATTTGCTCCATTACTCACTGATTGATAATTTGACTGGTTTAGTGAATGTCAATGTCAAATGAAACACCTCGATGAGGCAAGTCTTCTCTCTGTCTCTGTGTGTTCTAGGTTCACAATGAAGAATGGTGGCAAGTTCTGCGTTGAACGAACTCTGGACTGGGTCCAGAATGTCATCAAACATGTGCAGTCCAGAACTTCTGAATAAGCCAATTAGAGAGTTCTGTGGTACTCAGGGCTGTCTATCTATTATCTGGAACAAAAACAAGTTACCGACAGTTGGTTTTGTCACAATCATTTGAGATGAACAAGCTTTGCTTTATGACAAATGGGTCATGCACCCAGTTAACGTGTGGTAACTAATCTTCCAGGTTTATCAACATTTCTCTCTCTATCCTGAAAATAGCGTGCTTAGTTTAAACGACAAATAAAAAGTAGAAAAGTTGATTTCACTTTGAAACAAAATCTGGGTAATTGTATTGTCTACTCAGGCATTTGTGAGCACCCCAGACAGTTTTCAAGTCGCTCGATTCAGTATTTCGATACCCATGTAACTTCAAACTCCATTTTAACCAAGCAACTTAAAACTGTCCAGGGTATTCACAAGACTTTTGTATATGATCAGTGTATTTTGCTTGTGAAGATGTAGTGCCATAAAAACGTTTAATTGCCGATATTATTTTCTGCTACAATAAAACAAGCATTTTTATGTCCTATTTTTTGTTTGCATACGTGATTTTTCTCTATATGCTTAAAAGAAAATTGACAAAGGTGCAATGTAAAAGTATATACTATATATGAGACAAAGACAAACTTTCTTTTAGCGCTATTTAGTGGTGCTGCATATTTCATCGGGGAAAAAAGATCGAAATCTAGAGTCAGACACTTACATTGATTGATTGAATATTTTATTAGACAATAAGAAAGAAATGCAAACAGCACAATGTACAGCTAGGCATTTTTTTTGTTGGTCCAAAGGGATTTCCGAAGAAAGACCTTGCGGTCTTGTTTCCATTCGGGTCCCATGCACTCACACACACTTAAGGTGGCCTTACACTAGCCGATTCTTTTCAATCTGAAATCTGATAGCACCACACACTACAGGATAATCGGAGCGGGGCAGAGCAAATATCAAACATTCTTGATGTTGATCGGGCCGATCCCGATCGCGCTTTGAGCGGCCCCGAGCAGATCGATTGAGTCGGGCACCCCCCGAGCGTCAAAAAATGCCCGATTATCGGCTAGTGTAAGGCCACCTTTAGTCAATGAACAATAATCTAAAACAGTAATTTGTCACCACCTCTCCCTCTGACCTGCTGACAGGTGACATTGTAGGTCTGTTTTAAAGGAGGCCAGTGGTTTGCCTGCTTTAAGGGAAGGGGGCAGGGCATTCATGCAATCTCATGCAATCTCATTTCTAAATTTGAGCAAGAATGGTGCAACACTAGTTAGCCGTCCAATTCATTTTAGTTCCTCTTGTGTTTTTGCTACAAGAGAGAGACTTTAAGAGAGGTTTTAATTCATGCACTTTGATGTTGTCTGTTTAAAGCCACTGTGGCTCCAGGTGCCACATTTTGAATGTTGTAATATTCAGCAACTACAGACAATACATATTTCATATTTCCATGGTCAAAAACACGTGAGAATCGTGATCTCAATTCTTTTGAAGGAAAATCAAGATTCACATTTGAGCAAGAATCGTGCAGCAGTGCAGTGAAAGTTGATGATCAAATTGACCGCTTCTGTAAATATCAATTATCAGACTCAGACTAACAGAGTGAATCATTTAGTGTGGAAATACGAGTTAGTTTCATAAGCCTGTGCACTGTGTGCAGTATACAATATTGTATGGAAAACATAACGTGCATGCAGAGGCCTTTTCGTTTGTGTTGATCTGATCACCTCGTGCTTTCACTACTTTAGCTTACACTATATTTTAACCCACATGCTTTTAGCAATGGATTTTCATAACTTTTCCAAAGTAGGCTATTTCACCCCATTTCCAATCCAGCAATCATACGGTGCAAACATGAGGCACAAGTGTGCTAAAAAAAACGATGTAAAAGCTATAAACGTACCACGGTGCACCGTGTGGCAGCTTGTAGATCTATTCTTTCCTGAAAATAGGCTGCACTTCCACAGTCGGTGAGCACAGCACTCCATTTCAACATGCAATAACACTAGACTGCTGTGATTAAAATTCCCGGAATGATTTTTGTTTGCAGACCGCCCCTGAGTTGGTCTCAGTTGGCCCACTTTTCTGGAGCACCCACCTGACCTTCATGCAGGCCAGCAATCAATGCCTCAATGGCCAGCAGATGGCGTGTTTGCACACAGGGCTGAATGTGCGTGCGCGCGCCAACATGACAAGACAAAAACTCAGCTATACATTAATACAGGGGTTCTCAACGTTTTTGGCCGGGGACCCCCGGAAATGCTTTGGCAATGTCTCGGGACCCCCGCCCCGCCCCCTCCCGACCCCCAATATAAATTGACTGCTACAATAACCTTAAACCATTTTGGGCGGGAACCCCTTTTGGTGTTTTAAGCATTGTTATAATTTAGCTATTGAAAAATAGCAGATCTACAAGCTCATAGCGCGCCACCGAGTGGCGCGCTACGAGCTTGTAGGTCTGCTATTTTTGAAAAATCGTGAAAATAAAATTTATTTTATTTTTTTTAATAATTTGGGGACCCCCTAAAATAATTTGGCGACCCCCCGAGGGGTCGCGACCCACGGGTTGAGAACCCCTGCATTAATACACAAACGTTGAGCACATTGATAACACACAGGAATCGCCCTTCTTTATCATACTAAAAAAAAAATGTATTTTGTCCTTTTTAGTTTTTCTTTCTTTTCTTCTTTGTAATTTTGGATGTACAAATTACATTTTGGAATACATTGACCTGATTTTTATAAAAGGTATCTGCTGCACCATGTTGTTCCCAAACCTTTCAGCTCTAGACCCAAATGTGATGTCTCTCCAGGACCCACAATAATGAAAATAGCCAATCTACAAGCTCACGACACATTGTGATGCGTGAGCTTGTTGTGATGTTGTGAGCTTGTAGATCTGCTATTCACGTCTCCTTAAAAGTAGTTTTTCCCTCTAATTAATGGACGATGGAAATATTTTGAAAAACGTTTGATTTTACGTTTGTTTTTAACAGATGAAATTTCGAGGATGTTTTGATTGCGAAATTTGCATGGGATACTTTTGTGAAAATCCAACAACAAAGTGGTATTTACTTGCGAACCTATAAAAATTGGTCCGCAACCAGAAAAAGGCTCCCACTGATGGTGAAACACTGAACAGTGTGGCTACAGTATCTCACTCTCTCATATCTTATCTGCTATCTCTCACAGTCTCACCCAGACACCATAGGATACTACACCTTTTATTGCCACATCCCAGTCAAATTTACAACGTTGGCATGTTAGCAGACGGTCTAGCGACTAGCAATAAGCAAGGTAAACATAGTTCCATGCACTTACAAAGGCATTGTATATTTTACATTTCTACCCAATTTTACAGGAATATTACGGTATATAATTAACACTAGCAATCTAGGATTGTACTGAAAATGGCTGAATGAATGAATGAATGAATGAATGAATGAATTGAATGAATGAATGAATCCACAAGCTGAATAATATTCATAAAAAGTTATAATTGTTATAAATGGTGCATTTATATAGCACCTTTATCCAAGGCGCTTTACAGAGATTGTGCAGTACATTCACCCATTCACACACACACACACACACATTCACAAACCAATGCCGATGGAAACCATGCAAGCTGGCACATTGGGAGCAAAGTGTCGACACTTCGACACTAACTCTGGAGGAGCCCGGGTTCGAACTGACCCATCCAGTCACTCTACCCCTGAGCCACTGCCGCCCCATGTTATAACACAGATAGCATAGTAACACCGGCAGAAACAGTAAGCTAATGTAATAATAATTACTATTAATAATAATACATTATTATTATTACTAGTAAGACGCCTGAGGGCGAGGTTGCGTGCATGCATCCGCCTGGGTGACATATGGAATGAATTCTGTACTGGCCATATATGGAGCGTGTCTTGAGTGTACAGGGTTTGATGAGGTCAGATCAACATATGGAATGTCAGAACAGGTCAGCTCCATATAGGGCCTTAATTTTCGGGCCTGTTGAGAACTCTAGTTTTCGGCGGCTGCCGGGCGCGGCTGCTCTAAGACCTTTGGGGCAGGCCCTTCTAGAGTTTAAATGGACAGGTATCAGTCTAAAGGTAGACATCGAAGAGGAAGGAGGAATGGGGAAGGAACAACATAATGTCAGAACAGGTCATCTTAATATATGGAGATCTTTTTTTAGGTCAATCTCCATATATGGGCTTAATATTGATGACATCATGTCACGAGGCATGACCGGTCATGCCTGGGGGTGACCAACTAACTAACAGGAAATGCATGTTTTCATAGTGTGACCTGCTGTCACAATTATTATTGTTATTATTATTAACTGCATGGGTGCCTCTTTCAGTAGGCCTATGTGTTACTCTACAACAGTGGGACACAGCCTCGTTGCCATGATCATGATTCGAGGGACCTTAACAAAAAAACAATCAGAGCTCAGCTAACAAGCCTTTTACACATTATGGCAGCCATGTTTCTGCCAGGATTCAGAGCGTTTTTCACCTACCTTTGAAAGATCATAGAATATTCTCCGTCGCTTCATTCCGCGCACACGGTGCCCTCAAAGTACGTTCACAGATGTGCTAGAATCGCAAATAATGATGATCCATACGTTGAAAGCTAGGCTCTGGTGTGGTGTTTTCCATGCGGGCTCCTACAAGGTTGGGAAAGCAGTTTTTCTTTTCTGGTCATGTGATCGACGTGTCACGTGGTGTTCCAGGAACCCCCGGAACCAAGGATGAGCCATAGGTTAGCTCCAACAGCGCCATCCAGAGTCCTTGGGGAAAAAGACATGGAAGATGTCATTGGCAGAAGTGCGGATGGGACATGCTGTGGGCTTGTAGGTCTGGCCGTGCACCAGCCCGCTCGAGATGAGCCTCACATCATTTGAGGATCCCGCCACAGCCGGCTAGAATCTGATTGGACAATAAAGCATAGCCTATGACGTCTCAGATTATATTGGAATGATAGTAAAATATGAAAAATGTTCTGTCTTTTTTAAGTTTGCAGTGCTCAATATCCTATATTAATTATTTCAAATGATTAAAGCAGCATTGGTGGGCAATAATGAAGTAGGCTACATTTACTTAAGTAGGCTGCAGTACTCAAGTAAGTAAATGTACTTTGTTACTAGCCACCCCTGCTTAATTATAATCATTACATCTGAGTATTACTGAGTATTGGTATAATACTTCTTGACTTTCACCACTCCACTACTGAACTGGCTCAACAATCATGACAAAGGTGGCAGACGACACACAGGAACTTAAATTATTTTATTTTAACTAAATAAAGACAAAACTATACATACCGTAATATACAATACAATGGTGTGAATAGCCAGGAGTATGAGTAGTTGTGTGAATGTGTAGTGGCTCTGCTAGTGGCTCTGCTAGTGGCTCTGCAAGTGCAAAAGCAAGACCAAAAGCAACCAAACAAAAGCTGTTGCCTGGTGGGAAAGAGAGAAAGAGTGCTTTTATGCTTTGGCCAGCCTGATTGAATACTCCAGGGACAAGTGGAGTCAGGTGTGTCTCGTCCCATGGACACACCCCTGGTAGGTTGGGCTGGCCCTTTCCTACACATAACAGGACAGAAAAGACACATCATTAGGAGGACCAAACTCAAACCAATTGGATAATAATAATAAACCTTTATTTATATAGAACCTTGCAAAACGAGGTTACAAAGTGCTTTACAAAAAAATAAGAACAAATGCAGTGCACACCATAAACAACAGTTTACAACTAGAAAGGTCGCAATTTAAAAAAATTGCAAAGTGTGGTTGCCGCAGTCGCTTACATAGGCCCCTCCCACTAACGTTGCTAGCCAATTACAATTTCAAGTCACACCTGTGATCATGTGTAAGTAATTCGGAGGGTATTTAAGAGATCTATTGTAGTCGATAGGTCTCGATAGGGCTCGCGCGAGTACATGAACCACGTGACCGGGCTGTTTTCTGCCCCCTCAATGTCGCAACTCTGTCTATACTCTATGGTTCTGTTGTAATCCAAACGTACACGCGTGTGGGTATAGGGATAGGGTGGCCTGGCGCTGGGTGTATGACTTGACTACCGCGGGCTGAATGATTCAGCCCTGCAGCCCTGGTGTGAGATATGATCTGGACAACAGATGTCAATATGAAGTTGAGGATAACATTGACCACTTCTGTGTCTTAGTCATACTTCTCTCTCCTTTCTTTCGTAATCTTTTTTGTCATCAGACGGACAGCTTGGTCATATACTTCTCTCTTTGTTGACGTGTTGTTAACTCATCCTCCTGCCGTTAACCCAGTGGTGGAAAGTAACTAAGTACATTTACTCAAATAATGTACTTAAGTACAATTTTGAGGTATTTGTACTTTACTTGACTGTATTCCAATTTCCAATACATTTACATCTACTCCACTACATCTCAGAGCCAACATTTGTACTTTTACTCCACTACAATTATTTGAAAACTTTAGTTACTAGTTACTTTGGAGATTTACATTTTGATTAGAAAAACATACATTACTGTAACCACTTCAACCCTATATACATTTCGACCATTTGAAAATAGCTGATCTACAAGCTTACAATGCGTCGCGATGCGATGCATTGTGTGCGACCTCTCTTTTCTGTTCAAATATGAATATAAACTGGAAAGGTTGCAATTTTGAAAAAGTGTGGTTGCCGCAGTCGCTTACATAGGCCCCTCCCACTAATGTTGCTAGCCAATTACAATGTCGCGTCAACCTTGTGATCATGCGTAAGTAATTTGGAGGGGATTTATCCCCCCAAAATCATGTTTTTGCAACAATCGGTTACACTTTTCGCATTTGCGGCGCCCCCTATGGATGAAAATGGAATTCCTTTTGGAACTTGGTTGATTGAACCACCCGGGACATGTGATTCAAATTTGGGATGGTTTGGACATTCCGTTCGTGATTTGTGGCATTTTTTGTAAAATAGGCCCCTCCTACTAACTTCGGACGACGATTACGGCCGAAGTATACGCACTACCAAAATTCTGCAGTTGGTCTTTTAATCGGATAGGTCCGGAGATCATGTGTGCCGATTCTTGTGAGATTTGGACAAAATCTGTAGGAGGAGGAGCCAAAAGTGTGTTTTGGAGAAAATTCAAATTTGCAGGATTTTTTTCCCCGACGAAAATGGGCGCGGCCTATATGTGGAAATGCATCATGACCCAAGGAATCCATGGAAAAAGAAATGTAGATTTGACGACTTACTGTTCAAGAGTTATAGGGAAAAACGCAAAGTGGGCTGTAATAGCGCCACCATGAGGCCGACTGATGTAATTCCCTTTCAATTAATTTTCATAATTATTATGAACCTCCCCCCCAAGTCTTGTAAATATGGCGCTTACGGTCTCCAAGGGAAAAAAATACTTAAATTTTGTCTTCGATTTCCCCATTATAAGTCTATGGAGAACTAATTCATTAATATCAATTAAACTATACAACGGATCTCTTAGCAAAATACAAGCACACGATTCCCGATGAAGCCGGTCGATTTGACATATGGCTCGAGTGTGTGCGGCAAAAACTGTGGGAGGAGTAGTGCGGCAAAGTATCCAAATGTACAATAACAATAGTCTGGTTGCCCTAACAGGGCAACCAGACTATTGTTATTGTACATTTGGATACACAGAAATGTGTACAGAAATGCAGTAGGACATAAGAACAATAGGGAATGTTTAGAAAACGTTTAGGTGTTAAAGGCAGCTTTATAAAAGTGAGTTTTTAGGAGGGATTTGAAGCGGGGGACGGATTCTGCGAGCCTTATCTCGGGGGGGAGGGCATTCCAAAGAGTTGGGGCTCTAAGTGCAAAGGCCCGGTCACCTTTTGTTTTCAACTTAGAAGTTGGGATTTCTAAGAGCGCCTTGTCTGAGGTCCTTAAGGTGCGCTGTGGGACATAGGGCTTGAGTATTTCAGATATGTAGGATGGGGCCAGATCAGAGATGGCCTTAAAGTTAATAGTAGGATTTTAAAATCAACTCTAAAAGTGATTGGGAGCCAATGCAGGGATGCCATGATTGGTGAGATGTGGTCGTATTTTCTTGTACCGCTCAGGACTCGGGCTGCGGCATTCTGAACTAGTTGTAGACGTTGGATGGATTTGTTGGAGAGACAAGGTCGGGGTCAAGGATAACACCAAGGTTCCTCACGGAGGGCTTTACATTTGGGGTAAGAGAGGCCAGGTTTTGCGCTAACATGGCTCTTTCTTGGGGTGGACCAAAAATGAGAACCTCGGATTTAGAGTCGTTTAGTTGTAGAAAATTGATTGACATCCAGTTCTTTATGTCTGCGAGGCATGCGTGGAGTTTTTATATACTGGAGGGGTCTTTAGGATTGATGGGGAGATACAATTGGGTGTCGTCGGCATAGAAGTGAAATTGAATGTTATGGCTGCGGATGATGTCGCCGAGGGGGAGCATGTATAATGAAAAGAGGATGGGGCCTAGGATGGAGCCTTGGGGGACACCGCAGTGTAGGGGGGCTAGATATGCCCACACAGTATTCCAGCCGGCTGATAAGGACCGCATGATCAATAGTATCAAAGGCCGCGGTCGGGTCCAGCAGGACAAGGATGGAACAATATCCCGAGTCTGCGGCCATAAGAAGGTCGTTGACCACTTTCAGGAGAGCCGTTTCTGTGCTATGCAGAGCACGGAAACCTGACTGGAATTTCTCAAAAAGGCAGTTTCCACTCAGATAAAATATAGATTATAATATCACTTTTGCCCGATTTCTACAAGAAATTATAGGCCCTTCTGACTGCCTGTTAACACAAGTTATGAAAGTCTCATCTTTCTGCAGCTCTGCTCTGCCTCTTTAGTTTTCACCCTATAGAGCATTGGTTCTCAAAGTGGGGTCCGGTGACCCCAGCAAACTGAGTTAACTAGTGTCACAATCATGTAAAAAAAAAAGTTTCTAGTGCATTCCTGTCAGAAGTTATGATTTTTTTTAAAATGTTCTGCTGTCCCTCTCCAAAATCTCCCATGCACAACTGCACATTAATTTGGTGATTGACCTGCAGCTGAGGTGATTGACCTTTTCTCACCTTGTTCTGTGAGAATAAAAGAGTTCCATTGAATGGAATGTCTGACGCGTCTCACTGCTGGAATGTCTGACTGCTGTTTCTGAGTGTCAGAAACAGCAGAACTGTTCAACCCAGCTAATTATTGCCGTTTCAAAAGTAGACACACACACACACACACACACACACACACACACACACACACACACACACACACACACACACACACACACACACACACACACACACACACACACACACACACACACACACACACACACACACACAAGCATGATCGCTGATCATTAAAAGTGTATTTTTCCATTTGTTTTATGGTAGCATATGCAAAAAAGTGTGTGTCAGGTTTGATTATCGGTTACAGAGACTGTCCTGCAGAAAAGATTAGGTCGCCACTGTATGCTGTTGCATGCTTGTGCGTCTTATTGGCACATACTGTGGCAATAAGACGCATAATAAGTAAGTGTGTGTAACACGCACGCACACACACACACACACACACACACACACACACACACACACACACACACACACACACACACACACACACACACACACACACACACACACACACACACACACACACACAGTTCATGATGAGTGTATTAACACCTCTCAGCTTTATGCTCACACATTGACCACAGTTTGTTTCCCTAATTCTAGTAACAAACTGACAAATGTACGGTATCCACCCCCTCCACCACCCACCAAGGAACTAGTTTAACCCCACCTACACTAATAATTGTGGACCTGGCACATAATATTCACATGATAAAAGACCTAGAGGGGAACTGCAGAGAGACAGATCACTCCACTTGGCAGGTATAGACTGACAGACGTCGACCATATTCATAGAGTATGCTGATGGAAATGAAGAACGTAGCGGTTACAGTGGCCTGCATGCTGCTCATCTTCTCATCTCTGGATGTTCTGGTCCAAGCGAGTAAGTGTTATTTCTTGTCTGTCCTTAATCGTTAAAAAAAGGATGATTACGTTTTTGTTGTTTAAAATAAGGATGACTAAGTTTTTGTTGTTCAAATTTGTTTTTCTTTATTCCACTAATTGGGTCTCTGTGCCTCTTTTTCACTCTGCCTCGCTCACCCAGACAGTGCTGACAGCGTTGGTCCAGCCGAGTGCTGCTTCGAGTATCGCGCCGCACGGCTGCCTAAGGCAGGCGTGAAGACGTTCCGGCGCACACACCTTCACTGTGCTAGGGATGGCGTTGTGTGAGTATTGCGTTACACTTGTACAGTATTGTACAAAAAATACATAACATAAACACTGAACACATTCTACACTACTAGAAAAATTATCTGAATAAATATTACACTACTACTGTTTTGACCGCGACGGAGGCATGGCTTTCACCCCATTATCTCAGTTGGGGCAAATGCGCTCCCCACGACATTATATACGTTGCAGCTCGGACGGGGCTCAATCGGAGTCGGCTCGTTCGCAACGTTCGCCACGGCAACTTGCTCGCTTTAGCGCGCTCTGTGGTGCTCAAGTTCACTTGAGACGCCGCCCTTCCATCACGCTCTAAAACATATATATATATATATTATTTTTTCTATGTAGAACTGTACAAATGTATAGACACAATAGCCTTTTGTTATTTTTATTGCTGGAGAAGAACTAAGAACAAGTGCTCATTCGGAGCGGGCCGGAGAACTATATGATCAACTTCACAATCAATGAATCAATACATAAATAAATCAAAACATCTCAAATATTGAAATGTTCTCTCTATGTCTGTCTGTTCTAGGTTTACAATGCGGAATAATGCCAAGATCTGCGCTGACCCAGCTCAGACATGGGTCCAGGGACTCATCACCCATGTGGAGACCAACAGACCTTAAACACCTCGTACAAGAAAGTTCCAGACAACCAGTTGGTTTTAGGACAAAATGCTTTGAGATGAATTCCAAGCTTTGCTTCAGTTAGTGGTTACTATAATCTACCAGGCTTTTCTAGTTTTGTTTGTGTTCTATATCCTGCTTTAAACATCAATTTAGAAAGCATAAAAATGCATTTTCCTATAGTTATTTTAATTTTATTTTGTATTATTATTATTATTTTTACAATTTGTATGTATCAAATGTAGTGCTTTAATTGTGCATCTTAATGATCAATTGTTGATATTAACCGTTGTTTTCTTCAACAATAAAACAAGCAATTCCGGTAACTGCATGGTTGTGTTTGCATGGTAGCCTATAAGTCACGTTAAGTCAAAGGAATCAAACAAATTCACCAAAGTGATGTACAGACCATATAAGCTAATTATACAACTGACATAAACATCAAGACAGGCACAAATAAAGCTTACACGGACATAGAGGCATGTCTGTTCTGTTTGTTTTCAGTCAGATCTGACCTCTGATGGACTGTGTGTCTGTGAAGTCAAATCCAAAATGGCAGGTCTAATATTCAAACCACTGTAGAAGAAACACATTTGAGGTGTTGTCTCCAACTAAATTGGGGCTGTCCGTTCCTTTGGCGATACTACTGAAATCACCAGAATTCATGTAAATGCTTTTAGATCTATAGCAGCATGCATGTGTATAGTATTGTAGTCTATATGTAAATGTGCAATATATGTAGCCTGACGCTCAGTCTGAATTTTCATTTCGTCAGAACATATTTTCTTAATGGGCATGGTTAGCGATTCAGGGCTGGAGCCAGGCTACAATGTGTATGTGCAATTTATCGGGAATGTTTATCTGTCTCAAGCTGTAACAAAAATACCAGACAATCTTAGGGTCAATAGATGGGGGTGTGTTCTCTCCGTGTCTTCATGCAGCTCCCATACCCTAGATGGGGTCATTGGTGAAAGGGCCTTCTGTGTGGAAAAAAAATTTAAACTAAAACTATAAAAACTAAAACTATAACTACGGGTAACTACGGTTTCAGTTTAGTTATCGTTTTTAATTTTTTTTATTTAGTTTCAGTTAACTAAAATGTTTTTTTTAATTCTAGTTTTTGTTTTTAAGTTAGTTTTAGTTAACTATTATAACCTTGCTGTGATGTCGAGACAGCTGGACAGACACTTCACAGGGGTTGTCAAGTGGGGTCCTACTTTAACCAACGTCTCCAGTAGGCTCAGCAGTGCATTCTGGCATCCCAGAAGCACCCCCCCCCCCCCCCCCCCTCTGCATCTGCCCAGCCTGCTTATTTCGGAGACCAGCTAGGGTCTGACAGGCAGTGTCAGTGAGCACAGCTGTCCTGTGCTCTCATTGGCTGTTATATGGCCTTCTCGGTGTGCGGTCGACAAACCCAGTTCATACTGTATAGGTTGGATGTCCAGTCGGTGAAAGAGCCCATATATCAAACCTGCTTGATATTCAGAACCGGTCAGGAAGGCGTCGGCGAGCGCTTTCCTCGTGCTATATCTTGCAATAATCGAGACGTGAATAAATGAATCCATGGATTACTTTAGTTAAGTCAGGGGTGGATAGGAAGGGCTTGATTTTGACGATATTTCTAAGGTGGTAGAATGATAATTGAATGACCTTTTTTACATGGCCTTCAAAATTGAGGTCGGGGTCAAAGATACCACCAAGGTTCCTCACGGAGGGCTTTACATTTGGGGTAAGAGAGGCCAGGTTTTGCGCTAACATGGCTCTTTCTTGGGGTGGACCAAAAATGAGAACCTCGGATTTAGAGTCGTTTAGTTGTAGAAAATTGATTGACATCCAGTTCTTTATGTCTGCGAGGCATGCGTGGAGTTTTTATATACTGGAGGGGTCTTTAGGATGGGGAGATACAATTGGGTGTCGTCGGCATAGAAGTGAAATTGAATGTTATGGCTGCGGATGATGTCGCAGAGGGGGAGCATGTATAATGAAAAGAGGATGGGGCCTAGGATGGAGCCTTGGGGGACACCGCAGTGTAGGCGGGCTAGAGATGAGGTTGCTTCACCAATCCCGATGGAAAAGTGTCTGCCAGTGAGGTACGATTTAAACCACTCCAGGGCGGTGCCTGATATGCCCACACAGTATTCCAGCCGGCTGATAAGGACAGCATGATCAATAGTATCAAAGGCCACGGTCGGGTCCAGCAGGACAATGATGGAACAATATCCCGAGTCTGCGGCCATAAGAAGGCCGTTGACCACTTTCAGGAGAGCCGTTTCTGTGCTATGCAGAGCACGGAAACCTGACTGGAATTTCTCAAAAAGGCAGTTTCCACGCAGATAAAATATAGATTATAATATCACTTTTGCCCGATTTCTACAAGAAATTATAGGCCCTTCTGACTGCCTGTTAACACAAGTTATGAAAGTCTTATCTTTCTGCAGCTCTGCTCTGCCTCTTTAGTTTTCACCCTATAGAGCAGGGGTGTCAAAGTGGCGATCCGCGGGCCGCCTGATTTAACACTACCTCTTAGCGACTTAGCCAATGCTCTGAGGCTGAGCAGCTACAGAAGCAAGGGAGGGGGGAGCTCCCCCCTCCCTTGCTTCTCTAGCCGAGTGCCTTAATTGCTCCAGCTGTGTGGGGTTAAGTGTTAAAGGTGCAGTGAAACGGAAATGGTGGACATTTTATTTTGAAGTTTCAAACGGATTCAAGTTGAAACACCGGTCTGAAGTTTCTGAACCAATCAGAGCGTCGCATCCCTTCAGGCGATGGGACGGTAGCTAGGGACTGTTGCTATGCTATACGCAGCAGCGTGGTGTGTGTTTGTTTACAAATCAAATAGACGGCCAGCTGTACCAGTTTACTGTTATGTGGCTTATTTCTACCCTATAATGTTTTCAGATACATATTTTAGCGTGATGATTAAGTTGAAACCGAGTAATACACTGTCTGGATGTTATCTGGAATGGGAATAAAAACGGAGGATTTATGTAATCAATAGCATTTAGCAATCAATATCTTCTTTACAAACATAGCAACAACTCTGGTTAACAAACTGCCCTCCCACTCTGGGCTCTTTGGTGTAGAGCACATTACAACCTTCTACAGAAACCTAGGTGTTTGTAAAGACGATTTTAAACTAGTTATGGTAACAACTGATGAGGTAATTAAGAAACTGAGTGCCCTCCAACCCCACAAGGCCACAGGCCATGACAACATTCCCTCCAAATTTCTCAGAGACTCAGCCATCTCTATAGCTCCAATCATCACCCACATAGTAAACCTCTCCATCAAACAGGGACAGGTCCCCCAAGATTTCAAACTGGCCAAAGTAACCCCCTTGCACAAGAAAGGGAGTAAATTAGACCCCGGCAACTACCGCCCTATTTCTATTCTTAGTTCCATCTCGAAAGTGATGGAAAAAATAGTCTATGAACAGGTTGAAAAGTATCTTGCCACTAATAAATTATTGTACGAGTTCCAATCTGGCTTCAGAACATCCCACTCCACTGACACATGCCTTCTCTATTTGAGCGACCACATCAAACAAGAGGTGGACGCTGGCAAATACTGCGGCATGGTCAAGCTGGACCTCCAAAAGGCTTTTGACACCGTGAACCACTCCATACTGGTTAACAAGCTAAAAGCAATTGGTTTCGATAGCACATCAGTGAGCTGGATGCAATCCTACCTGGAGGGGAGAGAACAGATGGTGGAAGTGAACGGAACACTGTCCCCCCCCCTCCCAGTGAGCTGTGGCGTTCCACAAGGAAGCATACTAGGGCCTCTACTGTTCCTAATATATGTAAACGACATGACTTCAGCTTGTGACTGCAACTTGTTCCTGTTCGCAGATGACTCAGCACTGCTGGTCTCGGACAGGGACAAACTGCAGGTTGAAAATGCCCTCAGCTCTGAACTCGGTAGAATCTGCACCTGGCTCGCTGATAACAAACTATCTTTACACCTGGGAAAAACTGAATCCATTCTCTTTGGCTCTAATAGTAATCTCAGCAAGGCAAATGGCTTCTTGGTTAAAGTGGGTGACAATGTTATCACACGTAAAGATGAAATTACCTACCTAGGTTCCATCCAGGCTAATCTTTCCAGTGATAAAATGGCCGCGAACGTAATCAAAAAGGTCAACCATAGAACAAGATTCCTTTACAGGATCTCCTCACTGGTCAACAAAAACACCTTGAAGACCTTAACAGGAGCCCTTGTACAGGGTTTCTTTGACTATGCATGCACCTCCTGGTACCACAGCACCTCAAAGGCCCTTAAAACCAGGCTCCAGACTTCCCAAAACAAACTGGTCAGGCTCCTACTTGACCTAGCCCCCCGAACCCACCTCACCCCTGCCCACTTCGACAGGCTGGAATGGCTTAGGGTCGACGACAGAGTACAGCATCTTGCAATGGGTCTGGTCCACAAGATTCGATACACCACCAAGATACCCATGTACCTGTCTAGATACTTCCTTAATGTTAACGAAGTCCACACCCACAACACCAGAGGGAGTGCAACGAACCATGTACAACCCAGATTCGGCACAAACAAGGGACTAAATTCTTTTCGCTCCTATGCCACCAAAATGTGGAACGCCCTACCAACTGTCATTAAGACATGCGAATCCCTTGACTCTTTCAAAACCGCTCTCAAAGGGCACCTACGGACGGCTGCAATTCGAAACTGGCCCCTGTAAAATCGGAATCCCTCAAACACGAACGCAAGGACAACACAAGAGACGGTCGCGGCCACACAGCCAACTCAAGGTATGGCCACTGAGCCGAATTGGGGACCCAACGCAAGGACAACACAAGAGACGGTCACGGCCACACAGCCAACTCAAGGTACGGCCACGGAGCCGACTTGGGGACCCAACGCAGCTCCTCCAAGGAAAACAAACAAATTAACGGAGCTGAACGTGAATCCCCCCCACCGCCCACCCCCTTTTTTTCCCCTCACTGTATATGTTTCTTTTCCCTTTTTACCTCCTTTATGATGAATTCCTGTTCTGTCTATAGAAGTGTCTATTTGTACGTCTCTAAATGTTTTGATGATTTGAACATGGTGGACCCTATTGGAAACAAGTGTAATGCTTAATTGGGTCGTCCACTCACAGTTAACAGCCTTTGTATTGAGTTTGTGCTTTCTGCCTGTAATTCTGCAAACTGTTAATAAATTCTTCAATCAATCAATCAATCAAGCAGCTGTGCTGCACGGATGCGCACATATGGAGAGGATACGGGTGAGCTTCATTTTTATTGGCTTTTATCGATGTGGGCCTCGACACGTCATCACGCAGCACGTTTTCGTTTTCAGGAAGTAATACAAAAAATATTTTTATGGACTTTTGATATAAAAACACACAAAAATGAGAATTTGTTTGGCATCCATTGTTAGGTATGCTCATATGATGACCACGGAGATGGTTTAAAAGTGTGAAGAATTTGTGGAATGCAGCCTAGGTCTCTCTCCCAATTGCTCTGTCGGGAAGCGTGAAGTACCATAAGACACACACCTCTCTCTCTCTCTCTCTCACTCACTCACACACGTACACAACAAGTGAGTGCGTGTGTCATTGAAAAAAAGGCGTTGTAGGAAAAATAACACAAACCCCTCCCCCTCTCCCTCTCCCTGTCAATCACAGCGACTACTGGCCAATCACATCGGGGTTTTCCTAAAACTGCGTTGGGATCCATTCCATGATAACGCATGTGTTGTAGGAAAAGGTCCAAGCTTAGAATCTCATCTCAGGTCTAAAACGGCCTGCATTACTGCATAAAATAAAAGGCTGTAGTAGCCATTTACAAATTAAAGTGAAGGCAGTATTTGGCAAATGTATCACTCGACCCACTCCAAAAAAATAACATGATGGGAACAAAACGAATTCCACCTACTGTTTTTTTTTTAATTCTATATTCAAATGGTTTATTGGTGCTTCTGATTGTGTCATGGGTTTTATATTTTATATGCTATGCTGTTTGCTATATGCCTGAGGCTACAACACTTTGGTCAGCTTCTGTTTTAAACGTGCTATAAATACAGATGTTTGATTCTTCAACAAAACTAGCATCTCTCAAATTATAATAATATAATATTGAAAGTCAATAATGATAGTAGCTACTATTCTAAAAAAACACACAATTTATAAATTGATATATAGGCCTATTGTGGGAAGAAAATCAAAGTGAGCCATTTGAAGCCGTCCATGATCATGCCTCATTAACATTATAATGGCCCCATGCACCATAAATAAGAGTCCAGGTAATACAGTTTCAGCATTCATTCACCAAAAGATTGCTGCCGCATCAAAGCCGTATTCCGAAGGGGAATTTATCAGAGAATGCATACTGACCTCCGCTGAGATGCTGGTACCTGAGAAGAGACAGTTGTTTGCTAATGTCAGTTTGTCAAGGAATACTATTGCAGACAGAATTGGAGACATTGCAGAAGATTTGCACAGTCAACTAAAGGACAAAGTCAAGTCATTTATTGCCTTCTCTCTTTATTGATGAGAGCACTGACGTGACGGATGTCGCTCAGTTGGCAATATTTATTCGTGGTGTTGATGCATCTTTGACCGTCACAGAGGAATTTGTGTAATTGGTGGCTATGACAGACACACACACACACACACACACACACACACACACACACCAAGGAACTAGTTTAACCCCACCTACACTAATAATTGTGGACCTGGCACATAATATTCACATGATAAAAGACCTAGAGGGGAACTGCAGAGAGACAGATCACTCCACTTGGCAGGTATAGACTGACAGACGTCGACCATATTCATAGAGTATGCTGATGGCAATGAGGATGAAGAACGTAGCGGTTACAGTGGCCTGCATGCTGCTCATCTTCTCATCTCTGGATGTTCTGGTCCAAGCGAGTAAGTGTTATTTCTTGTCTGTCCTTAATCGTTAAAATAAGGATGATTACGTTTTTGTTGTTTAAAATAAGGATGACTAAAGGTGGCCTTACACTAGCCGATAATCGGGCATTTTTTGACGCTCGGGGGGTGCCCGACTCAATCGATCTGCTCGGGGCGCGATCGGGATCGACCCGATCAACATCAAGCATGTTTGATATTTGCTCTGCCCCGCTCCGATTATCCTGTAGTGTGTGGTGCTATCAGATTTCAGATTGAAAAGAATCGGCTAGTGTAAGGCCACCTTAAGTTTTTGTTGTTCAAATTTGTTTTTCTTTATTCCACTAATTGGGTCTCTGTGCCTCTTTTTCACTCTGCCTCGCTCCCCCAGACAGTGCTTACAGCGTTGGTCCAGCCGAGTGCTGCTTCGAGTATCGCGCCGCACGGCTGCCTAAGGCAGGTGTGAAGACGTTCCAGCGCACACACCTTCACTGTGATAGGGATGGCGTTGTGTGAGTATTGCATTACACTTGTACAGTATTGTACAAAAAATACATAACATAAACACTGAACACATTCTACACTACTAGAAAAATGATCTGAATAAATATTACACTACTACTGTTTTGACCGCGACGGAGGCGTGGCTTTCACCCCATTATCTCAGTTGGGGCAAATGCGCTCCCCACGACATTATATACGTTGCAGCTCGGACGGGGCTGAGTCGGCTCAATCGAAGTTCGCAACGTTCGCCACGGCAACTCGCTCGCTTTAGCGCGCTCTGTGGTGCTCAAGTTCACTTGAGACGCCGCCCTTCCATCACGGTCTAAAACATATATATATATATTATTTGTTCTATGTAGAACTGTACAAATGAATAGACACAATAGCCTTTTGTTATTTTTATTGCTAGAGAAGAACTAAGAACAAGTGCTCATTCGGAGCGGGCCGGAGAACTATATGATCAACTTCACAATCAATGAATCAATACATAAATAAATCAAAACATCTCAAATATTGAAATGTTCTCTCTATGTCTGTCTGTTCTAGGTTTACAATGCGGAATAATGCCAAGATCTGCGCTGACCCAGCTCAGACATGGGTCCAGGGACTCATCACCCATGTGGAGACCAACAGACCTTAAACACCTCGTACAAGAAAGTTCCAGACAACCAGTTGGTTTTAGGACAAAATGCTTTGAGATGAATTCCAAGCTTTGCTTCAGTTAGTGGTTACTATAATCTACCAGGCTTTTCTAGTTTTGTTTGTGTTCTATATCCTGCTTTAAACATCAATTTAGAAAGCATAAAAATGCATTTTCCTTTAGTTATTTTAATTTTATTTTGTATTATTATTATTATTTTTACAATTTGTATGTATCAAATGTAGTGCTTTAATTGTGCATCTTAATGATCAGTTGTTGATATTAACCGTTGTTTTCTTCAACAATAAAACAAGCAATTCCGGTAACTGCATGGTTGTGTTTGCATGGTAGCCTATAAGTCACGTTAAGTCAAAGGAATCAAACAAATTCACCAAAGTGATGTACAGACCATATAGCAGCTAATTATACAACTGACATAAACATCAAGACAGGCACAAATAAAGCTTACACGGACATAGAGCATGTCTGTTCTGTTTGTTTTCAGTCAGATTTGACCTCTGATGGACTGTGTGTCTGTGAAGTCAAATCCAAAATGGCAGGTCTAATATTCAAACCACTGTAGAAGAAACACATTTGAGGTGTTGTCTCCAACTAAATTGGGGCTGTCCGTTCCTTTGGCGATACTACTGAAATCACCAGAATTCATGTAAATGCTTTTAGATCTATAGCAGCATGCATGTTTATAGTATTGTAGCCTATATGTAAATGTGCAATATATGTAGCCTGACGCTCAGTCTGAATTTTCATTTCGTCAAAACATATTTTCTTAATGGGCATGGTTAGCGATTCAGGGCTGGAGCCAGGCTACAATGTGTATGTGCAATTTATCGGGAATGTTTATCTGTCTCAAGCTGTAACAAAAATACCAGACAATCTTAGGGTCAATAGATGGGGGTGTGTTCTCTCCGTGTCTTCATGCAGGCAGCTCCCATACCCTAGATGGGGTCATTGGTGAAAGGGCCTTCTGTGTGGAGTTCACATGTTCTCCCCCGTGTCCCCTAATGGCCCCTACACATTGTAGGAGTTTTAAAGTTGTCGGTGAGTCATCAGATCGTTATGTATTTCACACTACAGGAGTCTTTAAAAAAATAATCTACTGTCATTATATCTTTGTGGCTTTCACACTAAACTCCAACAGTAGTGGCAACATAAAAAAAAAAAAAAAAAAGCGGAATGTCAAAATATCTACCGCGGTGGCTGAGACCAGAGCCATTGAGTAATGGTTGAGACAAAGCAGTGAAAGGTCCTGAAAGATACATAACGTCAGTCTTACCCAATACCCAATCTGTCTGTTTTAGGAACACAAGGCTGCTGTACTTTATACCTCATACTAAGCATTAAAGTATGAGTACTTGTTCTTTATTCCAATTCATTTTCACATCTCACACACGTGCAGGATGCCGTGATACAAGCGCGAGACAGACACAGGACACGGATGCCTCTTTCACTCCTGCGACACAGGAATAGCGAGGCTACACAGGGCAAAATGTTATAGCGTGTAGCCTACGCGCGCTACATTAAATAGCACATTAAATAACTCTCTGTCTCTCTCCGTATGCGCGCACAAGCACGCACGCACGCACACACACACACACACACAGAGCGCACAAGGTCCAAAAGTTTGCTCTGCACTGTTGATTCCGATGTGGATTTATCAACATTATTCAAGTGAAATGCGTTGGTTTTATAGACAGCAACATTGGACTAATATACTGTAGCTACCAATATGTACGACACACGTGTATAGCAGAGTGGCTCTGAGCCTCTGCCTGCATGATGGCCTCAATAGTCTAATATCTCCCCCAGTCCAGAGGGATATCCCTTTGGTCTAGTGGTTAAGATGTTGGACTTTCACGCGGGAGGCCCGAGTTCGAATTGCGGGCGTTACAGAGGGACCCAAGGAATAAAGGTTATATATATATTTATTATCATCTATTCTGATCATCTATCGATACAGTTGACAGACAGACATGATTTCGAAAACACAGGACATGATGTTAAGTCCAAAGTGCCGTGGGACTCTGTAAGGCAGGGGCGTCCTATACTCCCTGGGCCAGGCTTGCACTTGACCGCATATACCTAAGGATGGAAGACTTGAGCACTGTGATGCAAGGTTATAATAGTTTTGGTCTTTTCATTATAGTTTAGTTTTAGTTAGCTTTTTTTTTTTTAAATTCAGTTAGTTTTAGTTTTAGCGGGTTTGCTAGTTTTTAATTTAGTTTTTATTTTGGTGAAATGCTTAGTTTTAGTTTAGTTTTAGTTTAGTTATAGTTTAGTTTTAGTTTTTTAAACTAAAAAACTAACTAAAACTATAAAAACTAAAACTATAACTACGGGTAACTACGGTTTCAGTTTAGTTATCGTTTTTAATTTATTTTTATTTTTTATTTAGTTTCAGTTAACTAAAATGTTTTTTTTAATTCTAGTTTTTGTTTTTAAGTTAGTTTTAGTTAACTATTATAACCTTGCTGTGATGTCGAGACAGCTGGACAGACACTTCACAGGGGTTGTCAAGTGGGGTCCTACTTTAACCAACGTCTCCAGTAGGCTCAGCAGTGCATTCTGGCATCCCAGAAGCACTTCTAGTGCATTCTTGTCAGAAGTTACAGGTGTGTCAGGTTTGATTATCGGTTTCAGAGACTGTCCTGCAGAAAAGATTAGGTCGCCACTGTATGCTGTTGCTTGTGCGTCTTATTGGCACATACTGTGGCAATAAGACGCATAATAAGTAAGTGTGTGTAATACACACACACACACACACACACACACACACACACACACACACACACACACACACACACACACACACACACACACACACACACACACACACACACACACACAGTTCATGACAGTACATTCAAGTGTATTAACACCTCTCAGCTTTATGCTCACACATTGACCACAGTTTGTTTCCCTAATTCTAGTAACAAACTGACAAACTTACGGCATCCACCCCCTCCACCACCCACCAAGGAACTAGTTTAACCCCACCAACACTAATAATAATTGTGGACCTGACACATGATAAAAGACCTAGAGGGGAACTGCAGAGAGACAGATCACTCCACTTGGCAGGTATAGACTGACAGACGTCGACCATATTCATAATCATAGAGTATGCTGATGGCAATGAGGATGAAGAACGTAGCGGTTACAGTGGCCTGCATGCTGCTCATCTTCTCATCTCTGGATGTTCTGGTCCAAGCGAGTAAGTGTTATTTCTTGTCTGTCCTTAATCGTTAAAATAAGGATGATTACGTTTTTGTTGTTTAAAATAAGGATGACTACGTTTTTGTTGTTCAAATTTGTTTTTCTTTATTCCACTAATGGGTCTCTGTGCCTCTTTTTCACTCTGCCTCGCTCCCCCAGACAGTGCTGACAGCGTTGGTCCAGCCGAGTGCTGCTTCGAGTATCGCACCGCACGGCTGCCTAAGGCAGGCGTGAAGACGTTCCAGCGCACACACCTTCACTGTGCTAGGGATGGCGTTGTGTGAGTATTGCATTACACTTGTACAGTATTGCACAAAAAATACATAACATAAACACTGAACACATTCTACACTACTAGAAAAATGATCTGAATAAATATTACACTACTACTGTTTTGACCGCGACGGAGGCGTGGCTTTCACCCCATTATCTCAGTTGGGGCAAATGCGCTCCCCACGACATTATATATGCTGCAGCTCGGACGGGGCTCAATCGGAGTCGGCTCGTTCGCAACGTTCGCCACGGCAACTTGCTCGCTTTAGCGCGCTCTGTGGTGCTCAAGTTCACTTGAGACGCCGCCCTTCCATCACGCTCTAAAACATATATATATATATATTATTTGTTCTATGTAGAACTGTACAAATGTATAGACACAATAGCCTTTTGTTATTTTTATTGCTAGAGAAGAACTAAGAACAAGTGCTCATTCGGAGCGGGCCGGAGAACTATATGATCAACTTCACAATCAATGAATCAATACATAAATAAATCAAAACATCTCAAATATTGAAATGTTCTCTCTGTCTGTCTGTTCTAGGTTTACAATGCGGAATAATGCCAAGATCTGCGCTGACCCAGCTCAGACATGGGTCCAGGGACTCATCACCCATGTGGAGACCAACAGACCTTAAACACCTCGTACAAGAAAGTTCCAGACAACCAGTTGGTTTTAGGACAAAATGCTTTGAGATGAATTCCAAGCTTTGCTTCAGTTAGTGGTTACTATAATCTACCAGGCTTTTCTAGTTTTGTTTGTGTTCTATATCCTGCTTTAAACATCAATTTAGATAGCATAAAAATGCATTTTCCTATAGTTATTTTAATTTAATTTTGTATTATTATTACTATTTTTACAATTTGTATGTATCAAATGTAGTGCTTTAATTGTGCATCTTAATGATCAATTGTTGATATTAACCGTTGTTTTCTTCAACAATAAAACAAGCAATTCCGGTAACTGCATGGTTGTGTTTGCATGGTAGCCTATAAGTCACGTTAAGTCAAAGGAATCAAACAAATTCACCAAAGTGATGTACAGACCATATAGCAGCTAATTATACAACTGACATAAACATCAAGACAGGCACAAATAAAGCTTACACGGACATAGAGGCATGTCTGTTCTGTTTGTTTTCAGTCAGATTTGACCTCTGATGGACTGTGTGTCTGTGAAGTCAAATCCAAAATGGCAGGTCTAATATTCAAACCACTGTAGAAGAAACACATTTGAGGTGTTGTCTCCAACTAAATTGGGGCTGTCCGTTCCTTTGGCGATACTACTGAAATCACCAGAATTCATGTAAATGCGTTTAGATCTATAGCAGCATGCATGTGTATAGTATTGTAGCCTATATGTAAATGTGCAATATATGTAGCCTGACGCTCAGTCTGAATTTTCATTTCGTCAGAACATATTTTCTTAATGGGCATGGCTAGCGATTCAGGGCTGGAGCCAGGCTACAATGTGTATGTGCAATTTATCGGGAATGTTTATCTGTCTCAAGCTGTAACAAAAATACCAGACCATCTTAGGGTCAATAGATGTCATTTTATGCATCATCATATCATATCATATCCTTTCTTTCATCATCTTTTTTTATCTGACCTTGTACAGCACTTTGGTTGACCACTGGTCTTTGTAAATGTAAGTAAGTAAGTAGCCTTGCCGAGCCATGAGGCCCATAGGGCAGGAGCCTATCTCCTGTTTCTGTAGCGTGAGGCAGCTTGATGTACAAGTACACCCCCTGGACATGAAGCTAGTATGTCGCAGGGATTTACCCTCAATCCAACCCTTGATGCTGAGTGTCAAGCAAGGAGGCACTGGGTCCCATTTTTAGAGTCTTTGGTATGACCTGGCCGGGGATCGAACCCCAACCTCCCAGTCTCAGGGCGGACACTCTAACCACAAGGCCACTGAGCTGGTGTAAATGTGCTCTATAAATAAAGTTTGATTTGATCATCATCTGGGGGTGTGTTCTCTCCGTGTCTTCATGCAGCTCCCATACCCTAGATGGGGTCATTGGTGAAAGGGCCTTCTGTGTGGAGTTCACATGTTCTCCCCCGTGTCCCCTAATGGCCCCTACACATTGTAGGAGTTTTAAAGTTGTCGGCGAGTCATCAGATCGTTATGTATTTCACACTACAGGAGTCTTTAAAAAAAAATCTACTGTCATTATATCTTTGTGGCTTTCACACTAAACTCCTATAGTGGCAACATTCAAAAAAAGAAAAAAAAAAAGCGGAATGTCAAAATATCTACCGCGGTGGCTGAGACCAGAGCCATTGAGTAATGGTTGAGACAAAGCAGTGAAAGGTCCTGAAAGATACATAACGTCAGTCTTACCCAATACCCAATCTGTCTGTTTTAGGAACACAAGGCTGCTGTACTTTATACCTCATACTAAGCATTAAAGTATGAGTACTTGTTCTTTATTCCAATTCATTTTGACATCTCACACACGTGCAGGATGCCGTGATACAAGCGCGAGACAGACACAGGACACGGATGCCTCTTTCACTCCTGCGACACAGGAATAGCGAGGCTACACAGGGCAAAATGTTATAGCGTGTAGCCTACGCGCGCTACATTAAATAGCGCATTAAATAACTCTCTGTCTCTCTCCGTATGCGCGCACACGCACGCACGCACGCACACACACACACACACACACAGAGCGCACAAGGTCCAAAAGTTTGCTCTGCACTGTTGATTCCGATGCGGATTTATCAACATTATTCAAGTGAAATGCGTTGGTTTCATAGACAGCAACATTGGACTAATATACTGTAGCTACCAATATGTACGACACACGTGTATAGCAGTGGCTCTGAGCCTCTGCCTGCATGATGGCCTCAATAGTCTAATATCTCCCCCAGTCCAGAGGGATATCCCTTTGGTCTAGTGGTTAAGATGTTGGACTTTCACGCGGGAGGCCCGAGTTCGAATTGCGGGCGTTACAGAGGGACCCAAGGAATAAAGGTTATATATATATTTATTATCATCTATCGATACAGTTGACAGACAGACATGATTTCGAAAACACAGGACATGATGTTAAGTCCAAAGTGCCGAGGGACTCTGTAAGGCAGGGGCGTCCTATACTCCATGGGCCAGGCTTGCACTTGACCGCATATACCTAAGGATGGAAGACTTGAGCACTGTGATGCAAGGTTATAATAGTTTTGTTTTTTTCGTTATAGTTTAGTTTTAGTTAGTTTTGGCTTTTTTTTCCTAATTCTCTTAGTTAGTGTGGTTGCCCTAAAGGGCAACCAGACTATTGTAATTGTAACACTTTATTCTTTCATTTACTGGAGTAACCCTAAACTTTGCCGGACTACTCCTCCCACAGTTTTGACTGTACGCACTTGAGCCATATCTCAAATTGACCGGGAATGGTGTGCTTGCTCGTTTCTAAGAGAAATGTTGTATAGTTTAATTGATATTAATTTATTCGTGCATTAAATGTCCCCATTGACATGAATGGGAAAATGCGAAAAATCACGTTCAAGTATTTTTTCCTCGGAGACCGTAAGGGCTATAGTTACAAAACTTGGAGGGATAATTCGTAATACTTACTAAAATTAATTAACTTGTAATTATATCGGTCGGCCTCATGGTGGCGCTATAACAGCCCACTTTACGTTTTGGTTTATAACTCTTTAACCGTAGGTCGTAAAATAAAAATTATTTTGCCCTGGATTCCTTGGGTCATGACGCATCTCCCCATATAGGCCACGCCCATTTGCGTCAGGATAGATTTTCCGCCATTTTGAATTTTCTTCAAAACACACTTTAATTTTCTCAATCTACAGATTTTGTCCGAATCTCACAGAAATCGGTACACATGATTTTTCGACCTATCGGACCGCGTTTACATTTTTTTCAGATTTTTTGATTTTTTTTTGTCCGTATCGCTCGGCCTTAATCGTCGTCCGAAGTTGGTGGGAGGGGCCTATTTTACAGCAAATGCGAAAAATGTAACCGTTTCTTGCAGAAAAAGTATTTTTGGGGGGATAAATCCCCTCATTATTTTAATTAATTACTTACGCATGACCGCAGGGGTGAGCCATTGTAATTGGCTGGCAATAGCAGTGGGAGGGGCATATGTAAGCCACTGCGGCAACCACACTTTGCAATTTTTTTAAATTGCGACATTTCTAGTTGTCTTTGCTCCAGAACCACCTCTGTTTGTTTTACTTTGACAATCAATTCATCCTAACATACTGAGGTCAGAGCTGGATCAGAACAGTGGTTTTAATATAAATAAACATCTGTTCCTTTGAGCTCCTGAGACAACAAGTTGAGAATTTAGACTTATCAGTCTTTCTGATATTGTGCGTCAGTGTGGAAATGTGATTCATTTGTAAGTCCACAGTGGAATTTTTTTTAAGACCTGTCATATTTAGCTCCCTGTTTTTGAGTGGTGTAAACCACTCCTACAACTGGCTTTGTTAGTTTGTCTGTCTGTCTGTTCGTACCAAAAAATGAGCATGGTTGCTATGGTCACCCAGTTCACACGGGTGTGATTTCATTACGTCAGACATTACGTCTGACCACAGCTGATCAGTCTATATAAGACCTTACACCACTCAGTTCACACGGGTGTGATTTTTGAGTGGTGTAAACCACTCCTACAACTGGCTTTGTTAGTTTGTCTGTCTGTCTGTTCGCACCAAACAATTAGCATGGTTGCTATGGTCACCCAGTTCACACGGGTGTGATTTAATTTTTTTTCAAGAAGAGTAACTTTATGAATGAGCAATTTGCAGATTTGCTGGAATGTTTTTGGAAACTAGCTGGGGCTTTATAGCCGTGTACAGTTACAGCCATGTACGCTTTTGATTTGTAAAGAAATGTTAACCAAAAATCTTCCTCCTATCAGACTAGTTCTCAAACGCTTTTGTGCCAAGGACCCCCAACATCATTATTTGGCGGCAGACCTCCATCTGAAAATCTTTTATGCCAAAAGAGAGCATTTGTGTTAAAAATAATTCAACATTTTAACACTTTCAAGATCTTTCTAAAATGTTCAAAAATAGCTGATGTGTACAAGCTTGTTATGCGCTATGAGCTTGTATATCTGCTATCTTTTGGAACTGCCAATGCTAAAATGTAAAACGACACAGATGCTTTCCCAATTTTAATGGGTTAATTGCTTTGTAAAAGGCTTAAAAATAAAAAGGGATAAAAAAAAATACTTGGTGTTTAGCGCATTAGCCTTGTGAATCCAATCTACCTCTATTACAGAAAACGCCAAATGGACTGGACACAAAAAAGCCTTCGCTTTCCATTGTGGTCCACTTTGTAACATGAAACTATACACAAACATACTGTACAAACAAAACAACAATGGAACATATAATAAATAATCCTTATATATAAGGCTGGGAGCTATATACATAGGACAAGAGGTACCCTGAGAGAATAGTCCAGAGCATGGGAGATGGGCTATCCAGGGTCTGAAGCTAACTATGCTGGCTAAGCGAAGCATTCAAGCCGTGCCAATAACCACAATACACCAACGGTAAAATCACCTTTTGTGGCCCAGTCCAGCTGGCATTAAGTTGTCTATAGCAACGGTAAACAATGGGGAACTGTATTGGCTTGCGAAGGGCTGAAAGCAATGCACTAGTGAAATTGAACACCACTAACCAGTATAAAAAAATATGTATGTATATTTGTGTAACAAGAGTTGATATAGTTGTATAAAAGCAATAAAACACTCAAACTTGTGCTTATAAAAACACTTTTTTACTTTTTTTCTTTTTTTTAAAGCTCGCTGATTTGCATACATGACAGACTCGTATTTGGGCTACTGGATATTGATGACTTAGGCCTACGTGGTTTTTCAATATAAACAAACTTAAATACCGTATACATACAATAATATAGAGAGGGGGAAAACAAATGTTTAGTGGTGACACATTCAGATGTTTTAGAATCAACATATATAAGTTCTTGAACTCTTGAGGTGAATTTTGAAACGAAAGAGGGGTTTTCATTATGCCTCCCGTGGTGAGCACTGGTTTGCTGCACCTGGCCGGCAGGCTTCCTCGTTCCCTGTTGGCCAGGTGTGGCCTTCTCTCCCTGTTGGCCAGGTGTGGCCTTCTCTCCCGGTGCTGGTTGCGTCTCGGTGATGGCTGCGCGTGGGGTGCCCCTCCGTGGACTTGTCTATAGCTCAGGTGTGGGCAACTGGCGGCCCGTGGGCCACATGCGGCCCTTACCTTCACTTAATGCGGCCCGCATGTTAATATCAGAATACTGATATAGTATTGATTTCAGCTGTTACAATTCCAAACCCGCTTTAATTACTTCATGACTAGTATGCCTAGTATTTAATGACTATAGTATTAAAATGTTATTGTCTTTTCATAAAGTTAACATAACTATAACTACTGGTAAATGCATTTGAAATTCAATCAAAAAGGTTACTTTTCAGGATTCCAATTAAAAAATAGCAAAAATAGCCGATCTACAAGCTCAAAACGCGTCGCAGCGCGACGCGTTTTGAGCTTGTAGATCGGCTATTTTTGCGACGACCGTAATATATGGCCCTAGGGAGTGAGTGTTGAAATATAGTGGCCCTCTCCATTGTCAAAGTTGCCCACCGCTGCTATAGCTGGAAGCCTGGAGGAGTGACTTGGCCAATCAGTGCTGGCCTGCCAACTGGAGAGTGTGGTGGTTGATGGTTGAAACACTCTGGGAAGGTTGGAGATCACCTGATGACCTCTCTTCCAGGCCAAGGCTTCATCCATTGGAAATGGATTATGTTCGCATCTTTGATGTATTTACAAACTGAAATGTCACAGGGTTAAAGACGTTTTTATTTTATTTGTATTTGAATTATTCTTTTGGATCTGAGCTGAGATTTTGTTCTAAATTAGTATTTGCAGCATCTCATTCTCAAGCCAAATGTCACAACATTCTGCAGTAAAGGTCAGCTTTGTCAGCGTATAATTAACCACTTAAACCCAATTTATGGTTGACTGGAGTCCCCCAGGGCTCTATACTAGTATCTATTTTATGTTCAGCTTTTGTTGAAAATAGTCAATCGACAAGCTCACAACGCGTCACAGCAGATGCCGGGGTTTAAGTGGTTAATATGCAGCTAGAAAAGGGTGGTTGAACAGATGGCAGAATGCCTAATACATCACATATATTTAAGTATTTAAGATCGTCAGTGAAGACTTTCATTTCATTAAATTCCCCTCCGAGACACTGCTGTTATTTCATTATGCTGCTGATGCCAGACAGGAAGCACTTTAAAATGTGGGGCTGAGCAGCACTGGGTCCCTCAGTTTGATCAGCTGTCCTCTGGGATGCGTGGAGGGAGGGCTGGGATTTGAACCTGTGACCCATCTCATTGCAGTAGCAGGCCTTTCATGTAGAGTGGTGTTGGGTATAATTAGGTCACTTCATCAATGTCAGCACATTGAATGCCTGGCATAGTGCTCGTCTTGATGAGCGAGGGCCAACGTGCCAAGTCAGCGCAATCCACAACACATTAGGTCTGAGAGAGGAGACACTTCCTCATTCTACACTGTGTATACCTCATCAAACGTTGGCATGTCGACAGTAATGCATCAAATCAAATAGGACCTGTCCGTCTCTACAGATTCTCTGCATTCTCCAAAAGTTTGAAAGGACATACAGTAAAATGTTAATTGCTAATTGATTTGGAATCACCCCAGAGACCAAGAGCAGTGAGATTCAACTCCCGCTATCAGTGTTCACTGTTCATTAATATGGGATAATATCCAATATTTAAAACAATATACCCATTCTTATAAAATGGCGAAAGAAAGAAAATATATCACATTGATTCTGGGGATCCACAGACCACATTGGTGTGACTCTAATGTGCATCTGGAACTTCAACATGGCCAACCTGTGACGCCAGTCATCCGTGTGATATATAATGTATGGCCCTAAGACAGTGGTTCCCAAACTTTTTCATGTGAAGGACCCCCAAATTGACACTAATTAGCCAGCGGACCCCCATTTGAAGAGATATGCCAGGGACCCCCTTAAATAAGAGAAGCGTTTTACGGCTCTAGCAGTGATTCTCAACCCGTTTCATGTCAAGGACCCCCAGTTTGACAAGCATTAGTCTACGGACCCCCATTTAATGGCATTTCTATTAGGGATGCACGATTAATCGGTAGCATAATCGGAATCGACCAGATCGGCCCATCTCAAAATAATACAGATTATTTAATCGGTTTTCACCAGCAATTTTTGATTTATTTAAATCATCAATGAGTTCAATATAAATCAAAAGTTAGACACTAACACTAATTTTGGGGGAGCATGAGGGGAATTGGGAACCTTCTGGTTTCCAAGCGGCCGCTCTACCTCCTGAGCCACTGCCGCCCATAGTCGCACACAAGAACAAAAGCCAAATCAAATATGATGTAAAATCTTAAGTAAAAATAAACTTTACATTTTTCTACATTTCATTTGTGTACTCATCTCAGTAGTTATTCAGTTGTGAAAAAAGACACTTGGAAAAGAGTATGCTATTGATTGATTGAATACTTATTAACAGGCTTTGGGCCAAGCCCCTAGGGCCGGATTGTTTTCATTGTGGTCCTCTATCGCAGGGGTTCTCAACCCGTGGGTCGCGACCCCTCGGGGGGTCGCCAAATTATTTTAGGGGGTCCCCATTTTATTTTCACTTTTTTTCAAAAATAGCAGACCTACAAGCTCGTAGCGCGCCACTCGGTGGCGCGCTATGAGCTTGTAGATCTGCTATTTTTCAAGAGCTAAATTATAACAATGCTTAAAACACCAAAAGGTGTTTTAAGGTTTAAGGTTTAAGGTTATTGTAGCAGTCGATTTATATTGGCGGTCGGGAGGGGGCGGGGCGGGGGTCCCGAGACGTTGCCAAAGCATTTCCGGGGGTCCCCGGCCAAAAACGTTGAGAACCCCTGCTCTATCGGAATCGGTCAGTACTCAGTATCGGTATCGGCAGATTTGACCTTGCAAATAATCGGAGATCGGATATCGGTCATAATTTCATAATCGTGCACCCATTATTTCTATCTCTGGGCCCCCCAATTTATATTGTAAAATCAAAGTTAATTTAACTCTGAGAGTAACGGGTCCATTTGGTTCCACTTGTACACTCTCTGAGTTACAGACCAATAAGGGTCCATTTGGTTCCTAACTATCATTTAGCTGGGCACCCCCTGGAACTCCCTCAAGGACCTCTAGGGGTCCACGGACCCCACTTTGGGAAGCACTGCCCTAAGAGGATTGAACCCTGTACCTCTCCTGCTCTAGGAGGACATAGGGTGCATACTGTCATTTGGCTTAGGGTGTATTTTTGAGGGGCGCTACCCCCCCTTTATACAGCTTTTCGTCACAACACGTGTCACATTTGCCATTGACAATGAAAGGAGAATTTACGTCATACAAACATAAGTTGACAAATGAATTCATGAGGAAGTATATTAATCTTTATTGGATTATGTACGATAATAAGAGCGCCCCTCACTTCACATCCTTCATTAACTGCAATTCAACACATGTCATTTACATGCTTAAATGTCCCTGTGGACTGCATATATTGGTCAAACTAAAAGACAATTAAAACTACGCATTGGTGAACACAAAACCGCCATTCGAACAAACAACCCTGATTACGCAATGGCCAGGCACTATAATGCTGCCAAGCATGGGTCCCCAGCCTCCCTCAAATTTTGGGGAATAGAGAAAATCACAGTCTGCCACGGGGAGGCGATATGATTAATAAATTACTCTGCAGAGAAGCACTGTGGATAAACACACTAGACACTTTAGAACCCAATGGCCTTAATGAAGAACTGAGCGTCACATGTTTTTTATAGGCATGATTTTTCAGACGGTCTCTGAGGTCTTCTATTCATGCTCTGAGTCTGAGAGTGTATCATTGTAAAGTTTTCAATGTGCCCCTGTATCTCCTTTCTTTTTTAAATATTTGGCCCTATGGCCCTTATTTGTCTATGTTCACTGTTGTTCCTATAATATGTTTTCTAATTTTCATGGCTTTTATATGGTTGATTCACTGTTGTGCTTTATATAATTAACTGTTAAACAGTGTTTTTTCCATAGCCATCCTTATACCTATATATATATATATATATATATATATACTGCTGGCAGTAGTATGTGGTTATTACATGTAACATGGCCATTTGCCATTGGCTCATTGACAGCCCAGCACTAACCTACCATGTATTTAATGACTTCCCCAAATGCTGCCACCTTTATGACTGATGAATACCTTTTAGGTCTAAACGTTAGTCGTTTGTATACTAGCACCTAAATAAAAGGCTTAAAATGTCCGTGCTGCTCCAGTGTCCTCTCCTCCTTCTGGTTTAAACTTAATTTGGACGTCGCAAACGTGTGTAATAGAAATAAGCTCATTACAGTTCATAAGTATGATTTATCTGTTAATGGCACTTAAATGCACATGTAAATGCACATTTAAATATGCATTTAAATACGCATTTTCGTATTAGTATATAGTATATAGTATTAAGTATTGGCCTAAATTGGACATCATATCTCTGATTGCACACTGTATGTGTATGCCCAGGCAAACATATTAATGCAGACATTTTGTAAGTGCTCTTCAGATGTCAAGGTTTAACTTTTTAAAGCATTTTGCACACCATTGTACACCAGGGGTTTTCAACTGATTATGAACCAGGGACCACGTACCACCCTGACGGTACGGTTTCCCTTGAGATTCTAACTCACTTTTCTGTGGAAGTTCATAAATGAGTTATGTCGACATCAAATTAATGATTAATTGTTTAGATGTCGAAACCTTGCCCGTTATGATTTCGCCCAGGCATGCGAACAGTCGACGCCAGCGTTCTCACTTCCCACAATAATACATGTGGGGTGGGGTTCAGGGTCTTGCCAGTAACTGACAACATTTGTCACCAGATCATTTACTGCATTGTTTCTCAACTTGTGGTCAATACAATAAATTCAAATACGAATCTTCACTTTCCTACATTACTAAATGCATGGTCAGGGACAAGGTTATAATAGTTTAGTTTTTTTCATTATAGTTTAGTTTTAGTTAGTTTTGGCTTTTTTCCCCTTCTAATTCAGTTAGTTTTAGTTCGTTTTTAGAGCGGGTTTGCTAGTTTTTATTTTGGTGAAATGCTTAGTTTTAGTTTAGTTTTAGTTTAGTTTTAGTTTAGTTATAGTTTAGTTTTAGTTTTTTTCGTACTTTGGTTTATTTGTCAGGTATAGGATTCAAAAAGATCAGAGTAAGTATTGTGTAATAAAACCTAAAAAATATACCATTTAAAAATATACACTCTAAACTATAAAAGAAACTAGAAACTTTATTCTCCACTTATTTCTCCACTTTGTCCATGTTGTCCATGGTGAGCAGGTTGACCTGGTGACCACCTACAAATACTTGGGCACCACATTTGACAGCAAGCTGAAATTCAATGTCAACTGTGATCTGCTGTGTAAGAAAGGCCAACAACGCCTCTTTTGTTTGAGGAGGCTCGCCAAATTTCAGGTGGATAAATCTCTAATGAAACTGTTCTACAGTGCTTTTATTGAGTCAATTATATCCTTCTCCATTATTTGCTGGTACGGAAACCTGAACTTAAAGGACAAAAACCAGCTTGGTAGGATTGTGAGAACGGCCTCAAAAATAGCAGGAGTAAATTTCAGTAGCCTGGATCATATCTTTAAAAACCAGGTGCTTAAGAAAGCCAAGTCCAGTCCATTTCTTTGGACAACTCCCATCCCCTCAGCTCTGAGTACAGGCTGCTTCCTTCCGGCCTTCGCCTAAAGGTTCCAGGGGCAAAAAGTAACAGGTATAAATTATCCTTCGTGCCTGTGTCTATCCAGGCCTTAAATGACGATAGGAGGAGGAGGTAACTTTGTCGCCGTTATGAATTTCCTTTGCTACACTGAAACCTTGAACTGTTTATTTTATTTCTATGTGTACCATGCTCTTTTTACTGTGTTTTATGTGATTCATGTGTCTGCCTGTTATGCCTTGTTGTAAACCAAATCGCCCTTCGGGGACAAACAAATAAATGAACCTGAACCTGATGATACCATTTGGTATTATGTTATATATAATTTTAATCGTTGATCGTACAACGAGGTATAGTCTGTATAGATTGTAAGAATCAGGCATTGGGTTGAGGTCTGGACTCACAGCATTTCCATCCTCTCCACTCCTACATTTTGGAGGCGTTAGGTCCCAGATTCTGAAGATATGGGATTGCCACTGGCTCCAGAATCTCACTGCATTGATATTGCCTTTAATGATGACAAGTTCTGTCTTGCCCGTGAGAGAGATACTGTTCCGTACCAAACCAAGCTGTTGTGGCAAGGGTGAATAAATACCAACCACTTGCCATTTTGGCAAATGTTTTGGCATATGTGTTCTACCCACACATTTAGCTGTGTTGCTCATTCCACAAATGCCTGATCCTTATACAATAGGCCTATACCCTTCCGACGTGCTCCGCATATTTTACAATCATCCTTTTCCACTAAAGGCACTTCCTTGCGTCTCTCTCCCATATTGGACTGTCTCTTTCTTCCAACTTTTGCCATTTTGTGTGGTGCAACCACTCCTATAGACAGCTATGTGTACGGCTGTGTCCCTGGGTCTGTCCCTGGCTGTGTCCGAGCATGAAAATAGCGTTATAGCGTTTGTTCACCACCAAGTGTCACTGTTGCACAGCCTAACACACAGACACAGACACACACAGGCCAGGGAGGAGGGCTTACAGTACAGTACAGCAGGGGTTCCCAAACATTTTTGGACCAGCTACCCCTTTTGGGGTAGACATTTTTCCAGGTACCCCCTCATCTGAAGCGGCCTCAGAAACCTTTCAAGTGTTCTGAGTCTTTTTGTTGTTTCTGCAGCATACGTCCTGCTGTTACTGTTTGGGGTCACGACAGGTTGACTGAAGTTTTTAGATGTCGAAACCTTGCCCGTTATGATTTCGCCCAGGCCCTGGGCGAAATCATAACGGGCAAGGTTTCGACATCTAAACAATTAATCATTCATTTGATGTCGACATAACTCATTTGTGTTCAGAGTGAAGCGAGAAATGGGGGAGGGACCTATAAGAGATGCTGCTATATATATTTCTGGTCATTTGTGTCAAATAACCAGAAGCTGTTGAAGACGCGAATCCAGGCGGCACACATCTCCATTCAGACGACACATATCTTCATTCCAGGTAAATTAACCTTTAATTTATCTAACTAGACCTGTACGTGCCCGTCGCAGTCGGCCACCGGCCTACTTGGGAACGATGCAACTTGGGAACCTATAGCACCCGTTTTAACTGTCAGCCGGTGTCCCACATGGAGATCTGTGTATGTGCCTGTGTTAGTCTACTTGCCAGCCCATAGAGCCCCATTGTGAACCTGGACATGTTGAGTACACCAAAGTTTTATGCTAGAAATGTTGAGTATGGGTCCCCAGCATGTAGAAACTGCCGGATGCTAACTTGCATATGTTGAGCAATTTTCATAATTGGCATAATATGTGACCATACCATTAACAACCTATAGAAGGCAAAATATTCAAAATTTCTACATACTGTAAAGCTTGATGAAATTTTGATTTATATTTTCCTTATATGTTGTTAATGGTATGGTCACATATTATGCCAATTATGAAAATTGCTCAACATATGCAAATTAGCATCCAGCAGTTTCTACATGCTGGCGACCCATACTAAACATTTCTAACATAAAACGTTAGTGTACTCAACATGTCCGGGTTCACATTCTGGCATACTAGACTATGTACTGAAAAGTGTACTTGGCAATCAATTCGGCCCACTGGCAGAGCCTGATTGGTTGAGCCTCAATTGGCTGAGGCAGAGGCTGGAAATTGCACAGGTGAAATGAGTTGGCCTCATTAGGCCCACTGGCAGAGCCTGGTCCAGGTGAAAGGAGTTGGCCTCATTAGGCCCACTGGCAGAGCCTGACCAGAGCCTTTTGTGGTGGTTCTGGAAAACCGTGGGTCCGACCGACTCGATACCTGGCACTGCACTCCCTGTGGGGGTGTGGAACACGTGTGTCGAATGTGAAGTCGGTGGGTCAAACGGTTCTTGAGTTACGTGCATTACAACCGTACGCACGCACACACGCACGCACGTACGCAGAGACGTGGCGCATTTATAGTAGGATGTAAACACAATGTTTATTCGGTGATGGAAGAAGTACTCACGTTCTTTTACTTGAGTAAAAGTATCAATAACCTATTGTAGAAATACAATAGTTACAAGTTTGGCATTCAAGATTTCCTCCAGTAAAAGTACAAATGTATATCTAAATGTGTCTAATAAATAAATAAGTTAGAAACACATTTCACATTTGTTGATAAAGCGTTCAATCGATCAATCGATCGATCCACAATAACATTGTGCTCTTTCTGTCTTCCTGATGCCAGCAGCGTTTCTTTATAGTACTGTGACAATGGCCCCCAGAAATCGGCATACCCCTACCGGGCTTAGGACCAAACACAACATAGTTTTTCCTCATCTCTAAGGCCTCCCATACATGAAATGGATTCTTGTATAAAAATATTTTACTGTAAAAGTGGTGAAATTGATATTTAAAGTCATACACCTCAAACTAAAAATACCTGTCCGTCTGGGGATTAAGGCATATAAACTCATGTAGATTCACAATGGAAGCTCTGAGAGGTTTACAACTTGGCATACCTGAAGCCAGGACATCCCTCTACATTCTAGAAAAATAATAATGTCAATATGTGAATTTAAATATGAGATATAGTCATTTGAACACATACCTACATTAGGCGAAAATGTAAATCTGTATAGTGTCTTCTTTACTTTGCAGTGACTCTGACATGGATTGTCATAGCAACACACAATTGTGTAATTGTAGCTTGCATACTCGTGGAGTTATGGCTCTAAACGTAAATTGTGTCCCAAATGGGGGGAATAAAACAGTCCTAATGAAATCGACAGTATTAGTTAGTGTGGTTGCTCTAGGCAACACCAACACACTATTGTTCTCTGTCCGATATTTTTTTGCCAGCAAGGTGCTTTTTGAGGGAGGTTTAATGTTTCTTTTTGTTCAATGTTTTTTTTTTAAACGCCATTGCCAATAAAGGGAACATTTGCGTCATATTGTCTCTTTATTGTTAATGGCATTTAATGTGTTTACACCGTTTGTTTCACATCACCATTACATCACCTAATCAACATGAGTTAGACTTTAATATATTAGCCCCCCTCACTTCACACAGGTGTGATTTGTGTTAACTTTTGCACAACAGAAAAGTGAAGCTTTTATGCTTTTATGCTTCACACACTGTTGTCACTGTTGTCATGCTTCACATGACATCACAATATAGAATACAAACGGTAAGACGGAATTTAGTTCCCAGGTCCCTATATGCTTTGTGACTCACGTCAGTGCAACCACACTTGCAATTTCCCAGAATTGCACCTTTCTAGTTTTGTATTATTATTATTATTTTTACAATTTGTATGTATCAAATGTAGTGCTTTAATTGTGCATCTTAATGATCAGTTGTTGATATTAACCGTGGTTTTCTTCAACAATAAAACAAGCAATTCCGGTAACTGCATGGTTGTGTTTGCAATTGCATGGTAGCCTATAAGTCACGTTAAGTCAAAGGAATCAAACAAATTCACCAAAGTGATGTACAGACCATATAGCAGCTAATTATACAACTGACATAAACATCAAGACAGGCACAAATAAAGCTTACACGGCATGTCTGTTCTGTTTGTTTTCAGTCAGATTTGACCTCTGATGGACTGTGTGTCTGTGAAGTCAAATCCAAAATGGCAGGTCTAATATTCAAACCACTGTAGAAGAAACACATTTGAGGTGTTGTCTCCAACTAAATTGGGGCTGTCCGTTCCTTTGGCGATACTACTGAAATCACCAGAATTCATGTAAATGCGTTTAGATCTATAGCAGCATGCATGTGTATAGTATTGTAGCCTATATGTAAATGTGCAATATATGTAGCCTGACGCTCAGTCTGAATTTTCATTTCGTCAGAACATATTTTCTTAATGGGCATGGCTAGCGATTCAGGGCTGGAGCCAGGCTACAATGTGTATGTGCAATTTATCGGGAATGTTTTTCTGTCTCAAGCTGTAACAAAAATACCAGACCATCTTAGGGTCAATAGATGTCATTATTTATGCATCATCATATCATATCATATCCTTTCTTTCATCATCTTTTTTTATCTGACCTTGTACAGCACTTTGGTTGACCACTGGTCTTTGTAAATGTAAGTAAGTAAGTAGCCTTGCCGAGCCATGAGGCCCATAGGGCAGGAGCCTATCTCCTGTTTCTGTAGCGTGAGGCAGCTTGATGTACAAGTACACCCCCTGGACATGACACTAGTATGTCGCAGGGACTTACCCTCAATCAAACCCTTGATGCTGAGTGTCAAGCAAGGAGGCACTGGGTCCCATTTTTAGAGTCTTTGGTATGACCCGGCCGGGGATCGAACCCCAACCTCCCAGTCTCAGGGCGGACACTCTAACCACAAGGCCACTGAGCTGGTGTAAATGTGCTCTATAAATAAAGTTTGATTTGATCATCATCTGGGGGTGTGTTCTCTCCGTGTCTTCATGCAGCTCCCATACCCTAGATGGGGTCATTGGTGAAAGGGCCTTCTGTGTGGAGTTCACATGTTCTCCCCCGTGTCCCCTAATGGCCCCTACACATTGTAGGAGTTTTAAAGTTGTCGGCGAGTCATCAGATCGTTATGTATTTCACACTACAGGAGTCTTTAAAAAAAAAAATCTACTGTCATTATATCTTTGTGGCTTTCACACTAAACTCCTATAGTGGCAACATTCAAAAAAAGAAAAGAAAAAAAGCGGAATGTCAAAATATCTACCGCGGTGGCTGAGACCAGAGCCATTGAGTAATGGTTGAGACAAAGCAGTGAAAGGTCCTGAAAGATACATAACGTCAGTCTTACCCAATACCCAATCTGTCTGTTTTAGGAACACAAGGCTGCTGTACTTTATACCTCATACTAAGCATTAAAGTATGAGTACTTGTTCTTTATTCCAATTCCTTTTCACATCTCACACACGTGCAGGATGCCGTGATACAAGCGCGAGACAGACACAGGACACGGATGCCTCTTTCACTCCTGCGACACAGGAATAGCGAGGCTACACAGGGCAAAATGTTATAGCGTGTAGCCTACACGCGCTACATTAAATAACTCTCTGTCTCTCTCCGTATGCGCGCGCGCGCACGCACGCACGCACGCACGCACGCACGCACGCACGCACGCACACACGCACACACACACACACACACAGAGCGCACAAGGTCCAAAAGTTTGCTCTACACTGTTGATTCCGATGTGGATTTATCAACATTATTCAAGTGAAATGCGTTGGTTTTATAGACAGCAACATTGGACTAATATACTGTAGCTACCAATATGTACGACACACGTGTATAGCAGAGTGGCTCTGAGCCTCTGCCTGCATGATGGCCTCAATAGTCTAATATCTATTAGAAACAAAATGCACGTCTATGCACTAATATCTATGTCACTGCATTCAGGATGCACACGCACGCACGCACGCACGCACGCACGCACGCACGCACGCACGCACGCACGCACGCACGCACGCACGCACGCACGCACACACACACACACACACACACACACACACACACACACACACACACACACACACACACACACACACACACACACACAGTTAATGAGTGTATTAACACCTCTCAGCTTTATGCTCACACATTGACCACAGTTTGTTTCCTTAATTCTAGGTAACAAACTTACGGTACACCCCCCCCCCCCCCCCCCCACCACCCACCAAGGCACCAACTAGTTTAACCCCACCTACACTAATAAGTGTTGACCTGGCAGATATATTCACATATAAAAAGGCACTGTTAGCAGAGAGACAGATCACTTGACTTGGCAGGTATAGACGGACAGACGTCAACCATATCCATAATCATATACTGATGATAATGAGGATGAAGAACGTAACGGTTATAGTGGCCTGCATGCTGCTCATCTTCTCATCTCTGGATGTTCTGGTCCAAGCGAGTAAGTGTCTTATTTTCCTGTCTTTTTATTGTTGAAATGTGTTTTTCTTTATTCCACAAATTGGCATGGCTGTCACGATTACACATTTTTCTTGGCTATTCATTTTTACACAAATAATTGCGATTAACGATTTAATTGTGTTTTTGGCAACATATGAAAACATTTTTTGGCTTTTAGGCTTCGTAAACAAATGGTGCATAACTGTGATAATTGGATAACTTTAGACTTTATATGAATGGTGGAAACAGACGATTAGCGATTATCTCAAATAATTTCCAATAGACAATGATGTAATAATTGTGACAGGCCTATACTAATTGGGTGACTGTGTCTCTTTTTCACTCTGCCTCGCTCCCCCAGACAATGCTGACAGCGTTGGTCCAGCGGAGTGCTGCTTCACGTACCGCGCCGCAAAACTGCCTAAGGACAAAGTGAAGGCGTTCCAGCGCACACACCTTCACTGTGCTACCGACGGCGTTGTGTGAGTATTACGTTAAACTTATACTGTATTGTACAAATACATAACATAAACACTGAACACATTCAACAGGTGCAGTTAACATATAGGGCCCTGTCTTGCACGTTGCCTTATGCCTAAAAGTATTAGGCATATTTTACTATTTTGCCTTTATTGATAGTATCAAGTGAAGATGGACAGGAAAGAGGGAGAGAGAGAAGGGGAGAGACATGCAGCAAAGGTCATCATGAAATTTGTTCTCTGCATTTGACCCATCTCTTGGAGCGGTGAGCCACAGTGTGTGCCGCGCTCGGGAATCATTAGTTGACCTCCCAGTTTCAGGGCGGACACTCTAACCACAAGGCCACTGTCTGGTAGACTATGCTATGTGGAAGGCTAAATATACTGACAATTTCAACATACACAGATTCTCTGCATTAATAGTTACAGTATGTGACAAGTATAAAGCAATTAGATTATGAATTGAGTCACCTGTATTTATAACTTAAAGTCGGGGTGATGTGACAGCTAATCGATACTGTGCATAAGAATGCTACACCAAAGTCCTTACAGTGGTGCTGGCCCACAGCAAAATAATCTAAAGGTCTTCAAGAGACCTTTAGATCGATCGAAACAACAAAGATTAAAATATTCTCTCTATGTCTGTCTGTTCTAGGTTTACAATGCGGAGTGGTACCAAGATCTGCGTTGACCCAGCTCAGGCATGGGTCCAAGCTATCGTCACCCTTTTGGAGTAAAACTTTCAACACCTAGCTGGTACAAGAACGTTCCAGACAACCAGTTGGTTTTATGGCAATGTTTTGAGATGAATTCCAGGCTTTATTACTTCATGGCAAATACAACAGGTCACCCAGTTAGTGGTAACTACTTAATATGCCAGGCTTATTTAGTTTTGTTTGTTTTCTGCTTTAAACGACAATTTAGAAAGCAAAATAATGCATTTTCCTTCATTTTTTTAATGATTTGTATTAATCCAACATGTATCAAATGTAGTGCTTTAAACATGCATTTTAATGATCAGTTGTTGATATTAACCGTTGTTTTCTTCAACAATAAAACAAGCAATTTCGGTGGGAAAATACATTTTTGGTTCCATAATTAATACACACATTGGTTTGGTGTTTGCATGGTAGCCTATAAGTCAAGTCAAATTAATTTATGAAGCAAAAAAAGAATTCACCATATAGCAGCTAATTATACAAGTGACATAAACATCAAGAAAAACACACAAATAAAGGAACAAAATGAAAATCTGTCACGTCAGAGTATTCAAACACTAGTGAATAAAAGTGAGTTTTGAGCCTGGACTTAACCCGGGCGGGAACCCCTTTTGGTGTTTTAAGCATATGATATCGGGGGTCCTTGAAATGAAATAGTTTGAGCACCACTAACATAGAAACCTAGGATTTTCAGAAAAACTGTCTACTGTTTTAGAAGACATTTGTAGAATCGAGCTTAGGTCTAAATGAGAGTGAAACGAGCTGGCAGATCTGATCAGGAGGGTGATGCTGTCATTTGGTTGTTGGTTGTTGTCGTGATAATCAGTATTACGTATAGCTCTAAATTACCACAGCAATCATTGCTATAGCCCCTGACGTCAAAATAAAAAAAAACATTCGCTCTGAAAGAATATATATTCAAAGACTTGAAGACGTGCCGCATTTTTATGATTTTTCAAAAATAGCAGACCTACAAGCTCATAGCGCGCCACTCGGTGGCACGCTATGGGCTTGTAGATCTGCTATTCTTCAATAGCTAAAGTATAACATAATGCTTAGTTAAAACACCAAAAGGGGTTCCCGTCCAGAATGGGTTTTAACCCATTAAGACCGGGAAAGCAGCTGTGTGATTTGAGATTTTTAGACATGTCATGGTTATTCTAAAATAGCAGATATAGACTATATACAATCCGCGGCCAAATTAGTACATATCATTTTGGGGGTCCTTCTTGACATGAAAACGTTTGAGAACCACTGATATAGCAACATAAAAAAAATAACAATTTCATCCAGTCAGGAGAGAGAACTCATACAGGATAAACAAATTAAATCGGAAATTATTAAACAAACAAAAACAGCCTGTACGAATACATTATTATTATTATTATGATTACACCTGTTAAAGACCCATAAAGTCAATATTTTCATTATTATGTAATATAAAGACATGTCTGTTGCTAATTGACAACATTTTACGGTTCAATAAATGTACGTTAAATTCCTCATAGACATGTTTTGCCTATACTTATTTCTATCCTTCTTTCACATACATTACTATGACTAAGTATTTGGAATGCATACACTGGAATGTGGAGATGTCAGAGATGCCACTAGAAAGAGAGGATATAGAGGAACATATGTAATAAAACAAATATAATGATGGTAAAAAAATAAGAACTAAGCCCAGCCTGCAGTGCAAAGCCATGCAAGAGCATATCTACAGTATGCATCAGTGCATTCAGGATGCACACACACAGTGTGCCAGATAAGAGTACACAGATTACTGATAAGTGTATTAACACCTCTCAGTTTTCAGTTCTCAAAATAAACACTGGCCACAGTTTCCATCCTATACCTGCACTAATATGTGGCAGTATAAGACTCACACGCCACAGCATACAGTGGTGACCTAATCTTTTCTGCAACAGGACACTCTCTGTAACCAACAGTCAAACCTGACACACACTTTCTGTAATTGGTACATTTCTGTAAATATGCAGTATATTTCACGTTGCATATATGCTACCATAAAAAAAAGAAATAAAGAAAAAGAAACTTTGGATAAACTTTAAAAGAAGAATACTATTGATTTGATTAATTTGACATATTGTGGTTGAACATAGGTTGTGGTACACCAAAGAGAGATATGACAGTACAGTAAAATATGAAATGTGCTGACAGAATGTGAGAAGAAGGGGGTTATAGTGAAACTGAGTATGTTATGTAAATTGGTTTCTTAATGTTGTCGCTGTCAACGTGGTTTTACTGGAAAGCATATGGAGTTTTACCACACGCTCACAAAGCGAAAGCGTTGCATGGTGATACGCTATGAAGTAGCCTACTATGTCTACTTACTTTGAACAACAAAATAACGATAAATTATATGTGGAAAGACAATGGTAAAATGCAAACAATAATAAAAATTAAACAGTAGGTCTGTTATCAATCATGGTTCAATGTATTGGATATGTGTGCGAATGTGCATGTGTGCGTGCGTGCGTGCGTGCGTGCGTGCGTGCGTGTTGGGTCCATACCTCATGGTGTTACTGTTACTTACTATCCTCTTCGTTCCCGGTGGATAACTCTCCGACTATCTGCTTCCATCTATCCTATCCATGGTGTGCCCGATCGCCCCATGTCAGATTTGCCATCTTCAGTTCTGAGGTCACAGTGCTCCGCCAGGTTGTTTTTGGCCTCCCCTCGTTTCCTCTTTCCAGGTGGCGTCCATCTTAAGGCTACTTTAGGCTAGAGCAGAGGCCGGACGAACAGCAGCACCTGGCCCTCCATGGTTGGGGGTTGGGCGTGTCCGCGTGGGGCTAACAAGCTCACCCCGTAAAACAATTCCTTGTTACTTACAGACAGACAGACAGACAGGCAGACAGGCAGGCAGGCAGGCAGACAGACAGGCAGGCAGGCAGGCAGGCAGGCAGGCAGGCAGGCAGGCAGGCAGGCAGGCAGGCAGGCAGGCAGACAGACAGACAGACAGACAGACAGACAGACAGACAGACAGACAGACAGACAGACAGACAGACAGATCCATTTTGGAGTAGGCTTTTGCCATTTTATCCCAAGTACTTTTGTCTCTATAATGTATTTAAACAATCTCTTAGCTTAATTTTGCTGAACAGGTCTGTGACCTTTACATTGGGGCAGGAGTGCATGCACGCAGTAGATTGCAGTGAGGTGGCATAACGTTTTCAAATTCGATCCCCCGGATTGCCAGGAAGAATCTGAGTGGGGAATTGAATGAGCAGCACCCACTGGTGTAGTGCCCTTGAGCAAGGCACTGAACCCGCAACAGCTCCAGCGGAGCTGATCAGTGGCCAATCAATCCTTTACTGGGAAAACATGCACATTCTTTCACTTTCACTTTGAGAAGGCACACATACATCCTTTTCATTTGAGTATGGCACACATCATTTTCACTTTCACTTTGAATAATGCTAAGAGCAGCGTCACCACAGCTGTTGGGAAATAACTGGGATGGAAATGTATTGTTCCTCAAGGACCACAAGAGAAATCAACATGGCCATGCCTCTTGTCCCAACATGTCCTCAATCCTCAAGAACTGGAGTCCTATATTTTCAAAGATCGTTGCTTCCACGTAACTGTTAACAGCTAGAGGCTTTCATCTGTAGGGGGGTGCGCACGCCTGAGCGCTCGCCGCAAAATTCCAGTGCAAATTTTCACGTGGAAAAGTGGCTTTTTACTTTCAGTCTCAATTATATGAACAAACTGACACAGGCAATTAACCAGGATAAGGTGCCGATACTGTGATACAGCATATGTATTAGGCCTAGTAGTAGTAACAGAAATCTGTTCTGATTAAAATTATTATTCTTCCCCTCCTGTCCGAGGGGGGGGGCTGTGCCTGGGGGGAGGAGGGGCTCCAGCCCCCCCCAGCACCACTACTTCCCTCAGCCATGGACAGACCTCCTGGATCTTTTCCCTGGAATGTTCTCGACACGCCCCTGTGCAGAGATATAAAGAGGTAGAGAGAGAGACTGAAACTACCACCAGAGACAGCGAAACGGATAGATACAACTTTATGATATCTAGACTGTCAAGACTACAACCATAATCATAATAATAATATTAATGATGACTACCATGGGGATGAAGAAGATGCCAGTTATTCTAGTGGTCTGCATGCTGCTGTTCTCATCTCTGGATGTCCTGGCAGTATTGACTTGTCTGTCCTAGTTTTGACCATTTTTAAGTTTTGTTGTTTTTGTTACACTGCGCATGCCTGTGCAATTAATTTGTCATATTTTGATAGTAGTCCAGGTCACCTTTGTGTACCATGTTGGCGACAACTGAATGAACTGGTTCCATATGGCAAATAAAGGAGTTTACTGTGAACACTCACACTTTGTATGTTTCAAGTTTTTTTTTTCTTTTTTTTTTAAAGTCTACATTGACTTGTTCTGCATTCCGTCGACATGCAGTCACTTGTCAGCACATCACAGTCACAGATGTTTTAGGCCGTTTAGGGCTTCTATAGGAGTCTGTCAGACTTGAAAATCACACCTGTGTGAACTGAGCGGTGCAACTATACGTACTGTACTGTATTGCTATTACTCTTGTCATACTGTACTGTACTGTACTACTCATACTGTACTGTACTACGTGTACTGCACTGTACTACTCATACTGTACTGTACTCTACCACTCATACTGTGCTTGCAGCTATATTGTTTCCAGACAATTCTGGCATTGACACCGGCGTTCGTCCAGACATGCTTGGTACAGCGGAGTGCTGCTTCGCGTATAGCGCCAAACGGCTGCCTAAGGCAAGAGTGACGGCGTTCCAGCGCACACACCTTCACTGTCATATGGATAGCATTGTGTGAGTATTACATGGTGCAGTGTGCAGTTAGCAGTTACAGTTAGTTAGTTAACTGAGCGTCGCAGTGACAGTCCCGCCCCCTCGAGAGACCCGGAAAAGAAAACCCCGTTCATTTTCCTCATAGACTTTTTGAAAAGTATTTATTTAAAGACGTTTACGCCGCGGACAAAGCCAACTCTTGTCGTGACAAATCATGACAATAAACACAATGTTTTGGGCCAAACAAAGAATTAGAAAGTAGAAAAAAACGGCAGGTTAACACTTTTTTTGTAGTTTTTCTTCTTTGTAATTATTTGTTTGGTCCAAAATATTGTGTTTGTTGTCAGGATTTGTCAAGACTCGAGTTGGCTTCGTACGACGCTTAAAAGGTATTTAAATAAATACTTTTTGAAATGTCTATGGGAAAAATGCATTGGGAATTATTTCATGGGCCTGGCGTCGTCATGAAGGGGGGCGGGACTGCGACGCTCTATAGACTCACATAATAGTGTTTTCGCACAAGGGTGCGTCCCGGACAGGGCCGAGGTTCTAGCCTGCCCCAATGGGGCAGAAATGATAAATGGTACCGATATTTTGTGGTACTTTTTTATATTGGCTAAAAATAAAATGGCACGCACCCACACACACACACACACACACACACACACACACACACACACACACACACACACACACACACACACACACACACACACACACACACACACACACACACACACACACACACACACACACACACACACACACACACGAATACTGTAAAATGTGAAATGAAACGCCTTAATCCATGAGGACCTGAGGCCGATTCTAAAGGTGTCTTCTAAATCTGTTGCTATTTCAGTGGTGCTCAAATACCCCCAATATTATAGGTCTATACGTATTTGGCCACGGAGGCCAGGGACCTCCCAGAAACAAAGATTTGAGTTAAACATTTTCTCTTTAAAAATAGGCTATATATTTTTGCTAGCAGAAGCTCAAAGCGCTGCACAAAGTGACATGCTATGAGCTTGTATAGCTGGCATTTTTGAATAACCAAAGTATAAGACAATGGTTAAAGACAAGTGACTAACAGGTTTGTGATGCTGTATTATAACTATACCCCCGGCCCCACTTTGAGAAACAATGTGCTATTAAGCTAAACGTCTAAAATATGCTTTCCTGGATTGAATGTGTTAAAAGTGAAAATCTCTGTCTGTTCTAGGGTTACAATGAGGAATGGTGCCACGGTCTGCGTTGACCCAGCTAAGATATGGGTCCAGCACATCATCACCCATGGGGAGTCCAAAAATGTATCCGCCCCCACCCGTCCTTCCTCTTCGATGTCTCCCTTTTGACTGATACCTGTCCATTCAAACTCTACCGGTCCATTCAAACTCTAGGCCACACATTTTTTTGCCCTACTTCAGGGCGTCTTTACTGGTTTATTTTGTTTTCTATATCTTTCTATATCTTTTTTCAATTTGTAAGAAATTGAATCAGTGCTCATTAATGTATCAAATGTATAGTGCTTTAATCGTGCATTTCAATAATCCGATGTTTATATTAACCCTTGTTTTCTTCAACAATAAAACAAGCATTTTTGTTAACAAACATTTTTGGTTCCTAATTAGTCCACACACAATGGTTATGTTTAAGTCAAATTAATTCATGAAGCAAAAAAAACCCCCACACACATTCACCAAAGTGCTGTACAGACAATAGCAGGTAATTATGCACGCATGGTGAAATACCAGCTCACACACATCCACTGTGCTAGGAAGGGTGTTTTGTGAGTAGTAATTATGTTATAATTACCATACTGCACCCATACGTAAACACTGACTACTGTACATATACTGACTGAGCACACATAGAGAGAAGATTTTCATGTTTCACGTTTGTGTCAACTGCACCTGTACATGTATAATGTCTGTTCAATAGGTTGACAGTGACCAGTGGTAGGAATTCTGTACTTACCGAAACCAGAAATGGGCATCACTGCCTACGTGAACTCCAGCTAGACTACATGACCCATAATCTCTGCCTCCCAGCCTTCAGCCTGCAGTGTTGATTTCGGCGACTAAAAAAAAAGTTTTCACTGACGAAAACTAAATGGAAACTAAATGAAAACTAAGCTGTGATGACTAAAACTAACACTAAATATATGAGAAAAAGAGGTTGCGCATCAGCAATGGTTTTCAGTGGAGTGCCAAACCTAAATCCAATATACATAAAAAAATAGGAATTAAAGAAATTCCAAAAAGGTAGCACATCCAAAAAATTAAACAAACGGCGGACTCACATTTCCATTTCTTTATTGGCACACACCAAAAAGGAACGCTTACGCGTTTCGGCTATGCAGCCTTCATCAGAGCATCCACATCAAGTGAATTCAAGTCAATTTATACAAAAGGGTCAGAGTTCACCTACAGCTGAAATCTCAAGTCAATCAACAGGGTCCAATCACAAACTGATTTGAATAAACATTTTAGGCATAGTATATATATCTCAGTTACACATCCAGGCATTAAAGCCAATCTTAACCCAAAAAGCATTTTAAGCTATAGTCATCATTCAGTCCATTGGGTGTCATATGGTGTTGAGTGTGTATATCCACTGCATTTCTCTTTGGGCTAGTCTCTTTAGAATATCACCCCCTCTGCTGGGCATCTAGATTCTCTCAATCCCACAGAATTTTAATGAAGAAGGTGAACCATGGTTAATGTTTTGCAATGGCATAATCCATATTTCCTGTACGGATTGCAGTTTTGTGTTCTGATATTCTCTGTTTGAGGGGTCGTTTAGTTTGCCCTACGTATGCCAGACCACAAGGACATAGTAACATGTAAATCACGTGTGTCGATTTGCAATGAATGAATTGACGAATAGGAATTTTCTTTCCAGTGTGGGGATGATTGAATGATTTCTTGTCTGATGTGTTGTTGCAGCAGGCACACATACCACATCTGTACATTCCAGTTGTTGTCAGCCATGTGGTCTTTTTCTGAACCATATTTTTGTTGTACCTTTGATTATGGGTGCCCTCCTGAATGCAACAAGGGGTGGGGATTTACAAAGGTCCTTCAATGTTGGCTCTGCTTGGAGCACATGCCAGTGCCTGTTGAGTATTTGTTTGATTTTTTGAAGCACAGTGGTTAAATTCAGTAGAGAAACAAGCCCGACTTGGATTTTTAGTTTTTGGTGGATTGGATAGAAGTTCAGTTCAGACACTGAACTAAATATACCGAACAAATAAAAACTAGAATTGTCCTGGCAATTTGAGTAATTAACATAATATGTGAAACTAGGGAGTTTGCATCATTCTGAATCCATTCCAAGCATTAGTTTTGCACAAAAAACACTCCTTGGGCTAAAAGCGGCCATTAGACTAAAGGGACTAGTGGACAAGAGATCCAGTATCATTTTACAATTAGTTGCATGCTGAAAATGGCCGATCTACAAGCTCACAGTGCGACGTGTTGTGAGCTCATAGATCGGCTATTTTCAGCAAGTGAAAAAACAGTCATTACGACGGCATCAAGGCCCGCCAAAATACATTTTAGTCGACAAAATCAACTGTAGATTTAGTCGACTAAAATCTTATGATATTTAGTCGACTAAAACTAGACTAACACTAAAACATTCCAGGTGACTAAAATGTGACTAAAACTAAATGAAAACTATTCAAGAGACTATGACTAAAACTAAAATCAAAATGTCATTATATTCATAAAAAAAAGTCACATAGTGCCGCTTTAACTAGTGATATACTCTCTCTCTCTCTCTCTCTCTCTCTCTCTCTCTCTCTCTCTCTCTCTCTCTCTCTATCCTAGCAATATGCTACTTGAAACTTGAAACTTGAAAGCATTTTTGTATTTGTATGAATCGCTTTCGCTTTCGTTTGGTTTTTTTTTAGGTATCAATTGCAATGATTTCAACGTGTAGTTTCATTATCAATTGCTGATATTACTTTCTGGCAATAAAAAAAGCATTATTTCTCAGCTGAAGTCGAATAAAGGTGTTTTAAAAACAAGTTAACCAACATTGACCAACGTGCTGTGGCTACAGGTTTCATAGATTTCATTAAATGCAACTTTTGAACCTACAATTAAAAGAGTCAATGGCGGGTCAGATCTGAGTGATGTTGTTCTACAGTCTAGGTCAGGGGTCAGCAACGCATTTTGGCCTCGGGCCAATTTCTTTCCATGACTCTGTTTGGGGGCTTCGGACTGCGGCGCAGACCAAAAGTTGGCGGCGCAAATTTTACTGTCAAATTAGAGGAATATCTCAATTTACATTCACATTAACCCATTTTGACCTGACGTCGAAATTTAAAAAATGTCTTTTTAAAATGTATAAAAAAAAGACCTCTGCTATTGTTCAATAGCTAAAGTATAACATAATGCTTAAAACACCAAAAGGGGTTCCCGCCCAGAATGTTTTCACCTCCATGCCAGCTGCTCTCCCCGCATCCTTGTGCTCTCTCTCTGCTGTTGCAGTGCTGTGTGCTGCGGGTGGGGGGCTAATGTTGCATGGTTGGCAAAATGGCACAGTAACACAATGGGTCAAAATAAATGTAAGAGAATGGATCAAAATGCTGCGCATAGCTGTTTTTTAAATCTTTGTTCTTGTTTTCTTTCCCCCCCCCCCCTTTTTTCATGACTAAGCATGCTTCATAGTAGGATCGCTTTGCAGATATCAAGCTCACAACGTGGTGCGGCACGACGCCTTGTGTTGTGAACTTGTGTGAGTTTGGAGATTGAATAGGCCTATATTCCGTGCGCAACACCTGCAGATAGACATACTACAGAGATAAACATGCTCTTTCTTTGAACTCCGACCGGGGGAATCTCCGAAACTCCCCACCCCCTGTCTGGTGATAACAAGTGAAGTGGTCTGCTCACTCCTCATGCATTGAAGGAAACATGAGTTCAGTTTGGTGCTCCCCCCAGGTTGGCAGAGGAGAGAGTATAGCACCCAAATGGGTTACAAATGGGTTACAAGTTCCACTCATTTTGTTGAATGAGTATTCTTTTTTTAATTGTCCCAAAATAATTGTGCGCGACCCCACTGTCAGTGTCCCGTGACCCCATGTGGGGTCGCGACCCAAACTCTTCTGCTATTTTGTTAACAGAAAGAAAGAAAGAAAGAAAGAAAGAACAAAACATAATTCAGGTTGGGATAACAATCATACAGGATAAACAAATGAAACTGGAAATGATTAAACAAATACAGTACATAAACAGACACAACCACACTGTACAAATGCATAGGCAAAAAGGCAACAAAATGTAGGGATAAGGGGTAAGGCAGGGACAAAAATAGGGCCACTATAGGCTCTTACAAGCTACCAAATATCACAATGTATTTTAAGTATCATAAGTGATGGTAAAATATAACGGCTAGACATAAGCAATAATTATATGGTCTACCTCACATGCAAGAGCATAATCTATGTATGCATCAGTGCATTCAGGATGCACACACAGAGTACGGATAAGTGTAAACACTGACCACAGTTTGTTTCCGTTATTACACACACACACACACATGCACACACACGCACGCACGCACGCACGCACGCACGCACGCACGCACGCACGCACGCACGCACGCACGCACGCACGCACGCACGCACGCACGCACGCACGCACGCACACACACACACACACACACACACACACACACACACACACACACACACACACACACACACACACACACACACAATGTGGCAATAAGACGCACAAGCAACAGCATACAGTGGCGACCTAATCTTTTCTGCAGGACAGTCTCTGTAAGCGATAATCAAACACACACACTTTCTGTTGCATATGCTACCATAAAACAAATGGAAAAATACACTTTTAATAAACTGAAAATTAAAAAATATTTATTTTCTTTTTTTTGTACATTGATATTAATTGTTGGTTTAACATAGGTAGAAGAAGGGGGTTACGCGGAAACTGAGTATGTTATGCAAATAGTTTTCTTAATGTCATCACTGTCAGCGTGGTTTTACTGGTGTTGTAAATAATTTTAAAGGACACTCTAGTCCTCACCGTGCATAAGAGACTCGAGTAAAAGAACTGGAGAACGGAGACAGTGGAGACGCAGCAGACAGCTTGACGATGTTTCTCTCAGGTTTATTCAGCAAAGTACAGCAACAGCAGAGCATAGGCTAGCTCAGGGGTTCTCAACCCGTGGGTCGCGACCCCTCGGGGGGTCGCCAAATTATTTTAGGGGGTCCCCAAATTATTTGAAAAAATATATATATATATATATATATATATATATATTTTTTTTCTATTTTTTTCAAAAATAGCAGACCTACAAGCTCGTAGCGCGCCACTCGGTGGCGCGCTATGAGCTTGTAGATCTGCTATTTTTCAATAGCTAAATTATAACAATGCTTAAAACACCAAAAGGGGTTCCCGCCCAAAATGGTTTAAGGTTATTGTAGCAGTCAATTTATATTGGGGGTCGGGAGGGGGCGGGGCGGGGGTCCCGAGACGTTGCCAAAGCATTTCCGGGGGTCCCCGGCCAAAAACGTTGAGATCCCCTGGGCTAGCTCCCACATGCAGGAGCCCACAGGCTGGGCTGACCAGCCACAAGGTAGTGACTGGCCCAACTGACAACATCTTCTGGTATCTTATTTAAGCAGTTCAGGACGATGTACTGTATTGAATGGGTGGGTTCGTGGGGACCTCCTCTGAGTCTCTGACCTTGAAATGAGCTCAATATAGTAACATTGCAGTTATTAAATGAGGAATTATGGTTTCATACTACTTCACTAGAAAGCATATGGTTGGAGTTTTACCACAAGCTCACAAAGCGTTGCATGGTGATACGCTATGAAGTAATATGTCTACTTACTTTGAACAACAAAATAACGATAAATGAACAATAATAAACATTAAAGTAGGTATTTTATCAATCTAAAGCTATGGTTCAATGTATTGGATGTATGCGACTGTGCGTGAATGTGTGCGTGCATGTTGGGTCCATACCTCATGGTGTGGATGGCTGGGACCAGTCAGTCAGTCAGTCAGTCAGTCAGTCAGGAAGGCATTATTCCAAGCACTTTTGTCTAATGCATTGAAATAAATCTCTTAGCTGAATTTTGCTGAACAGGTCTATAACCTTTATATTGCGGTCTACCTACACGTCCGTTTCTCTACATAGACCGCTATTTTTAATGTGTTCATTAAAAAAAAAAAAAAGTTCATAAGAAACTACTCAAGAGAGTGCAGATATTCCTTTTTAATTGAATGAGCGCCCACCCACTGGTGTAGTGCCCTTGAGCAAGGCACTGAACCCACAGTGGCCAATCCTTAATAAGACTTGTACTGGAAACATTATTCACTCATTTGCATTTGACCAAGCAGCACACTTTCACTTTGAGAAGGCACACATTACTTTCACTTTGAGTAGGCACGCACATACACGTCACTTTTACACAACATCATGCACACTCTTTCACTTTGAACAGCATGTTGTAAGAGCAGATCCATCAGCATCACCACAGCTGTTGGGAAATAACTGTTGGATGGAAAGACATATTGTTCCTCAAGGGCCGCAAATCGAAACCAACACGACCATGCCTCTTGTCCCAACATGACCTCGATCCTCAAGAACTGGATTCCTATATATTTTCAATGGTCGTTGTTTCCACGTAACAGAGGCTTTCATCTGTAAAATGATGACGATGACAACATTTAAACGATGTCTTTCAGTTTCATGATCACAGACCAAGCATCAATGTTTTCAGGAACACGTAATGGTAACAACAGTCAATCGTCTTATAAGGTCAACTACAGTACATGGCCATTCCCTCATATCGTTCCAATCAATACATTTCCACGGACAGTTTGAAGAACTAGAATCAGGGTCAGCTTAGGTTGGGTAGGTATAAGATTAGGGTTAGGTTATGGTTCTGGCTAAATGTGTGTGCTGTATGCAGAGAGAGAGAGAGAGAGAGAGAGAGAGAGAGAGAGAGAGGATTATGTTTGTGAGCTATATTATGTGTCAAAAAAAGAAAAGAAAGAAAATAAATCAAATGTAGTAATTGAAAAAAATCCCCAACAGGTAAATGGTGCATTTATATAGCGCCTTTATCCAAGGCGCTTTACATAGATTGTGCATTACATTCACCCATTCATACACACATTCATACACCGATGGCGGCGGAAACCATGCAAGGCACCAACCAGTACATCAGGAGCAAAATGGGGTTCAGTGTCTTGCTTAAAGGACACATCGACACTGACTCTGGGGGAGCCCGGGATCGAACTGGCAACCTTGCGGTTACCATCCAGCCACTCTATACCTCTGAGCCACCACCGCCCCGAGGTAGCACCCAAAATTTCAAAAATACTGGTAATTTGAATAATTAGTTACAGGCAATTTGAGGCATTATCATAAAGTTACACATCCAACACAGTGCAGGGGGATTAAATACAGTCTTAACCCAAAAAGCATTTTAATCTATATAGTATCAATATTATAGCTATATTCACTCCACATTGGGTGCTATAGTATGGAGTGCATGTGTATATCCATTGCATTTGTCTTTGGGACAGTTTCTTTAGAATATCATGCCTTCTGATATAGGCATCACGGCTATCTCAATCCCACAGAATTGTAATGAAGAGGGTGAATCATGATTTGCTTCAGCATGATGCACGGATTGCAGTTTTGTTGAGGGACATACATAACAGCATGTAAATGACATGTGTCAGGCACATGTTACCACATCTATACACAGAAAATAGATGTCAGTACAGTAAAGCCAACCTCCTGGATCTGTTCCTGGAAAATGTTCTGTGACTCGGAATGCTCTCCACACCCCTGTGGAAAGAGAGATAAATAGAGAGAGAGAGACAGACAGAGAGAGAATCCGAATCAGATACAACGCGACTACAACCATAATAATGATGACGACTATGGGGATGAAGAAGATACCAGTTATTCTAGTGGTCTGCATGCTGCTGTTCTCATCTCTGGATGTCCTGGCAGAACAAGACAGTAAGTTTTAACCTACCTTTCTTCTTCTTCTTTTTTTCTTCTTTTTCTTTTTACATTTTTCATCTCTGGACGTCCTGGTATAATATAAGGTAAGTTAACTCTATCTGGTAATAGAAGGTAAGTTAACTTGATCTATTGATCTATTATTTATTTTGTTTTGTAAAATGACTTTTGGTATCCTCAAAAGCTCTATAGATGATAGAGTAGCGATACATGAGTAAGCGAGCCCACTATGTTATTTACTTTATTTATTGCTATTTTCTTAGCACACTATGTTATTTCTATTTTTCTTTTTCTTTTCTTTTTTTACAAATGAAAATCTCTTTATCACAGTCTAATGTTGGCAGGTAGTTTGTTGTGTAAGTAATGGCCAGACTAAGGGTCAACCTGACTAGCTAGTATCTCCTCTCTCTCCCAGACCAACTAAGTCCGGCTGTGTGCTGCTTCAAATTTTACCCCAAACGCGTGGCTATGAGACAAGTGGCGAGATTCGAGCGCACAAGCGTCTCCTGTGCTAAGGACGCCATTGTGTGAGTATTATGTTATACTTACTATTGTATTGTACATAATAACATAAACACTGAACACATTCTACAGATGCAGTTCCAAGAAAGAACACCAAGAAAGAACTGACATGTCAGCTACCAGTTAATGCAGATTATAGGTTTTCTTTTTGCCATTTGCTTGAAAAGCATCCTATATTCACTACTACCTCTAGTAGCGTCCGTAGTAGACACCTTTTCATGATTGGCTGCCTCGTCTCTAGGCTGCCTCTAAGCCAATGGGAGACTTACCCATAAAAGTCTGCTATACCCATAGTCTGAACGGCATAAAACCCATACTCTGAACGTCGCAACGTGAAGCCGTGAGCTGAGGCACACACACCGATTATAGATTCAAGCATTTGAAATTACATAAAAATGTTAATTTCCAGGATTCCAATTAAAAAATAGCAAAAAATAATTCAACATTTCAATTCGAATATAGCAAAAATAGCCGATCTACAAGCTCAAAACGCGTCGCGCGTTTTGAGCTTGTAGATCGGCTATTTTTGCGCCGACAGTAATATATGGCCCTAGGGAGTGAGTGTGGAAATATAGCGGCCCTCTCCATCGTCAAAGTTGCCCACCCCTGGTATATACTATAGTATACACACTCGTACGGGGGTGTTTCCAGTGAGCCAGCATGCACAATAGCAGCACCCTGACTCTGTTTGACCAGAATGGAACAGAGCCTTCATTAGTATCATCGGTAACACTTGTGAAGTAAGTAGGGAAGGGGCCCAGAAGCAGATACGGCACCGTCTCCACTTACAATGTAAGTTTATTATGAAACACATTGATGATGGAAAATCTTCTCTCTATCTCTGTCTGTTCTATAGGTTCACAATGAAGAATGGTAGGCAGGTATGTGTTGAACCAACTCAGAAATGGGTCCAGGACATCATCCCCACTCTGTCCAGACAGGTCTAACAACACGCCAAAGTAGAGGGTTCTGCAGAGAGACTCTGGGTGGTCTAATTCCTGCTACAAAGCAGTTCCAGACACTTTTGTGACAATGCTTTGAGATGAACAGCAAGCTTTGCTTCAGGAAAAACAGATGTAAAATATGGTCTCGTTGTGTTTGTTTTCTCTCAATCTTGTCAATATTGTACTTTAAACAACAAAAGTTGTTATTTAGGTATGATGAATTGGATCGAGTGATTAAACATGTACATTATGGTCAATTGCTGATATTGCTTTCACATACAATAAAATAAAGCATTGTATGTCCTCCTAATAATCGATTTTGGTTGCGTTTGCACAGTAGCCTTTTTTCAAGTCATGTCAAATCAAGTCATAATTTATATTATAAATATTTATTATATAAATTATATTTAACAAACAACCCACAACAACAATATGCTGTTATATCAACTGTTGTTACTGTGTTAAATTATTATTCATGTCATGTGTGAGTGGATGGGACCCGAATGGAAACAAGGCCGCAAGGTCTTTCTTCGGTGAAATCCTTTTTCGGACAAAAGAAATGCCTGACTGTACATTGTGCTGTTTGCATTTATATGTTGCCTAAATAAAATATTCAATCAAAAACCATTAGCCAAAGAAGTTAGGAATGTATTATGAACTACTGTAGGAGGGGGAAGTACATTTCTGGCTTCATAACAGGAGTCTTACAATCAATTCTCAAGCATTCTGGCAGTCAGTGAAGAGGCCAGTATATAAACTGTAGGGGTAATATAGTATTTTCTTGCCTATGGAAAAAAGAAAGCATACATATCCACACGGATATATAAGTTCCATGTGTGCGATATTATATTATATCTATGACAGCTAAAAAATATTATGTTATCATGTTGAAGTCTAGTCATGGGCAGTGCACCCCAGCGGCCAGCAGAGGACAGTGTCTCTAGGTCTATGATACTAGAGATGGGACAAAAAATATATAATACTATTATTATTATAATATTGGTTAAATTAAGAATGTCTAAAGTATATGACATTAAAGTATTACACTAAGTATAGATATTTTATACAGTAAAGACAGCAAGACAGAATACATGTGTGCATGATTAAGAGGAACCGAGTGGAACAGTGGGGTTACAGAGATAGACATAAAGAAGGTGGAGGTCTGGAGGACTTTAAGTATACCTCCTATGGGTCAACATTCTAGAGCAATGGAGACTAGAGTGTGGAACAGAGTGAATAAACGAGTGCAAGAAGGTTGGAACGGGTGGAGAGAAGTGTCAGGTGGTGTGATGCGTGATAGGAAAGTATCAGCAAGAATGAAAGGGAAGGTGCACAAGACGGTGCTGAGAGTTGGTTTAGAGACACTGAGGAAAACACAGGAAGCAGAGCTCGAGTTAGCAGAGACTAAAATGTTGAGGTTCTCTCTGGGAGTAACATGGATGGATAGGATCAGGAATGAGTAGGCTACATCAAGGGACAGCGCATGTCAGATGTTTTGGAGGTAAAGCCAGAGAGGCCAGACTGAGATGGTTTGGACACGTACAGAGGAGGGATAGTGAGTATATCGGTAGGTAGAAGGATACTCGAGGTTGGGACTGCCAGCTAGGCAGGAGGCCTAGAAGAAGACCAAAGAGAAGATTTATGGATGTAGTGAATGAGGAAATGATGTTAGTTGGTGTGAAAGAAGAGGAGGGAGAGGACAGGGTGAGATGGAGGCCGATGATTCCCTGTGGCGACCCCTGAAGGGAAAAGACGAAAGGAAAAGAAGATTTCATACAGTAAATGGTTATGAATCTCACCCCTGACAAAAACTCCATATTCTAATTTAAAAAAGAAAACTCACTTAACACACTTAACTATAACTAGAAATGTTTGCTCCTCGGCCATGCACCTTATTTAACCTCCCGTCGGCCATCGTGGATGCCATCTTGAACATGAGGCCTTTCCAGAACTTAGATTTTCCTAAAGGTTTAGTATGTTATTTAACATACTGTGGAGTCTCACGGGGAGACCGCCAGCCAGGTAAGAGCCACCGCAACAGAGAGAGACAGACAGAGGGAGACAGAGAGCGACGGACGCGGCTGGGCGCGGTGATTGACGCTCGTTATGTCCCCAATCACGTCCTACGCCACCCCGACCTGTCACCGCTGAGAGGCGGGCCGGAAACCTTCAAATATGAGCGCCGCTCTCTCACTCCTGTTCTGTCCTCTCATCAAGCGGCACGGGCTAACGCTGGCGGTAAGTGAGAACCCGAACATTACTCTACACATTCCTGTCTAACACTAGACTGACAAGTAACCCTCTCTCTCTCGTCCACAACAGGCATATGCACGGGGCTTCGCATAAAGAGCGCCTCTCTAAGGCGCTGCGCTAGGAGCGCAAAGTACAAGGATATAGGAGCTAAGGAAGAACAGGCAGCCAGCCAAGGAAAGGAGGAGCCAAAGGAGGCCACTCACTCACTTGCCTCCGACTGGAGCGAGAGTGACTGTCAGCCCCTATAGAGCACCCCCCTCCCCGAGCGGAGGTTTACCGTTATTTTCACTGAACTGAATTATCACACCGCTGAGGCGGTTTATCCCAGGCTCACTCTGTCGAGACGGTCCCCCTACCCCGGACCCCCGAGGGAGAAGGAAAGAGGACCTAAAGACTGTTTGAGTTATTATCTGAACGTGACCTGTAGTGAGCGTTTATTTTGCGTTATCCTTGAAAGCTGTTGAATTACCTGAACAAATAAAAACTTTAGGCCTAGAGCCCACTTACACCCGCTCTCCTGTGTCTTGGTTTGGGACAGATGCTACAAGTGGAGGAGAAAGTGGGTAGTGCATCTGATCCTCACCAATAACGCCAACATGATGGAACAGGCCCTGACAGCGCTGCTTAAAAGCCATGCAGAATTACAGAAAGCCATGGGCGAGTTCGTAGGGCGCTCACGCCAAGACGCAGAGGGCAGCCGGGCACCAGCGCATGTGTTAACCAAACTGTCCCACACAGATGATGTACAGGCCTATTTAGAGCTCTTCGAGCGTACCGCGGCCAGAGAGAAATGGCCAGTGATCGACTGGGGTTATATTATAGCGCCCTTCCTCACGGGAGAAGCACAACGAGTCTGCGGAGATTTAAAAATAGCAGACGCGCGGGACTACACTAAACTAAAAGAAGCCATTTTAGCGATAGAGGGACACAGCCTGCCCGCCCGTGCCCAACGCTTCCATAACTGGAACTATCAGACCAACCAACCGCCCCGTCCACAGATAGCGGGTCTAATGCGCCTCGCCAACCGCTGGCTAACATCAGGAGGTGGACCCGCCGCTGTGGACCGAGTGGTCATAGACTATTGTACCCGTGCATTGCCGCCAGAAGCCCGTAGGTATATCGCTCAGAGAAGCCCAACCACTGTAGACGAGCTTGTAGATCTGCTCGAAAGCAACCATGCGTGCAACGAAATGATGAGAGGCACCCGCCCCGAGAGCAACAAGGGGGGGGGCGACGAACGCGGCGGCCGAGACAAGAAGAGGCCACCCGCCAACCAACAGGCCCCGTCCCGCTCCCGAAACCCCGGTCCGGAGCGCGGCGCCCGAGCACAGACCGAACGCCACTGCTATGTGTGTGGCAAACTGGACCACATTTCCTGGACCTGTCCCGACAGAGACCGCGACGTCTCTATGCCATCAGCCGGACCCCTCGACGAGGGTCGAGTCTGCCTACACAGCGGATCACCACGGACGGGACCCTCCCGCCTCCCAGTCCGGGTCGACGGCACCGACACTCACGCCCTCTTGGACTCGGGCAGCGTGGTGTCCCTAGTGAGAGGCGACCTGGCCGGCGAACCGCTCGAGGACACCGTCCCGGTCACGTGCGTGCACGGCGACCTGCGTCGCTACCCGATGTGTAGACTCCGTGTCCAGACCCCCCGAGGAGAAGCCTTCGTGGAAGCCGGCATCGTCCCGAACCTCCCGGTACCACTGCTGATTGGCTCCGAGAGCGTCCTCTTCCAGCGATACTGGGACACGAGTGGGACCGCGAGCCCGCGGCGCCGTAGGAGACGCCGCCGCCGACCCCCGAGTGACCCACGCAATGTCGCTTGCCCCGCCTTCCGCCCCGCCTCAGACGAGCCGAGGACGGACAGCAGCCCCGCGGAGGGCGCCGCTAACGAGAGCGAGGAACACGATGACGCGCCAATGCCCGCCCCGGGGGACGAGTCCGAAGATCCCTTTGCCGAGTTCCCCCGACCTGAACACGAACCACCACCCCGAGTCGGCGAGTTCGCCACCATGCAATGGGAAGACATCAATCTGGCCCAGGCGCGCCAGCAGATCAGCAGCATCGACGGTGAACCAGCAGAGGGGGTGAGTGAACCAATAAGTCTCCCTTATTTCTTGGTGAAGTGGGGTTTAATCTATAGAGCGGTGAAGGATAGAACGGGGGACGTCATCGAACAGCTACTTGTCCCGAAGTCGTATATCTCTAGAGTGTTGCTCCTCGCCCATACCCACCAGCTAGGTGCCCATCTAGCCGTACAGAAAACGTATGATCGCATACTGGCACGTTTTTACTGGCCGGGCGTAAAGCGCGCTACCGAGGATTATTGCCGGAGCTGTCACGAGTGCCAGCTCAACGCTCCCCGCCCGGTACAACGGAACCCGTTGGTACCACTGCCCATAATAGACATTCCTTTCTCACGGCTAGCGATGGACATAGTAGGACCCCTGCCTAAGTCCGCACGCGGACACAGATACATCCTAGTGATACTAGACTACGCCACGCGATACCCAGAGGCCATCCCACTACGCACGGCCTCAGCCAAAGTCATAGCGCGTGAGCTTTTTATGTACTTCACCAGAGTGGGCGTCGCTACGGAGCTACTGTCGGATCAAGGTACTTGCTTTATGTCCCGTATACTCTCCTCCCTGTATAAATGGCTGAACATAAAGCGGATTCGCACCTCCGCCTATCACCCACAGACTGACGGCCTGGTGGAGCGTTTCAATCGCACATTGAAAAAGATGTTAAAGAAACTGGCCGAGGTAGACGGAAAGGACTGGGATCAGTTAATCCCGTACGTCCTCTTCGCCATCCGCGAGGTGCCGCAGGCCTCCACCGGGTTCTCCCCATTCGAGCTAGTGTACGGGAGAAGCCCCCGGGGGTTATTGGATATAGCCAAAGAAACATGGGAAAGCCAGCCATCCCCACACCGGAGCGTCATAGACCATGTAGAGCAGCTACAAGAACGCGCCCGAAAAATATGGCCACTAGTCCGAGAACACATGCAGAAAGCACAGCGAGACCAGTGTAAAGTCTACAATAGAGGGACCGTTAGAAGAGAGCTACAGCCGGGGGAGAAGGTGTTAGTGTTGGTGCCTACGTCAGAGTGTAAATTCCTCGCCAAATGGCAAGGCCCCTTCGAGGTGATAGAGAAGATCGGGCCAGTGAACTACAAAATCAGCCAGCCTGGCAAAAGAAAGGGCCACCAGATCTACCATATTAACCTGTTGAAAAAATGGCACGCCGCCGTCGAGCTCCCAACGGCGCAGGCTCTGCTCTCTCTCTCTCTCCCGCAGGGACCGCCCCCAGTGCCGACCGGCGAGGAGCTCTCACCTCCTCAGCGGCAGGATCTCACTGAGCTCCTCCTGCGGAACGCTGACGTGTTCTCGGAGCTGCCGGGCCGCACGCACCTAGTCGAGCACGACATGCCGACGACCCCCGGTAAGATCGTGAGGCAACGACCCTACCGCATCCCCGAGTCCCGGAGGGTCGCCATAAAGGAAGAGGTAGCAATGATGTTAAAACTCGGAGTCATAGAGGAGTCCCACAGCCCGTGGTCGAGCCCGATTGTCCTGGTTCCCAAACCGGACGGCTCTATAAGGTTCTGTAATGACTTTCGTAAAGTGAACGAAATAACTGCCTTTGATGCTTATCCCATGGCTAGGATCGACGAGATGCTGGAACAGCTGGGGCCCGCCCGGTTCATGTCCACCCTGGACCTCACCAAGGGCTACTGGCAAATCCCCCTCGCCGCCTCCGCCAGGCCGAAGACAGCCTTCTCTACGCCAGAGGGACTATTCCAATACACCGTACTCCCGTTCGGCGTACATGGAGCGCCGGCCACGTTTCAAAGGCTGATGGACCGCGTCCTGAGACCACACCGAGACTACGCGTCAGCGTATCTGGACGACGTGGTCATCCACAGCGCCACCTGGCCGCAGCACCTGGTACACGTCGAGAGAGTATTGGAAGCGCTGAGGAGCGCTGGACTCACCGCTAATGCCAAGAAATGCCGCCTCGGCCTGGCGGAGACAAACTACTTGGGATACACGGTGGGACGAGGCTGTGTGAAGCCACAGACCAGGAAGGTGGAAAAAATCAGAGCCACAACCACGCACAAAAAAACAGGTGAAATCGTTTTTAGGCCTGATCTCCTACTACCAGAAATTTATTAAAAATTATTCTTCTGTTGCAGCCCCACTGTATGATCTGACGCGGCAGAGAAACCCCAACACTGTAAAATGGACCCCGGAAACACAGAACGCGTTTGAAGCTTTGAAATCGGTGTTATGTGAGGAGCCTGTGTTGGTCAGCCCTGATTTTAACAAACCCTTTACTCTCCACACAGACGCCTCCGGCACCGGCCTCGGCGCCGTGCTAGCCCAAGTCATTGACGGGGATGAACACCCCGTCACCTACGCCAGCAGAAAGCTGCTAAAGCACGAGCGTAATTACGCAACGGTGGAGAAGGAATGCCTCGCCATCCGATGGGCCATCCACCACCTCAGATATTATTTATGGGGCCGCGATTTCACATTGATCACAGATCACGCCCCGCTGAAATGGATGGCAACAAATAAAGACAGAAACGACCGAGTGACCAGGTGGTTCCTGGAACTCCAAAACTACCACTTCAAAGTGGAGCACCGCCCCGGTAAACAGATGGCACACGCCGATGCACTCTCAAGAATGTATGAGGAGGAAAGCCAGGTAGTTCCCCGCCCGAGCGTGAAACAAAGGGGGGAGTGTGTGGAGTCTCACGGGGAGACCGCCAGCCAGGTAAGAGCCACCGCAACAGAGAGAGACAGACAGAGGGAGACAGAGAGCGACGGACGCGGCTGGGCGCGGTGATTGACGCTCGTTATGTCCCCAATCACGTCCTACGCCACCCCGACCTGTCACCGCTGAGAGGCGGGCCGGAAACCTTCAAATATGAGCGCCGCTCTCTCACTCCTGTTCTGTCCTCTCATCAAGCGGCACGGGCTAACGCTGGCGGTAAGTGAGAACCCGAACATTACTCTACACATTCCTGTCTAACACTAGACTGACAAGTAACCCTCTCTCTCTCGTCCACAACAGGCATATGCACGGGGCTTCGCATAAAGAGCGCCTCTCTAAGGCGCTGCGCTAGGAGCGCAAAGTACAAGGATATAGGAGCTAAGGAAGAACAGGCAGCCAGCCAAGGAAAGGAGGAGCCAAAGGAGGCCACTCACTCACTTGCCTCCGACTGGAGCGAGAGTGACTGTCAGCCCCTATAGAGCACCCCCCTCCCCGAGCGGAGGTTTACCGTTATTTTCACTGAACTGAATTATCACACCGCTGAGGCGGTTTATCCCAGGCTCACTCTGTCGAGACGGTCCCCCTACCCCGGACCCCCGAGGGAGAAGGAAAGAGGACCTAAAGACTGTTTGAGTTATTATCTGAACGTGACCTGTAGTGAGCGTTTATTTTGCGTTATCCTTGAAAGCTGTTGAATTACCTGAACAAATAAAAACTTTAGGCCTAGAGCCCACTTACACCCGCTCTCCTGTGTCTTGGTTTGGGACAGATGCTACAATACCCAATAGTATCAGAATCCATTGAAAAATGTTTTCTGTCAATTATTTGGGGTTTCAACCTGACTTATCTAATATTGGATTCATTCATTGCAAGCAGACCACTAGGGGGCGAGCCCAACTCGTTTGCGATGGTTTTTGAAAACCTTATGTGCATACCTAACACCAATGATGACCATGCCAAAAGTCAAAAACGTGTCACCAAAGTGCACAATCTTGATGATTTTGGCCGAATTCCCTCCCAGTTAATTGTGCATTCACACTCTCCAAAGATCTGGTTTATAACGCTGTCATAGATAATAATATAATGTTTGAGGTTTTCGGTGTTGGTTTAGTTTTTGTACAATAGGACACAATCATTAATTTCCCCTATCCTTGTCTCTCTCCAGCTGCCAGTACGGTTCAGAATTGATTTTAAGATTCTTCGTTTTGGTTATTCCCCTCCTATATTAACATAGACCTTCTTACACGTTACACGGTCATAATCAAGGGTGGTTACTGCACAGGCCTACCGGGCCAAGGCCCTAGGGGCCAAAGAGCTTAGGAGGGCCCTAAGACATGACAAGAGCATTGGAATCTCTGAAATCCTGTTTGGGATGTATGGTGTGTCTGTGTTTTGTGCATCTATGCATGTGGGCTGCAGTAGTTTAATGTCAAGGACCCCCAAATTGACACTTATTAGCCTGTGGACCCCCATTTGAAAAGATGGATTTGTATGGCTCTAGCAGTGATTCTCAACCATTTTAAATCAAGGACCCCCAGTTTGACATGCATTAGGCTACGGACGGACCCCCATTTAATGGCATAATAGTTCAATGTATATTGTAAAATCAATGTTCATTTAACAATTTCACATTTGGTTCATAACTATCTATCATTTAGCTGGGGACAAGCTTCACTTCAACTGCTCACTCTTAACGTGTTGCTCAAGCCACTAAACCTCCACTCGAAACCTCTACTCAGGAAACACTAACCACCTCCTCATCCCCCGGAGTCCCCCACCAAGCTACGCAACATGCACAGGCCTTCTATTCAGCTGCCCCTCATACCAGTACTCACTAGTGCAGCGGTTCCCAAAGTGGGGTCCGCGGACCCCTAGGGGTACGCGACGCATAGCCAGGGGGTACCCGAAATAATTCTCAGAAAGAAAAAAAAAGAAAAAAGAAATTCAACTTTTTTTAACATTAAAATTATGTTTATCTATGTGGTCATTTCTGCCAAGTTGCGCAATAAACGTATTTTTTGTGTTGTTCATTGTGTTTCTCCCATGTTTGCTTTGGGCCAATAGCTGACATGATTACTAAAACTACAACATCAGTCAACCTGTCGTGACCCCAAACAGTAACAGCAGGACGCATGCTGCAGAGACAACAAAAAGACTCAGGACACTTGAAAGGTTTCTGCGGCCGCTTCAGATGAGGGGGTACCTGGAAAAATGTCTACCCCAAAAGGGGTACCTGGTCCAAAAAAGTTTGGGAACCCCTGCACTAGTGCACTAATGCAAGCAGGTTTGACCGTCCGATAGGAGTTTTCATATAGGTCGGGAGTGGCTTATTGTCGGCATCAGCCGGTAACACACGGGAGTCTGTCCCATTACAATGCATTGACTAGAACTCTGGGAGATGGATTGCTGAGGTGGAGCGCCACACATCAGCTCCCAGTACATATCGCATGACTTGCTGCACCCATTCCGAGCTATACTCATACGCTGAGTTGGCGGTGCCCGGGATCGAACCCATGAACTCGTGGTCCAAAGGCGAGAGCTCTACCCGACTGAGCTGTGTATGTGTTCAACAACACAGCCATGCAAAATAACATTGACATGCAGGTGTCGAAAGATTGCCATCCGATAGCAACGGTTTCTAAACTATTTGGATTGACTCCTGTTATGAAGCCAGAAATGTACTTCCCCCTCCTACAGTAGATCACAATACATTTCTAACTACTTTGGCCAATATTTACACAATTGATATAATAAATATGTATAATATAAATTATGACTTGATTTGACATGACTTGAAAAAAGTCAAACACAAACGCAACCTAAATCGATGAATTAGGAGGACATACAATGCTTTAGTGAAGGGCTAGGGCCATAAGTGTGCCCAAAACACATTAGAGCCCAATGTGCTTTTACGGAAGAAATCTGTCCCACACGCACAATGCGTGCAAGTAATAATGTGTTGCAGGTCTTGTATGTACATGTGCATGGCATGATATGCCTAAATAAATGAAATACAACAATACACATAAGAATACACATGTAGCATTGAAACGCCACAGCGTGCACAATAAGCAGCATGCATGTGCAGTAGACAAATTGATAGTGCACGTCATGTGCATCAGCTCGGCGCATCCTGGAAGCTTGCACATTGTTAAGATGTGGTATACTAACTAACTTTAAACCTTCCGTTCTGGATATGTGAACATTGACCACAGTTTGTTTCCACACACACACACGCACACACACACACACACACACACACACACACACACACACACACACACACACACACACAATTTCCTCCCATCTACGCAAATAAAGGGCCGATATAACAGAGAGAGCATCATAGATGTAGTGAAGCAGATAACGCGACAACTTCAGACTGCAGACTACAACCATATTCATTAATAACCATAGTAATAACGATGATGATGACCATGGGGATGAAGAAGATGCCAGTTATTCTAGTGGTCTGCGTGCTGCTGTTCTCATCTCTGGATGTCCTGGAAGCAGAGAGTAAGTCTATTTGGCTCATCTGGTTTTAATGATGATATAGAATGACGTATTTTTTTCTTGTTATTCCATAAACCTGCCTGTGTATGTCTTTCTAACTCTGTCTGTCTGTCTGTCTGTCTGTCTGTCTGTCTGTCTGTCTGTCTGTCTGTCTGTCTGTCTGTCTGTCTGTCTGTCTGTCTGTCTGTCTGTCTGTCTGTCTGTCTGTCTGTCTGTCTGTCTGTCTGTCTGTCTGTCTGTCTGTCTGTCTGTCTGTCTGTCTGTCTGTCCTGTTCCAGACAGCTTTGGTCCAGCCGAGTGCTGCTTCAAGTATCGCGCCGCACGCCTGCCTAAGGTCAAAGTGGTGACGTTTGAACGCACAAATATTCACTGTGCTAGCTATGCTGTTGTGTGAGTATTAAGCTATTCTTACACACACACACACACACTGCACACGCACGCACGCACACACACACACACACACACACACACACACACACAAATAAATATAAGCAGTAACTCACAACAGTTACCGTACTATTGGTATTGTATCATACCAATGGGGTTGTTTGCATAGTTTGTAGATTGAACCATTTTATCTAGAAATAAAGTCATGTAGGCGTACACTGGTTAAAAATGTGCTGCTGTGTGTATATTGAAATTGGCTAATGGGTGGGTCACTTTGACTAAGACATAACCATATTGTTCAATATGACTCAGACAACCATATAGCCCAGAGTTCCCACTTCAGACCCAAATATGGTGTGAGTCATCATACTGACTGTCATGACAGCATAACGTCAGGTCCGAATCGGATTGGCGCGGTTGAGGTTTGAGGTGTGAGGGCTGAGTAGTGGCCCAAACCTCTAGTCAGGAAAAGTTCCTGGTGGAGACCTATTGATCGAAACAACCAACAAGTCTGCTCTCAAAGGAACACACTATTCTAGCTGACCAAATGGAACACCTTTCTGATGAAAATGTTCTCTCCATCTCTCCGTCTGTTCCTAGGTTCACAATGAAGAATGGTGCCAAGATCTGTACTGACCCAACTCAAGAGTGGGTCCAGAAACTCGTCACCCATCTGGAGTCCACCGCACCATTTGAGGGTTCTGTGTGACCGTGGGCCACCCGATACAAAAAGGCTCCCGACAACCAGGTGTTTTTGTGACAATGCTTTGACATGCACGCCGAGCTTTGCTTTATGAGAAAAGGAACCGACGGGTCACCCATACCAGTTAACTATAGTGGCAACTGTAATTTCCTTTACACACCGGGAGTGAGACAAATAAACAAATGTTTCATGCATATTTCACATGAAACTGTTGAACTTTTTTTTTAATATATCTTCTGTTGTGGTTTATCGACTTTTTTATTGTTATCTTCTGTCTATCGACACATTTCTTCTATTGTATTCTATGCCTTTTTGATCCATGATCCATGTTTTTGGTATTTTTCCTTGTTCTTAAAAGGTGCTAAATAAATAAAGCTTTATTATTATTATAATTTGTCATTGTTTTATTTGCAGATGCTTTTATTGAAAAACGTAGAGGAGAGTTATTAGATCACTTTATGGCCACGTAATATTTGTGTTCTGTGTGTATGTATATATATATACAGTATATAGTATACTCATAACATACTATAAACAACAGTTTAAATTAATGTAATCGCATGAGATAAATGATCCAGTGTGTAACTGTGTAAAGACCTTTACTGTATTTTGGTGCAAGTGCTGAACATGCAGATCGACATTCAATACTGTATTATTTGCTACAGTACACAATATATCTACTGTATTAAGTTAGGATTACTGTACACTTTTGCATTTACGGTATACTCAGTATACATACAAACATTTATTTATTTATTTATTTATTTGACAGGGACCATGCTCATGAATCAACATTTCAGTTTTCACTTCCATGTAAATGTGCCAGAGTTAGCCATAAGCTAATTTTCATCTGTAGTCCCTGAGCAGGCTCTTAAAAAGGTAGTAAAACTAAACATACAATGACACGTGACAGTACAATACAATGCAATACAATACAGATAAAAGAAAGACAGTGTATAGTGTATAGTGTGCCAGCACAGCACACAACACCATGCGTTGATGCCATGTGTGCATATGTGCCAGCACCCAACACTATGTCCATACAAAAACACAATACAAAACATATCTGTAACTACTAACTACATCAGGGGTGGGCAACTATGATGATGGAGAGGGCCACTATATTTCCACACTCACTCCCTAAGGCCATACATTACTGTCGTAGCAAAAATAGCCGATCTACAAGCTCAAAACGCGTCGCAGCGCGACGCGTTTTGAGCTTGTAGATCGGCTATTTTTGCTATATTCAAATTGAAATCTTGAATAATTTTTTGCTATTTTCGAATTGGAATCCTGAAAATTTACATTTTTATGTAATTTCAAATGCCTTTAATTATACTTGTGTTGAGCAATGAGCTACTAATTTAGACTGAAGTAATTAAAGCGGGTCATGTTTGCATGTTGTGGAATTGTAACAGCTGAAACCAATATTATATCAGTATTCTGACATTCACCTGAGGGCCACATTAAGTGAAGGTGGGGGCCACATGTGGCCCCCGGGCCGCCAGTTGCCCACCCCTGCTCTACAGTGTTTATATATTGACTGGCTGTGTGTCTAAAATCTGAAAGTGTTGTTTCATCTTGACATTCTAATGATCACAAAAAACATATATTACAGTTATTTTACTTACTTTTATCAGGGTTAAAGGTCAAAGGTCATAGGTTAAAATTGTTAAAAATTGTAGAGTCCAGAGATTTTTAATTTGTGTGAATTTCAACCTCTGTGGGGGGTATTTATATGCAAATATCATGATCAATGGCATTGCAATGGCATTGAAATGAACATCAATGATGACGTTTAGGTGAAAAAAGATCATAATTATTTTTTTTTTTAATTAATTCAAATATGTTGTATTATTGCAACGCTGGGTGTTACAGAGTTAATTAAGCACTGATTAAATGGTTTTGGGGTGATTGACTTTGACTGAACTCTCTGAGGCTTTGTGAATGCAGCAGTTTGAAAATTCTGTCTTGTGTTCAAACTACAGACGGGCTGAACCCACGAGTCTGTAATGATAATGCAAATACGTATGCATCATCCTTACATTCTCTTCTGTCTCAGTGACATCTCAGCGTTTACCCAAACTTGCAAAAATAAATTCTGAATTAACCACTTAAGCCCTATTTAATAGTAGGAATTTGATCTATAAGCTCGGTTGTACAGCTGCAAATTTCATGAATTCTTTAAAGAAAAAAAAACCACTGTGAAACTGCATGTTCTCGCTAAAATAAAATGTGTGAAATCTGACAGGAAGTTTATTGCTTCCTGTTCTGCTCGTTAGTCGTCCTGAGAGAGAGAGAGAGAGAGAGAGAGAGAGAGAGAGAGAGAGATCCATTTGTACACTCTCCGAGTTAAATTAACATTGAGTTTACAAATTCAAATATAAATTGGGGGTCCCAGAGAAAGAAATGCCATAAAATGAGAGTTCGTATGTCAAGCTGGTTGAGAATCACTGCTAGAGCCGTAAAAACGTCTCTTATTGGGGTCCCCATGGTGTATATTTTCAAATGGGGGTCTGTGGGCTAATTAGTGTCAATATGGGGGTCTTTGACATGATAAAGTTCGGGAACCACTGTTCTACAGGGTCAGGGGCCTCGTAGTTTCACCAATGTTTAACCCATTAAGAGCAGTCAGGGACGTGCAGAGGCAATTTGATGTGCAGGGGCTGGAATTCAGGTCCATTTTAGGTCTTGTAACAGGGACACACCCATACTGCACACGACACCTCAAACATGGACACTAGAAAAGTGGTCCTCCAACATTTTTATGTCTAGGACCCCCAGATTGATTTATGTATATGGCCACAGACCCGTAGCTGAAAAGATGTACCAGGGGCAGCGACCCCACGATTGAAGGAAGTTATGTGACACATATTTTGAGTCGATAGTCTATTTTTAGTAGCCGATATAAGAGCTACTACGACCTCATAGCACGTCACTTAACGCACTATGTATATCTGCTGTAATATTTTAAGTCCAATATTTCCCCCCACTTTGAGAACCACTGCTCCAGAAACTAACACACCACTGGACCCGACATAGAACATATGCCACATCAACTCAAACTCAAGGAAAGACATAAAGCAGTCACACAAGACAACCTATTTATAGTGTCTTGAGCTCGTTAGCCAACCTAGTTCATCTGGTCCTCACAGGTGATGACACTCAGGCTCATCAAGGCTTCAGGGAGACGAGAGTGGAGATAAGAGAGGCAGTGGGTAGCAGAGAATTAGGTGACAACTGTGAGGGATTTTGTACAGGGGTCATCAATATGTCCCTATACTGCCATTTATCCGTGGCAAGACTTTGACTTGTCTGTGGCAAATTAAAGATTGTTTTTGTTTTGATCATAATTAAGTCCCAATTAGGCTACTGCATGAATGTTAGTCTGCAAGAAACAATGAGGGCTTGAGAAGCTCCCTACTCGATGATGACCCACATGCTGTTAACACGCTCTTTATCCCAAAGTTATCCTACTAGTGTGAAATGTGTAATGTTCGGTAATCACAAGGACGATACGATCAGTTCAAGTTTCCTTTACTTGGGTTTAATGAAGGAATCGAACAGGAGACATCCTGACATGTCTGGTGTGCAACTAGTAGTGCAGAAGTGTGTAGGCTGCACTGCACTGCCATCTATTGGCAAGAATGGCCACTGATATGGTGCACCCACCTTAGCTAGTAAGTTCAGTTCCAATGCAGTGACTGATGTGAATTGGATTCACATCAGTTACTGATGTGAATCCAGTTCCAGTGAGAACATTTTGTAATGTACTGATGATCAGTGATGGAAGAAGTACGCACATTGTTTACGTAAAGGACTACTTCACCACTGTTCAACCTATCTTCATATAATTGGTCCTCACTAATGTTCATGATAAAATGCCACTATTTTTTCTACTCAGTCTGTGTCTCATGGGAGGGCTGTGGGCAGTGAAAGGCCGGTAGTTTAAGGCCGGCAGTGTCGGTAGGCCAATCAGAGGCAGGCAGGGCGTTACCATGTCTATGCTCGGACGTAGAATAGAATCAGGCGTCATGCCTCGTCTTGATTATAGATAATAACAGTTTAACTCTGTCCAAGCAGACATTCTTGACATTCTAGTATTTTTTTTCTTTTTAATGTACATGCTGAAGATTAACAGTCATTTCGCCAGGGAACCCCCTGTAACAGTTTGAAAAACAACAGGTGGTCCCCAACATGTGCGTGCGCATGCAAGCACGTACACACACACACACACGCACACACACACTTATCTACAACCAGTCGTGTCAGTAATAGGAGGCATCTCTAGGCCCCTTTTCCACCAAAATAAGTTACTTCTTGCGCAAGCAGAGCGCGCAAGTAATAGTTTTCGTCCAGGACGATGTTTGATGCGTATGCGCCGTCCCAGTGTATGACGTAATGACTACTTGTGCCTGATACGGCAGTGGTGCCAGATTACATACATGTATACATAGGGGCATTACCTTTAATCCTCCCGACACTAAAACATATCGTCATCATCGAAAACCAATTACACCCTGGCATTGGGTCCTTCAATCCACATCTTTATTACCTCATCATTGAGAGCTAGTTAATGATATATAGACGTCATATGCTGGGACGATACATACGCATCAAAAGGGGTGCAAAGTAACCACAGTATACCGCTAATCAACTTACAAATTACATATACATATGGCATTTCCTTTAATCCACCCGACACTGATCGACATATACGTCACCATCGAAAGGGCAAGTGGCTATTTGGGCAAGTGGCTATGGCCGTTTTTAGCCCAACTAGTTTAACACATGCACATGCTACTGAAAGCAGAATTAATTTTAGGTAATTTTGCCTTAGTGTGCCTTAATAGGTTTTTGATGGTGGCCATATGGATTTGGGTCTCATGAATTTTCCCTGCATTTTTGCGATTTACATGGGGGCTAAATTTGTTTAATAACCCACCTAGATGACAAATCCATTGAGAAACGGCCTTTGCTCTCCGCGGTCACGGAACTGCCGTAAACGACCCCCAAATGTGCTTGGTCCAACGTCGGAAAATTACCTCATGGCAGCCAAATCTGAAGTATATGAACTTTTAATTTTTGTTTAGAGTATACAATGTTTGTTTAAAGGACTGAGGCACCCCTCACTTCACACGAGTGTGATTTTCTTTAATATGGTTTATATCACATCTGCATCTTCCAACCTGTGATACGCCCACTTTGGTTCCCACTTGTTTTTGCCCCTCCTATATACAGCTATAGAGATTTTTGTCCTAACACAAACATTAAAAGCCATTGACAATGAATGGAGAATTTACGTCATGTTTCTGAGCAAATCGACATGTTACGTCATGATGATGTACAATGATAAGAGCGAGCAAATCGACTATTTTTGTCCTTTTTTTTTTTCCAATTCCGAAATCAACTGAATCTGAACCAATTCATTTGGTTCAAAACTAGGCGGGAAGAAAGATGGGTTGAAGGAACCGGTTCAACCCTGCATGGTGGAAAGGGTTATTAGACGAGTGGTTATCTGCCTTTTCAGGCCGCGACCCTACAAAATAATCATATTTGAACTGGGACCCCATCTGAAAAGGTTGTGTCAGAAAAGACAATTTATGTTATTAAAAATCACACCCGTGTGAAGTGAGGGGTGCTCTTATCATCACACATCATCATATAGGCCATATATCACATTCCGTGATCACATTCCGTGCTCAGCCAATCAAATCATCACAAATGTAATTTCGGTCAATCATAATTTGCGTCTTCACTTTTCTACCCTCACTTTTGTCTTCAATGTTTGTGTTTACACAAACACGGAAAGCTGGGCATAGGAGGGCCCCTCAAAAATACAACATTATTTCCGAAATACAAGATTTTTCAAAAATACAGTACACACACAGCACGGCACACAGAGACGCACTGTGCGCTTGTATAGCTGCTATTTTTGAGTGGTGCAAACCACTCCAACAACTGGCTTTGTACCCGTGTACCCGTGTTTGTACCAAAAAAATTAGCATGGTTACTATGGTCACTGACATTACGTCAGACCACAGCTGATCAGGCTATATAAGACCTTGCACCACTCAGTTCACACAGGTGTGATTTTTTAAATAGCCACGGACCACAGTAACAAATTTAGCTGGGGACCCCTGGAACCCCTCCAAGGATCCACATCGAGAACCGTTGCTTCATCCTATCACCATGGTTGTACTTTTTTGTCTGAGACAAATTTCCCATGAGGCTGTGTGGCCCCGGGGGGCAGTAGCGCTAGGTAGACCGGAGTTAAAGCTCCCTCGTCCGGCAACTTTGGAGCTTTAGGACCGGCCATGTCCGTTCGCACCCAGCCTGGACAGCAGGCGTTCAAGAGTATCTGGTCATCCGGTCTCTCCTTGGACAGCCGACGGGCCAGGACCAGAGAAAGAAATGCCATAAAATGAGAGTTCGTATGTCAAGCTGGTTGAGAATCACTGCTAGAGCCGTAAAAGTCTTCTCTTATTGGGGTCCCCATGGTGTATATTTTCAAATGGGGGTCTGTGGGCTAATTAGTGTCAATATGGGGGTCTTTGACATGATAAAGTTCGGGAACCACTGTTCTACAGGGTCAGGGGCCTCGTAGTTTCACCAATGTTTAACCCATTAAGAGCAGTCAGGGACGTGCAGAGGCAATTTGATGTGCAGGGGCTGGAATTCAGGTCCATTTTAGGTCTTGTAACAGGGACACACCCATACTGCACACGACACCTCAAACATGGACACTAGAAAAGTGGTCCTCCAACATTCTTATGTCTAGGACCCCCAGATTGATTTATGTATATGGCCACAGACCCGTAGCTGAAAAGATGTACCAGGGGCAGCGACCCCACGATTGAAGGAAGTTATGTGACACATATTGAGTCGATAGTCTATTTTTAGTAGCCGATATAAGAGCTACTACGACCTCATAGCACGTCACTTAACGCACTATGTATATCTGCTGTAATATTTTAAGTCCAATATTTCCCCCCACTTTGAGAACCACTGCTCCAGAAACTAACACACCACTGGACCCGACAGAGAACATATGCCACATCAACTCAAACTCAAGGAAAGACATAAAGCAGTCACACAAGACAACCTATTTATAGTGTCTTGAGCTCGTTAGCCAACCTCGTTCATCTGGTCCTCACAGGTGATGACACTCAGGCTCATCAAGGCTTCAGGGAGACGAGAGTGGAGATAAGAGAGGCAGTGGGTAGCAGAGAATTAGGTGACAACTGTGAGGGATTTTGTACAGGGGTCATCAATATGTCCCTATACTGCCATTTATCCGTGGCAAGACTTTGACTTGTCTGTGGCAAATTAAAGATTGTTTTTACACATCATGTTTTTGTTTTGATCATAATTAAGTCCCAATTAGGCTACTGCATGAATGTTAGTCTGCAAGAAACAATGAGGGCTTGAGAAGCTCCCTACTCGATGATGACCCACATGCTGTTAACACGCTCTTTATCCCAAAGTTATCCTACTAGTGTGAAATGTGTAATGTTCGGTAATCACAAGGACGATCAGTTCAAGTTTCCTTTACTTGGGTTTAATGAAGGAATCGAACAGGAGACATCCTGACATGTCTGGTGTGCAACTAGTAGTGCAGAAGTATGTAGGCTGCACTGCACTGCCATCTATTGGCAAGAATGGCCACTGATATGGTGCAACCACCTTAGCTAGTAAGTTCAGTTCCAATGCAGTGACTGATGTGAATTGGATTCACATCAGTTACTGATGTGAATCCAGTTCCAGTGAGAACATTTTGTAATGTACTGATGATCAGTGATGGAAGAAGTACGCACATTGTTTACGTAAAGGACTACTTCACCACTGTTCAACCTATCTTCATATAATTGGTCCTCACTAATGTTCATGATAAAATGCCACTATTTTTTCTACTCAGTCTGTGTCTCATGGAAGGGCTGTGGGCAGTGAAAGGCCGGTAGTTTAAGGCCGGCAGTGTCGGTAGGCCAATCAGAGGCAGGCAGGGCGTTACCATGTCTATGCTCGGACGTAGAATAGAAGCAGGCGTTATGCCTCGTCTTGATTATAGATAATAACAGTTTAACTCTGTCCAAGCAGACATTCTTGACATTCTAGTATTTTTTTTCTTTTTAATGCTGAAGATTAACAGTCATTTCGCCAGGGAACCCCCTGTAACAGTTTGAGAAACATCAGGTGGTCCCCAACATGTGCGTGCGCATGCAAGCACGTACACACACACACACACACACGCACACACACACTTATCTACAACCAGTCGTGTCAGTAATAGGAGGCATCTCTAGGCCCCTTTTCCACCAAAATAAGTTACTTCTTGCGCAAGCAGAGCGCGCAAGTAATAGTTTTCGTCCAGGACGATGTTTGATGCGTATGCGCCGTCCCAGTGTATGACGTAATGACTACTTGTGCCTGATACGGCAGTGGTGCCAGATTACATACATGTATACATAGGGGCATTACCTTTAATCCTCCCGACACTAAAACATATCGTCATCATCGAAAACCAATTACACCCTGGCATTGGGTCCTTCAATCCACATCTTTATTACCTCATCATTGAGAGCTAGTTATACCAGTTATACCCTGACGTCATATGCTGGGACGATACATACGCATCAAAAGGGGTGCAAAGTAACAACAGTATACCGCTAATCAACTTACAAATTACATATACATATGGCATTTCCTTTAATCCACCCGACACTGATCGACATATACGTCACCATCGAAAGGGCAAGTGGCTATTTGGGCAAGTGGCTATGGCCGTTTTTAGCCCAACTAGTTTAACACATGCACATGCTACTGAAAGCAGAATTAATTTTAGGTAATTTTGCCTTAGTGTGCCTTAATAGGTTTTTGATGGTGGCCATATGGATTTGGGTCTTTTGCGATTTACATGGGGGCTAAATTTGTTTAATAACCCACCTAGATGACAAATCCATTGAGAAACGGCCTTTGCTCTCCGCGGTCACGGAACTGCCGTAAACGACCCCCAAATGTGCTTGGTCCAACGTCTGGCTTACGGAAATTACCTCATGGCAGCCAAATCTGAAGTATATGAACTTTTAATTTTTGTTTAGAGTATACAATGTTTGTTTAAAGGACTGAGGCACCCCTCACTTCACACGAGTGTGATTTTCTTTAATATGGTTTATATCACATCTGCATCTTCCAACCTGTGACACGCCCACTTTGGTTCCCACTTGTTTTTGCCCCTCCTATATACAGCTATAGAGATTTTTGTCCTAACACAAACATTAAAAGCCATTGACAATGAATGGAGAATTTACGTCATGTTTCTGAGCAAATCGACATGTTACGTCATGATGATGTACAATGATAAGAGCGAGCAAATCGACTATTTTTGTCCTTTTTTTTTGTTCCAATTCCGAAATCAACTGAATCTGAACCAATTCATTTGGTTCAAAACTAGGCGGGAAGAAAGATGGGTTGAAGGAACCGGTTCAACCCTGCATGGTGGAAAGGGTTATTAGACGAGTGGTTATCTGCCTTTTCAGGCCGCGACCCTACAAAATAATCATATTTGAACTGGGACCCCATCTGAAAAGGTTGTGTCAGAAAAGACAATTTATGTTATTAAAAAATCACACCCGTGTGAAGTGAGGGGCGCTCTTATCATCACACATCATCATATAGGCCATATATCACATTCCGTGATCACATTCCGTGCTCAGCCAATCAAATCATCACAAATGTAATTTCGGTCAATCACAATTTGCGTCTTCACTTTTCTACCCTGACTTTTGTCTTCAATGTTTGTGTTTAAACAAACACGGAAAGCTGGGCATAGGAGGGCCCCTCAAAAATACAACATTATTTCCGAAATACAAGATTTTTCAAAAATACAGTACACACACAGCACGGCACACAGAGACGCACTGTGCGCTTGTATAGCTGCTATTTTTGAGTGGTGCAAACCACTCCAACAACTGGCTTTGTACCCGTGTACCCGTGTTTGTACCAAAAAAATGAGCATGGTTACTATGGTCACTGACATTACGTCAGACCACAGCTGATCAGGCTATATAAGACCTTGCACCACTCAGTTCACACAGGTGTGATTTTTTAAATAGCCACGGACCACAGTAACAAATTTAGCTGGGGACCCCTGGAACCCCTCCAAGGATCCACATCGAGAACCGCTGCTTCATCCTATCACCATGGTTGTACTTTTTTGTCTGAGACAAATTTCCCATGAGGCTGTGTGGCCCCGGGGGGCAGTAGCGCTAGGTAGACTGGAGTTAAAGCTCCCTCGTCCGGCAACTTTGGAGCTTTAGGACCGGCCATGTCCGTTCGCACCCAGCCTGGACAGCAGGCGTTCAAGAGTATCCGGTCATCCGGTCTCTCCTTGGACAGCCGACGGGCCAGGACCATGGACAGAGCCGTCAGCCCGGCCTTAGACACTCCGTACGCCGTTTCGGGCCAGCCTCCGGCCTTGTGTTCGCCCTTCTTGGTCAGGCCGACGAACCGCCGCATCAGTCCCGCCAGCTCGTCCTCCGCCAGGCCCTCGCTGCGGAGTCGCTCCTGCAGGGCGGGGTTACACCGACTCAGTGCAACCGAGCCCAGGAGGCTGGAGACGTTCACCACGCGACCCCCGGGCTTGACGAGAGGCATGAAGCGAGCCAACATGTCTCGGGTGCCAAAGAAGTTGGTCTTCAGGGTCACCTCAGCCTGGACGTCGAACGGAGTGGTGTCCGCGACTTTGAACGCTATCCCGGCGTTATTGACGAGGACATCCACGCCTCCGTATTTTTCCGCAAAGTAATCCGCCGCGGCGGTAACGCTGTTCGGGTCGTCGATGTCCAGCTGGTGAAACATGGGCTCGAGTCCCTCTGAGGCCAGAGTCTCGACTGCCGCCCGGCCACGTCCACTGTCTCTGGCAGTGACGTATACGTGTCCTTGGAACTGCTGACAGAGGGCTCTGACTATGGCCAGACCTATGCCCTTGTTACTGCCTGTTACCACAGCCACCCGGACACTGCTAGACATGGTTTAGAATGGTCTCCTTGTGCTCAACGCGTGTGTGGTGTATGTCTGGCTGAAAACCTTGAATAAGACCCTTTCAAGGAACCGTTCAATGGAGTTCAACGGGCAGGTGGCGCCATCTTGAGAGGTTTTCTATTGCTATTACTCTTTCTACATAGGGGATGCCAAGTGATAATGTTGACAGCCTCTGTCAACGTTGTCACAATAGCGGTGGAACAGTTAACTGAAGTAATCAACTGAATCAATGATCCTATTTATACTACAATAGCCATGCGGGTAGTGGTGAGATATAATGTCCATAACGTTAATATAACGGGTGTAATAATGTCACATCCCTGACATTTCTTCCCACCATCTGCAGGTTTCCGTTATGTCACGTTACGTCACAGACGTAACGTGCGTGCCCATATGAGCACATACTTGACACTGGACACTTTCTGGTGAAAAACATTGCTTTTAATTTAATAAAATAAAAATGTTATTACCATATAAATTATAATATGTTGTCCCGTCTTTACTATTAGGTGTTCAAATTATTGCGTGAACGAATGGTGACATTGTTAATGAGGACATTGGTTTACAACCTTCCTCTGTCAAAAATTGTCAAAAAATCCATCCATCCAATCCACACGAGTACAGCAAGGAGCTGAAGCAAAAGCAACATTGTAAGATACTAACTAACTAAATTGCTGGATGTGGAATGACACAATCCATGACACATTAATCCATTAACAAATCATGTAACTCTGTCGTGTCACTGTCACATAGGTCAACCTTGGTGTGTTGTCATCCAACCCCAGCACAACATGTGGAGTAATAGAAATTATGAGTTTCCTCTATAAGTCTCTATATACTGTGATGTGGGGATAGGCTGAGTGTGGAACTCATTCTACTGCAAGAGAAGCAGGAATGGTGGTGGTGGTGAGACACCTATAGTGATCGATTGGACGGAATGATCCCTACACCACAAGAGTGTCACAAATAAAAGCTTTTTCTGCAGGTTACTTCATTTTCTTAGAAGCTTTAAATATGTGAAATCTACAATAAGTCTCAAAGTTTTAATTGCTATACTCTTGCTTAATATACTACTTGCTTATACTGTACTGTAAAGACATTGTCAGTGTCCCATCTCAAATATTCATTTCTTGCATGAAGTCAACTTGTTTAAATCACTGGGAATAAATAAAGTTTACCGTGCTAATTGTGTTGTTTTGATTGGCACCACTCTCCAACCAGGGGCCTATTTCACGAAACTTGGAATAGAGATTAAACCGGGATTTAACAGATATCCTGGCTTAATATATCCTGGATCAGCGATTAACTGGTTTCATGAAAACTGGTTAATCTTGCCAGATTAATTTAGCCAGTTAACCTGGATATGTTGAGGCTTGATTCGGTTTCATGAAAGCAATGCCACACTAGTTACCATGGAAACTATGCTTTGGATTTAGCCTGCTCCGGACCAGGCTAACAGGTTTAACCCAATCCTGATGTATTTACTGTTCATTAAGCAGTCAATTTTTTCCACAATTATTCAATTATTTATGGGTTTATGTTGCCTTGTTGTTATGGGTCTGCATTAAAATATCATATAGGTACACATTGCCATTAAAGGACTAATTTAAGCCCTATATACAAAATCAAAGAACCAAAATATATAGGCTGCACAACCTCATCATGACAGTTTGTGAGCTTTTAGATCAGCTACTTTTGGTGAATGTTCCCCCAGAATAGGTTTGCTGTGGTGCAAGTTGTTAAGAAGAATCAAATACAGTACATCCCATTATTGTATGTATTTTATTTTTTAAGTGAAAACAGTACTAAATATTACCATTACTCATTGTTATACACCATATTACCATTGTAAGATTTCACGCACCAACTGCCAAGAAGTGCGTCACCCCAAGCCAGGATTGAACCCATGACCCACGGTTGAAGGTTCACCAGTCTGGGCACAACCCCCTTCCCCAAAGGTAGCTCCCTCAGAGGAGGGAGTTATGGCCAAATATCACAGCCTACAATATCATTATGCTAACAATATTCAGGCATACAGAAGGGGCAGTAATGCAACTATTAAGGATGTCTACTTCCATAATACCCCACAAAGAAGAAGGGTCAGTAAATCTGTGTTCCACCGAATGGGTCTAGTGAGGAAAGGCCAGGCTCTGCATTCAGCCAGGCTTTATGATCCTAGCTTGATAAATCTGCCCATTCTAAGCCTCGCTTGGCTTTAGTTACGTGGAATGGAATAAACCAGGCTGTACGGACCAGGATTTAACAAGCCTGGTTTTGGTTTAAATCCTGGATTAGTTAATCCAGGTTTCGTGAAACAGGCCCCAGGTCCCATCACTTAAAGACAGATTACTACACACAAAGCCTGACATAGTCCAGTCCATTGACCATATGCGGACCGCTGCCATCTTGCCAGCAAGGTGCTAACTAGATGCAATTTCCTGTTGACAGCCAATACATCCAAACAGAAAAGTCTGATTGTATCCAAATGATTGTATTTAACGTCAAACTCACCAACCTTTTTCGTACAGCTGCAATGTTGGTGAATTTGACAACTCTGTCAATGTTAAATTGCATTTAGTTAGCACCTTGCTGGCAAGATGGCAGCGGTCTGCATATGGTCAATAAGGCACTATTGTAAGTAATGTCAATATTTTTGTTTTTATATTGTGCATATTATTTAACTTTTTACTTGTCTTAACATAAATCTTTATAAAGTTTTCTTCTGCAGTTTGTCTTATTTAAAGTTATCGAAGAGTCAAGACAGATAGTTTCATTTTGTAATTTGTTTAATTTAAAAAGATAAATCAAAATCACTTCCTTTAATGAAAGAAAATATGAACCGAAATCAACACAATCATAACGATACCTGTCCCATGACAAGACTTTCTCAATTCAACATGCGGAGCGCTCGGTTTGTGTAAAGAGTAAAGACCTATTCCTGAATCATATAGAATAGCTCTAAACCAGCCAAAAGAAAAGACATTCATGACTGCAATTCTAATTATTTGTACTTTGTGACACAATCTCTGTCTCTACAAACATCCTACAAAGATAGATGAACATTCAGCAAAACATTGATGAACACTTGATACAAATGGATAAACATTTGGCAACAACGGATCAACATTCATCAAAAACAATGAATTAAATAACGTTCAAGTAGTTCATTTGTGAGACTTTAAAGCATCATATTGGTTAAAAATGTCTTACAATATTCACAACTGAAAGGCTTCATTCCACTGAATTGTTTGAATGTGTCCATTTAGAACGCCTATAGTTGTTCTACCTTTCAAGCTAGGAACGCCTCTGTGTGTAGTAGTTGCTATTATATACAGTATATAGCAACAACTCATTTACTGCTAGAATCGATTCAGTCTGTAGTCCCTTCCCTGCCTCCGGATGCAGCCACGGCTTTTATTTTGAAGACCCCAAAATGAACCGGAAGAAAAAATGGCAAAAGCTAATGTGGCTATCTACCAGTCATCCGAAGGGATTTAGTAATGAGCCACTAACATCGACGTTCTGTTCAAACACCTCAATCTGTGAAAGGATTCAGAGAAAAAGGCATAAGATTGCAGTTAACATAGCAGTGGACGGTGGGGAATCATTTCATTGATGGACAACAGGCAAGCCAAGCATTACCTAACGACGGGGACAATGCTAGGAGTTTTTATTGGTCTCACGTCTGAATGGTTTAAAAGAACAATAAAGTTTGTAATCTTTGTCTCATGTATGAGTTCTCTTGTGAATTTTGAGATTACCTCTCATGCTGAACCCTATACAACACTGATCTCAGTGGTAGGGTTTCTCTCCTGTATGAATTACCTGGTGAACTTTGAGATTACTCCTTTGGATGAACGTTGCACCGCACTGGTCACACTGGTAGGGCCTCTCTCATTTCTCCTGTATGAGTTATCTGGTGTCGTTTGAGAGCTCTGCTTGAGCTGAATGCTATGTCACACTGGTCACAGTGATAGGGCTTCTCACCTGTATGAACTCTCTGATGACGTCCGAGTTCACCATTAGTTCTAAACGTTTTCCCACACTCGTCACAGTGGTAAGGCTTCTCCCCTGTATGAATTTTCTGGTGAATTTTGAGATTACCTCTTTGGCTGAATGCTGCCCCACACTGGTCACAGTTGTAGGGCTTCTCCCCGGTATGAATTCTCTGGTGTAGTTTGAGGCCACCGATAGTTCTGAATGCTGCCCCACACTGGTCACAGTGGAAGGGCTTCTCTCCTGTATGAATTCTCTTGTGACGCTGGAGATTGCTACTCATGCTGAATCCTTTACTACACTGGTCACACTGGTAGGGCTTCTCTCCTGTATGAGTTCTCTGGTGTTGTTTGAGAGCGCTGTTTGTGCTGAATGTTTCCCCACACGGGTCACAGAGGTAGGGCTTCTCCCCTGTATGAATTCTCTGGTGACGTTTGAGATTACTGCTTTCATTGAACCTTAACCCACATTGGTCACAGTGGTGGGCCTTCTCCCCTTTATGAGTTCTCTGGTGACTTCTGAGAGCACTGTTACTTCTAAATATTGCCTCACACTGGTCACAGTGGTAGGGCTTCTCTCCACTATGAATTCTCTGGTGTAGTTTGAGTGCAGCACTTGTGCTGAAGTCTGACCCACACTGGTCACAGTGGTGGGCCTTCTCCCCTGTGTGAACTCTCTGGTGAATTCTGACTTCATCGTTGGTTCTAAACGTTTTCTCACACAGGTCACAGTGGTAGGGCTTATCTCCTGTATGAGTTCTCTGGTGACTTCTGAGAGCACTGTTACTTCCGAATGCTGCCCCACACTGGTCGCAGTGGTAGGGCTTCTCTCCAGTATGAATTCTCTGGTGACATGTGAGGTCATTGCTTCTGCTGAACGATGTCCCACACTGGTCACAGTGGTAGGGCTTCTCTCCAGTATGAATTACCTGGTGTCCTTTTAGAGCTCCTCTTGTGCTGAACGCTGTCCCGCACTGGTCACAGTCGTAGGGCTTCTCCCCTGTATGAATCCTCTGGTGAATCTTTAGATCACTGTTCACTATGAACCGTTTCCCACACTGGTCACAGTGGTAGCGCTTCTCTCCGGTATGAATTTTCTGGTGAGTTTGGAGATTACCGTGTCGGCTGAACTTTGCCCCGCACTGGTCACAGTGGTAGGGCCTCAATCCTGTATGTGTTCTCTTATGTATTGTGAGCTCGCCTGTTCGGCTGAACCCTTTCCCACATTGGTCACAGTGGTGGGGCTTCTCCTTCCTATGAATTCTCTGGTGGTGGAATTTGAGATCACTTGCCCTGCTGAACCCTTTACCACATTGGTCACAGTGGTGGGGCTTCTCCCCTGTATGAATTACCTGGTGTTGTTTGAGAGCACCGCTTGTGCTGAATGCTGTCCCACACTGGTCACAGTGGTAGGGCTTCTCTCCCGTATGGATCATCTGGTGACGTTTGAGATTACCGTGTTGGCTGAACTTTGCACCGCACTGGTCACAGTGGTAGCGCTTCTCTCCAGTATGCATTTTCTGGTGAGTTTGGAGATGACCGAGTTTGCCAAACTTTGCCCCGCACTGGTCACAGTGGTAGGGCCTCAATCCTGTATGTGTTCTCTCGTGTATTGTGAGCTCGCCTCTTCGGCCGAACCCTTTCCCACATTGGTCACAGTGGTGGGCCTTCTCTCCTTTATGGATCATCTGGTGGATCTTGAGATGACATCTTGAGCTGCATGTTGCCCCATACTCGTCACAGTGGGTATGTGTCTTCACTGGTAGTTGGGCAGGAAACACATCTGCAATGGAGAATGAGAGGCGATAAAGAAACCATAAACTGTATTGAAATTATGTGAAAGCTGTGTTGTATTACCACAAACTCACAATACTACTTTCTTTAAATTGATCTAGACCTAGTCCATTTTAACCAGTTAACAGTTTATTTGTTATACTGGGCCCAGATTGGCCACTGGGGCCCCTTTTCCACCAAAATAACTTTGGTTCTAGAACTGGTTCCGTTCTAGATTCTTGGAACCGTGGTGCTTTCAGGGAACCATGCAGCGGCCATTTTTGGTTCCCGTTCAGAACCAACATTTAGGGTTCTGAACAAATTAATGTTCAGTGGAAAGACTCTGAACTGGTTCAATATTAGGCTAGGAAAAAAAAGAACCGAACCGGTTCAACCCCAGTGGAAAAGGTCCCTGGGAGATTTGTGACGATTTCCGGCCCCCCCTGTCAACCGATTTGTCCAGCGAAGGTGTAATTTCTCTTTGTGTTTCAATATCAATCTTCTGCTAAGCTGCTAAGCAGAAGATTGCTATTGAAACGCAAAGAGAAATTATGCTCTCATAACTTGTACAGGTAACTATGTTACTCAAACAAATCCCTTATCATGCCTAGAATCAAGCCATCCAGGATCCTGACCAGAATCATGACCTGGGCTTCCCCAGAGTTGGTGTCAAAGTGTCCTTGAGCAAGACACTGAACCCAAATTGGTCCTGATGTGCTGGTTGGTGCCTTGCATGGTTTCCGCCGCCATCGGTGTATGAATGTGTGTGTGAATGGGTGAATTGATGCACAATCTATGTAAAGCGCCTTGGATAAAAGCGGTATATAAATGCACCATTTACCAGAAAACCTTTGATTCTGTGAAATGTTTTAAGTGAAAACCGCTAAACAAAAGGGTATTTATGCAGTATATCATAATGATATAATTAAATATTCAATATTTAATTAAATATCATTATTTTTCACAGAATCAATGGTTTTATGGTCATGAATCACCAGGATCGTGGGTGACTTGATTCTAGGCTTTAAATAATTGATATAAATTTGTGTACATCTGGGAAAAATTAATGGACGTTTTTCCAGTATACCCAGAAAACCACGCTCACTGCTGTGCCCTATTGGCTGCAACCGCAGTGAGGGCGGATCTTTCCCTGGGTAGAACCAGTACAAACCCTAGAAACATACACTACTTTATCATTATTTTAAAATTAAAACGGACCATAATTTACTAATCACATGATTTAAAAATGACTTTAAACTAGCGATTGAAAACATAACATGTTCATGAAAATGTTTACTAAAGGTAATAAAATCAAGTTTAAAGTAGAGTTGATCCGATACCGATACTGGTATCAGTTACTCGGGCAGATACCACCCTCAAGTGCTCGGTACTCGGAACCGCCCCCGATACTTTAACCCGAGTACCCGAGTAGTAACATCCAATTGACACTAGGCTGAACGAATGCAACGGTAGAAAGTCTGACCCAACAATGCAGCAAGTTGCCAAAAACAGCCGATCTACAAGCCTAAATGACAACTGACAAGTTGTCATTTAGTTGTCAAGATCGGAGATCCATCTGCATCTATGAGAAAAAGGGGGTAAAATAAAGTACTCGTATCGGCGAGTACTAAAAATGAAGTACTTTACTCGCACTCATACTAAAAAAATGGTATCGGGACAACTCTAGTTTAAAGTCTGGCCAAAACTTCATTCACTTTACTTGCATTGACAGCAGAGTATTGGACTCGAGACTCGATGACTCGACTTGAGTCCGACTCGAGTCATTGATTTGACGACTTGCAACTCGACTTGGACTTAAGGGTAAAAACTTGAGACTCGACTTGACTTGGAAGACAATGACTCCAGACTCGACTCGACTTGAGACAAGCTGACTCGGACACCACCATCAAGTGTCACTGTTGTGCAGCCTAACACACAGAGGCCAGGGAGGAGAGCTTGTACAGTACAGTACAGTACAGTACAGTACAGTACAGTACAGTACAGTACAGTACAGTACAGTACAGTACAGTACTCGACAATCTTGTGACTCGACCCGACTTGACTTGACATAACCTTGTGACTCGACCCGACTTGACATAACCTTGTGACTCGACCCGACTTGACTCGACAACCTTGTGACTCGACCCGACTTGACATAACCTTGTGACTCGACTTGACTTGACTTGCCCACAACAGAAAAACTTGAGACTTGCTTGAGACTTGGACCAAATGACTTGCTACTCGACTCGGACTCGGATCGGAGGGACTCGTGCAATTGTCTGATTGACAGTATATTACATTGCGACCGCTAGAATGTGAAATAGCGACAACTGCTGGGCCATTAATAGGAACTGCATGCTGTAAGCTTCAATTCCATCGGCGATTACTTGGCCCTTGAGAGAGCAGCATTTCTTTAATGTTGTGAAATGTGAATATGATGCATCCTTTTGTCAGATTTGCAATACTGACATATGCAGACAAGTAGGTGAAGTATTATCGCTATAGGGTAATGTCAGCAGTGTATGATAACTTGGCATGCTTAATTTATATACAGATGTCATACGACGGCCAGTACCGAATCAACACCACCAAGGGCACTGGCGCTACACCAAATCAAAAGGCCCCATGCACGCGAGTGTAACACAATCACAAGAACGACACTTTTTGCATTTGCACGCCCAGTGAATGAACGTGCGTACGTTCAGTGCACCGCCTGCACAGGGGTTAGGGGTTAAAGCCAAAAAAATCCCAAGACTGAAACATTTCAGACCAATTTTCAAACGATGTGGCGAACCCCCCAAATTTGCATCGATCTACCCCTGTCCTAGACAGCGATAAAAGTGTAAAATAAAAATAAATCGTAAATTAAAAACATGGTGCGCACAGCGCACACCAAATGTGGGGGTTGTAAAATTATGTTTTCCCAAAGTTGCCTTTATGTGTGTCAATCCATGCTTCATTTTATAGAAGCAGCTTTTGCTACTGCTTTCAGAAGTTATGTTGTATTATATTGCTAGTCTGGCCAATCAATAAATGCTCATATTGAAATTACTGTAGGGCTTGACTTTACAGCCACATGGTGCATAGCAACAGTGTGTTAAAGTAAAAAACCCCAGAGGAAGACACTTATAGGCATGTAGCCTTCAGTAGTCCACCTCCAAAGTCCTCAATAAACTGCAATATGTCCAGAACTCAGCCGCCCGTCTACTCACCAACACCCGTTCCAGAGATCATATTACACCAGTCCTCCGTGACCTTCACTGGCTACCGGTTAAACAAAGAATCCACTTCAAAACACTCCTGACCACCTACAAAGCACTAAACAACCTGGCTCCCCCATACCTCTGTGACCTCCTCAAACGTCATGCCCCCTCCCGCTCCCTCAGGTCTGGTGACGCAAACCTCCTCGACGTCCCCAAAACCCACCTCTTCAACATTGCCTTCCCTAGCTAACCCTTCTCACCGTCTTTCTTTTTAATGTTTTTTAGCTTTTAGTGTTTTCCTTTTTCTAATAAAGTTGTTTTTATCTTGCTGTTACCTCTGTAAAGCCACCTTATGTAAAGCGTCTTTGGGTACTAGAAAAGCGCTATATAAGTTTGAGATATTATTATGCACCTTGCATTATAAGGTTGCAAGTGAGAACAAAAGTCAATTACAAGAGAACCCATTGGTTTGGCAACTAAAATGGGATACAGTGATAGGTGGGTAGTGGGCACTATATACAGCTCCATCTCACTGAATTAGAATATTTTGTAAAAGTTGATTTTCTTCTGTAATATAATTAAAAAAGTGAAACTTTCTTATATTCTCAATTCATTTGCATAAAGTGAAGTATTTAAAACCTTTTTTTGTTTTAATCTTGATGATTATGGCGTACAGCTCATACAAATTTTAAAAAATCCTATCTCAATTAATTAGAATATTTTATTTTAGACCACTAAGAAAATGTTTTTTTAAATGAGAAATGTTGACCATCTGAAAAGTATATTAATGTATGCAGTTAGTTAATACTTGGTCTGGGCTACTTTTGAACAAATTATTTCATCAATGGCTGGGACGTGGCATGGAGGTTGACAATACAACCTAGATTCAATGTGGGGTTCAGGTCAGGCCAGTTGGCTGGTCAGTGAAGCACAGTAATACCATGGTCAGTACACCAGTTACTAGTAGTTTTGGCACTGTGGGCAGATGCCAAGTGCTGCTGGAAAAGGAAAATCAGCATCAATATAAAGCTTGCCAATGTACGGAGGCACACAGTGCTGTAAAACATCATAATAGATGGTTGTGTTGAGACTCTGGACATGACAAAACAGTGCTGATTTAGGCCATGTTATCAGCATGGTGTCGGTCCACTGACAGTGAAAACTTGGTGAAAACTGGTTTCAACACAGCCATCTTTTTAGAGTACATTGTGCTTCAGTATGTTGACAAGCTTCATGGAGATGCTAATTTCCCTTTCCAGCTAGATTTGGAACCTGCCCACAGTGCCAAAACTACTAGTAACTGGTGTACTGACCATGGTATTACTAGTCTGTGCTTAACTGACCAGCCAACTGGCCTGACCTGAACCCCACAGAGAATCTATTGTCAAGAAGAAGGTGTGAGACATAAGACTGAACAATACAAATTAATTTACGGCTGTTATCAAAGCAAACCTGGGCTTCCATAACACATCAACAGTGCCACAGACTGATCACCTCCATGCCACACCCCATTGATGAAATCATTTGTTCAAAAATAGCCCAGACCAAGTCTTAACTTCATAGGCCTACATTAATATACTTTTCAGATGGTCGACATTTCTTGAAAAATATTGTTTTTGTGGTCTCGTAAAATATTCTAATTCATTGAGATAGGATTTTTTGATTTTCGTGAGCTGTACGCCATAATCATCAAGATTAAAACAAAAAAAGTTTTTTAAATACTTCACTTTATTTAAGAAGAAAATTAACTTTTACAAAATATTCTAATTCAATGAGAATCTGGAGCTGTAGTTTCCAGCAACGTCTGGACATCTGGGCACTTTGGCTATTTTGTCCAAAGTGTTATTATATTTGAAAATGAATGTGCATGGTACATAATTATCATTGTGCCTAAATTCATTAGCCTCTGTCTGTTCTAAGCAATCCAGCCCCTGCCCATAAATACAATACATCAGATACTTGCAGCAGACAAGAATAGGAATTGTCAATTAAGCAAGGGATAATGAATGGCTAGGTGGTCATTGTTGATAAATAAATCACTGACAGGCATAATCACCCGCTTATTATACGGCACTGCATAATGAATAAATTGAAATAAAAAGTAACAACAAAACTGGCTGTCCACCAGTGCAGCACAAGTTTCCCCGGAAAACAAGGAATTGAGTTGATCAAATAGAATCATTTTCAGTTACTGCAATAACTGCTATTTTTCCACTTCAAGTGTTTTCAAAAACATTCTTGAAAGCAATGTTTAGTTGTAAATGACATGGTGTGTTTGTTTACATGGCTGTCATGTTGGATAGTGGATGCAGCATAAAATCTTCAAATATCAGGGCTTTGATGGCAAAAATGAACATGATATCATAATTATAAATTTTTTCTACATACCTATTCTGTACAACTTTACTATGGGCTGCAGTCTGGCATCAAGAAGTCCATGTCCCTGGTTCATCTCTCGCTGGTCCTCTGTCAATGTTGGATATGTTTTGGAGGCCATTATCACTTGATACCGTAGATCTGTCTGTGATGATCTGTGAAAAAAACCATGACAAAACAAATTAAAACAATAAACATAGTAGTACTGAAAAGACTGGTACTTTGTATTAATTTATAAAATGTACATTACAATTTATTTAAAATGTATCTCAATTTAGCCTAAAAAACAAACGGAAATTACGTTTGTATTCATATGGCCCAATGTTCAACGCCCAAAACACAAATCGTTAATCACAATTATTTGTGTGATTAACTTAAATTTGTAATTGCGAAGGCCCTAAATACACATAAATATTATGTATTGCAAAAGACACAGTTCCTCTGGCAAACTATGACACAGGAATAATAATTATGTAGCCTACTCTGTGGTGGAAAGTTACTATGTACATTTACTTGAGTGCTGTACTTAAGTACAATATAGGTATTTTTTACTTTACTGTTTCCAATTGGCAGGTGGTGTGATTAATTACCCAGCACCTATCGCAAGGCACCTGCCAATTGTGTGACCTAAACTTTTGTGTTTCCCTTGTCAATTGGTGATGACGTCTAAAATCAGTTCATCGATCATTCCAGTCGCCCCTCGCCGGAGAGAAAGAAGTCCGTGTGCATCTCTTGAAAAAGTGGAGATAATTTACTAAATACACGTTTTGTGCCAGAACTTTCACATGGATATAAAACTAGAGGACCATATTTCCCTCCACGTTTTTGGAATTATTTAATGGGTGAGTACAAACGGAGCATTTATCACATTCAGGCCGCACACAATTGAAATCAACCAGGGACAGTAGCGACCGTTCTATGCCTATGATACATGAAAATTTACGAAGTTAATTAAATGATCACAGGCATTCTAGGTCTATGTCTTTGTTAGCCAATAGCTCCCTGATATGTTCCAATGTACCATCAATAATAGGTAGTGATTTGTACCAGTATGAAAATAAATGTATAAGTGAAGAAGTGTACTAGTGTAGGTCATGATTGCTAGGCTAACGGCTGTAATGGTAGTACTAGTGTAACATCGTGTACAACAAAGACCGCATGGAATAAAGTCATTCCATCCAACAACCAACAAAGACAGTTAGCAGCTACTGCTAGCAAACCATGCTAAGTTGTTCTCTTAAAAGTGCGTTCCGACCCCAGTATCCACTGGAAGCTCCGTGTTGCATTGGCCCTTTTCTCCATACATGTGAAAATGTGCATTATGTGTTTATAAACATAGATATTATATGCATAATATAAACGTACCTTGCTTCAAGAAGACGCAACACCCGTCGGAGCGAAGTGATTGTGTGAGTGACCTGCGTCGGTGTTGTTTGTTCGCTTCGTTTTTGCAGGTGCAATCATTGCTTTTTGCCGGTGCATACCGCCACCTACTGTCCTGGGGTTAGTTGTATGTATGAATCCCTGACTCCCTGTAAAGTAACACTAAATGTAGTAGTAGTACTACTGTAGTAGTAACATGATGATGAGGATAATGATGATTCTGATGAATTGAAAATGGTGGACCCTGTTGTAAACAAGTGTAATGCTTTATCAGTGTTTCGTCCACAGTAAGTATTTTATTGAGTTGTGCTTTCATGTGAAATGTACACATTCTGCAAACTGTTAATAAATACTTGTTCTAGTTCAATCAATCAATCAATCAATCAATCAATCAATCAATCAATCAATCAATCAATCAATCAGGGGATCAATCAATCAATCAATCATGATGATTACTTGTATGCTAATATAGTCTCGGGTAGCCAGACATTCCACATTCTCCGAATGCTATATGACGGAAGCGTTTGAAAATTGCAGGAGGCAACAGACTGGCCATGTGAGACTAATAACATTGTCCCTGTGTCCAATCTATCAAGCCCTGTTCCAGAGTGATTGCTAACTCGCTAACGCTCTGGAGGGAATGGGATAACATATTTTTCTTCATGATTTCTTTCTTCAGCTAATTCTCAACTTCCCTCTAACCAAAAGGTCAATCTTACCCTGACACATCATAATCATGACTCATGACAGTCATGCAGCAACTAGGATATCAACGTTCTGTTCTCAAAATAAACATTTATTTTTACTTTAATAATTATAGCTACTCCTTCATATGTCTAAAACAGTTACTTAAAGCTAAACTATATGTAACTTTCCTCTTCTACCCCGATTTGAACCCAGTTTAGTCCTGACACTTTTACCATTGAGCTTATAGAGGGTGCCCGCTTGCTCAAGGGATAAATTAAATCTTGACCATCAGGTCAAAATTTGTGTCTGATCCTGTGTCTACAGGTGAGACATGACCTCTTTCACACAATAGTGTCTCAATAGCAGAGCAGGGAGACAAAATACAACCGTTATATTGTTTAAATAGAAACATACTCTTTACATTTCTGTAATGGAACGGCTTCATGATACCCTCAGAAACAGCTATATTAACGCACTGAAATTAATGATCACCTTTTTCATTCATTCTGATTGTGTCTATGACCCGGCAGTGTGTCTCAATTCCCACCAACTTGTCAATATTCAATGTTTACATGTTTGAGAGAGAAACTTGTCCTCAATTTGTGGAATATAATAACATTTGCGTTCATGAAAAATAAATGACTTTCCTGATATATTTCCTGGGGGCTGTGGGGATGAAAATCAATATCTTTTGAATATTTTGGGCTGAGTTGAATCACATATCAAATTTGACCCACTCACACCAAAAGTGTTTGATTATAGGTTTCTAACACAATGCAAGGGTTTTACAAGGAATCGGTTGTTGAACTAAAACAGCCAATAAGCAATTGGAATCAAGAATCTTTAATGGTCACAGTCATATACATGGTACAAGCTGTGAAACTGTTACAATACAATATCAGATAATAATATAAAATGAATAATAACACTGGTTGAGAGAAATAAAGGCAGAGGCAGGCAGAACAGCAGTATAATAAACCTCTTAAAGACAAGTAGAACGTATTTATTTTGAACAAATGTTCAATATATCTGGTGTGTACATCATTTGCAGCAAATTAAGCTGCACACAGATATACTGTAAATGTCAGGAAAACATACCATTGTGTGTCAACTTTAGATATTACTTGGGATGCAACTTAAGTGTTAATTTAATTCATGATATACCTTTTCATTTTCTGGAGTCAAAACTATACAATATTTGTCTTGGTATTAAAACATGCTTTGTACTCTAGTCAAGTACTTAAAACTCATACTTAATACTTGAAAATTACATACTTAAAACTTCATACATACAAAAATAAATAAAATCATTTCATTCTATATTCTATATTTTTAGTGTAAGAAAATAGAAATGTTTCTCTTGTGGGTCTCGAGCTAAAATGTTTATAGATCTGCTATTTTTTTAAATCATGAAAACGTGTGCAAATCTTCTAATATTCTTTCACAGTACACACAACGTTTTAACTCAAATCATTGCTTCTGGGGGGGTTCCCTGGAACAACATTTCAGATGGGGGTCCAGCAGCCAAATACATAGTATTGTTGGGGTCAAGACCAGCTTTGAGAAAATAATACAAAAACTACATTACATAATCAGATCCTCAGTGTTCATTTAATGAACTATTGACTGAGAGTGTACAAATTGAACCAAATGGTTGGATTTGGTTGCATGTCTGGCCTATCTCTTGCTGATAGACACGCAGTTGAAACCACTGCGACAGGTGTCCATCTCCCCAAGGATTTTCCACGTTTCTGTCTGTTCGTCGAAAGACTCGAGATCATCGTACCGGAGATCACTAAATGAAGAGAGAACAATAAACCATGAGAGAAATGTCAGCTGTTTTATACCTTTTTATAGGCTTACTTACTTTATATGCTTGATATAATAAATAAAAGCCACAGGCTACGAGAGAACGAGTCAGGCTTTCCTCCGAGGTGGGAAACCTGGTGACGCGTCATCACGCACGGTTACTTCCTACCTGATAGTGTCGTCCATCCCTCCTAGAACGTAGATCTTCCCGTCCACCACAGCCACGCCAGGATGGTAGCGTGGCTTGTTCATGGAGGAGCACATGCTCCACTGGTTAGTCTCTGGACTGAAGCACTCCACCTTGTCTGTGTACTCCTCCTCCTCATCATCCTGCTGACCGCCTGTAACAGGAATGAACAGGATGCTGACTGTTAATGTTGTATCGACCAAAACTACAGTGGTGTTGAAGTGATCTACCACGGTGGTTCTCAACCTGTGGGTCGGGACCCCCACATGCATTTTGGAGGGGTCCCCAGATGGCAGTGATGTGACATTTTAAGGACTTTTAAGACCTTTTTAATACTTCAAAATAAACCAACAAACAAATAGTCAACAAATAGTCTAACATTGGCCAAATTATGAAATAATATAGCCTAAGAGGCAAAAAAATGAAAATAACAGATCTCACAATATCCATGTGTGGAACTGAGTCAAACAAAATTGAAGTGGATATACAGTTTGAATATGAATATGTGTGGGGGGGGGGGGGGGTTACCTATAACGTAGATCTTTCCTTTGTGCGCACAGACAGCTGAACCACTACGAGGATTCTGGATTGTAGCAGCTACTGTCCATACAGATGTTCGGGGGTCGTACTTGTACATCTCGTCCCAGCCTGTGATCAAACAGCGACACCAAGGGGACAGGAGGGCACATGACAAAAAACATTATTCATTGTCAATGGGGGAATATGTAATAACAAAGGTTTTGGACATTTTCAGTTCAGTATTTTACATACATCACATAGAAAAACACCTCATGAAACCCTGCATGTATGGTAGGTAAGTGACATACCAGCAGCATAGATAAATCCATCGAGTGCGACCGCAGCAGAGGTCTTTGCACCAATGCAAAGGTCTGGCATCATGTTAGACTCCATGAGCTGCCAGCTGTCGGTTTTAGGGTCATAGCGATCCACCGACTGATCCCATAAGCGGTCCACTGCATACACATAGTCGTCCAGCATCACCAGAGCTATGAACCATGTGGGTTGTGCAAGGAAGAAACAAAATCACAGCGGTGTGAATTAAACAGTGCCTACAATAGCACATCCCTGTATATTCGTTTATATAGGCTACTGAACAGTGTGACTTTAATAGGTATTAAAAATACTGCTAATTAAAGATTGAAAATGGGAAGTCCCCATGGAGTTTGTGTTATCCTTTTTGCCTAACTGACTGTACCTTGTGCTGTTTACTTTTCTGACTAATACATTATTCAGTCAATCAATCAAATCTCTCTCTTTCTCGCGTGCCTGTGTGTGTGTGTCTTCTGTGTGTGCTTAGACATGCAGTAGTTTTGACCTATGGGATGCAGTATGTTGCAACTGTTTATGATTATGCCCATAAAGACAGTCACTTCTAGGAGTTGTTTTGTGTGTGTGTACACTAGCAGAACTGGTGGCCATGTACCCTCTCCTTGAGTAAATAAAGGCAACAACTCATAGTTGTTTCAAAACAGTGTTCAAAATAATGCCGTCCTTTGGCTGTCTTACCAAAGTCACAGCGTGCCTCATTCATGGGAGCCAGCTTCTTCCATTTGTGATGGGAATAGTCATAGCTGCACATCTGCCTACTGACGATACCATCACGGTACCTTCCTCCAGCCATATACACTGTAGAGCCTATGGTGAGAGCAGAATTCAAACAATGAGCTTCAAGTATTTATTTTAAGTAGTAGGCTGTTAGTAACATCCAGTACAGGTCCTAACATGATTGACTCCAATTAATCTGATGGTACTCCTCACCTGATGCAGCCAGACCAGGACCAGTGAAGGGCAGAGATTCCAGAGTCTTCCATCGATTGGACGGTGGATGAAAGGTCACCAGTTGGTGGTCTGTCACCATCAGGATCACTTCACATGACCCTGCACAGAAGAATGGAAGATAAGCAAAGAACCAGGCGTGTAAAATAGCAAACTAAATTGTCTTGAGGAATGTGTCAGCACTGGACATCCAAAGTATAGAAAACGTATTTTCCCAACATCCGTTAATGGCAACATGCATGTGTGAGGCAGGTACCTGTGGGCCAGCGTGGTGTGTGGTTCTTGTCCTCAGCAGTGAGCCTCTGGAAGGCCTGGGATTCGACCACATCCAGAGAGGCTTTCACACAGTCAAGGTAGGACGGGTTGATCAGGGTCAGACGAATATGCTCCATCACCTTAAAGGAGGTGAAATTAGCAGACAGAACGCAGTGTCATTTGATAGCTTACATTATACTATTTCCCGCCCCCAAAACGTTTTTGAAATCGTAATTCAATCATTAGAATCAGAATCATCTTTATTGTCACATCACGGTTTTACAAGTAAAACGGTGGGTGAAAATTGTTTTTAGGCATAGTTCCCAGCGTGTTATTACGCTTATTCAACACACACACACACACACACACACACAGTCTCTCTTAGCTAATTTACAAACGGCACAGTCGTAGGGTCTCTCTTATCTTATTTACAATACAAATAAGGGGTTTCCAGATATTTACAAGTTTGTTTCACAAACGGCACAACCGTTGTCTTATTAGTCAGATATTGGTTTTTTTTTTTATTGTGTAAGAGAACCAACATCGACGTCACGATAGCTTCCATTTAAGCTCGTCTTCAGTCACATTTCTTTGCCTTCTCCATGGTCTTTCATCAGGTGAACACACTGAGATTGGACTGACCTTTTCAAAGCTCTGCTTGCGGTCAGGACTGTGGTTTAACCACAACATGGCAGCCTCAAATGCTGTCTCCTCCTTGGTTACATTGAGATCATTGCTGGCAAGAATCTCTGTCAGTTTGTCCACAGAGAGAGAGAGGAACTCTTCCTAGTAGTATAGAAAATACAGTAGATTAGCTGATATATTACAACTGAGTCACCACAGATGTATAGCCAAAAGCCAACAGACAAAAGACTTGGAACATGTACAGTATGTATATCCTTCAATGTCTGACCTGCTTGTAGACGACACTGAAGTGTTCCACAACAGAATCCATGCTGCTTTTCTCCAACATCTTAAACGAGTAGTTTTCAGCCAAGCAATTAATTCCTACACAGTTGTTTTCATCCATGTGACGCTCCAGGAATCGAAAGCAAGCCTTTTGAACAGCTGTGATGTCGAAGAAGTGTGCTGCTGCTAGCAGGGCCTAGACCAAATACACAAAATGCCCTCATTAAGCACCAATTCAGGTCATAAATGGAGCCAATTAATAAGGTTTGATGATAATACATTACCTCCACATTTTCTCCGGAGATGTCAACCTCTGAAGTGTAGGCATAGCTCAGCAACAATTCCATCTCCCGAGGTTCCACATCGACCATGTCAACCTTTGCCTGCCTGGACTCCATCATTGGCGTTGTAAACATCGCCTGTGCGGGTTGAGAAGGTGAATGGTTGGCTTGGAGTGATCGTGTTTTAGGCCTTTCTCATTGACATTATGTCACAAATAATTGATTGTATGGCACAACATTTGGTTCACGTGAAAGTCAAGAGACACAATTTAATGTTATTCACACAATAACTCCAGGCCAATACGTGTTCACATGGAAAGTTGAGGGTGTACTGTGTTTACCTTAAAGTAAGAGCTGAATGAGGCCAGTACAATTCTATGACATGGGAACTCCTTTCCTCCACAGCACAGAATCACGTCACAGAATTCCTTTTCGAGCCAAAGTCTGTTCATGCTCCCCAACATCATGTCGGGATGTGTCTCCTCCTTGAACACAAAGTCAGCCATCTCCTTAAGTCTATGCAACGGGAGGGGATAAAATAAAGGGTCAGAAGGTAACGATTGTTTGCACATTATGTTTAAAGAACACAATACACACATAAATGGCAGTGTAACATCAGGCTTTACAACAGCATCACATGCATACAATCAAATTATGGGACAGTATATCAGCAAGTCAAATTGAGCTATGGAGCTAATAGAAAACAAGCTGAACATCACTTTTATATGTATGTCTTTAAACTATAAATCTCGATTGTATTCCCACACTAAGTCACTGGCTAGACTGAACTTTTTATAATATTCTTTCAGGAAAGTTTTGATGATTTTAAAGGAGTGATTATATTTGTATTAAATATATGTTGTATATATTTATACTGAATTTATACTGAATGTAATGTATACTAGCTTCTACTCCAGTACATCTCTAAGGCAAATACACTCATTTGAAAATGTGTAGATTTAGATTATTATCATAAAATATACATTAGAAATGTAAACCCTCTGCAGTGAGTGTTGCCAATCACTGCAGTCCACAGCCACAGTCAAATAGCCCACCTCCTACCAGTGGCCCTTGCACGTATTCCGCTCCAGGTCAGTGATATTGCTATTGTATGCCCTTACTTGTGCACTCTTCTTCACTGTCAAAACTACATTTCAGGTGGCAACACACATTGCACATTACAATGTATTGCAATTCTGCTTCTTACTAGATACAAGAACAGTGATCAGGAGACGGTGGATCGCAGAACATGTGGCTAAACAGATGTTCATCGATATGTACCAGGTATGTTTCTTGCCACAATTCACATTTGTTATTTGTATGCACATTACACCCTTATCTTCTTCGACTCATAATAACATGTAATGCTTTCCTATTCCATTCAGCCTCAACCTATTCCCATATACTACCCATCGTTCCTACCTGTTGAAGAAGCAACATTTCAGGGCCTACATCATGACACAACTAAACACAACAGCCGTCCACCAACATCTAAAACTCAAGCACCAACCTCCCCATCTTCCACTTGTTCACCTCCAGGTAATTGCAGTTACTATTGTTAGTTTGCTATTACCATTTTACCCACTGATCTTGATGTCAATGCTCATTGTGAAGTGGCAATAACTGCAATCTGTAAATCTGCATGTTTACAGATGGAACAACACGATGCCACTAGACACAGACGCAGACGGATGCCAGAAAATGTCCCTACACAGATATACCGTGACATTTGCCAGGTACATTGTTTGCACAGACATATGTGACATCTTCATGCCACTTCCTTCCATGTAATCAGTGGTTCCCAAACCTTTTCACATCAAGGACCCCCAAATAGACACTAATTAGCCCCACGCACACCCATTTGAAAAGATATGCCAGGGACCCCCATAAGAGAAGATTTGTACGGCTCTAGCAGTGATTCTCAACCATTTCAATTTCAAGGACCCCTCCAGTTTGACATGCATTAGTCTACAGTCCCCCATTTAATGGCATTTCTATCTCTGGGACCCCCAATTTATATTGTAAAATCAATGTTATTTTAACTCTGAGACTGTAAAAATGGTGCTTTAACTGTCTTCCATTCTATTCACAGCCTAAACCTGCCATTCCTGGGGGCCAGCCACTGCCAATCCAGACTTTTCACCTGCCTTCACCTCACACAGCGAATGACAGCACACCACCACATTATGTCCAAGGACCTGCTGGAACAACACGATGCCACTACAGACACAAACGGATGCCAGAAAATGTCCCTACACAGATATACCGTGACATTTGCCAGGTACATTGTTTGCACAGACATATGTGACATCTTCATGCCACTTCCTTCCATGTAATCAGTGGTTCCCAAACCTTTTCACATCAAGGACCCCCAAATAGACACTAATTAGCCCCACGCACCCCCATTTGAAAAGATATGCCAGGGACCCCCATAAGAGAAGATTTGTACGGCTCTAGCAGTGATTCTCAACCATTTCAATTTCAAGGACCCCTCCAGTTTGACATGCATTAGTCTACAGTCCCCCATTTAATGGCATTTCTATCTCTGGGACCCCCAATTTATATTGTAAAATCAATGTTATTTTAACTCTGAGACTGTAAAAATGGTGCTTCAACTGTCTTCCATTCTATTCACAGCCTAAACCTGCCATTCCTGGGGGCCAGCCACTGCCAATCCAGACTTTTCACCTGCCTTCACCTCACACAGCGAATGATAGCACACCACCACCAACATATGTCCAAGGACAACTTCCTGCTGATCAGATGAGTGGGATTAACGACCTTTCACATGTACCAACTGTGAAGGGCAATGTTGACAAGAACAATGACACAGTGCCAACACCAGCAATTACACACACACAAGTAGGAGCACATCCATTCACACGAGGTGGCGCTGCTGAACATTCCATATTTTCCACTGCCATTTCTGTTGCAGCAGCACATAATATCACACTTACAAGTGGGAACCCCAACAATGCTGATGGAAATTGCCTATATGAATCAATAACATTAATTCTAGACATTGCTTCATCATGAAACTTAATGCATCTGCAACAGAATACAGACTGACATGGAACACTTTAGCACAACATGCACTAAGATTATCTTCATTCTACCCTGCTAACTATTCTGAAGTAGAGTGGAATGATGCATTTCACACCCTAACAACAACTAAACAATATATGTGCCATATTTTGGTGATTTAGTTATTCTTAATTGTGCCCATTCCATTAAAAAAAACATCTTGCTTATCAACACACCTTGGCAAGTACAAGATGCCAGTGCAAATGGGCCAATAAATGTTATTTATTCTAATGCCTTAGAATCATCTAATGTTCCAGACATAAACATTCCACTGGTCCTAGCTTACAATGGCCACCATTTTGAAAGTTTGATTCCACTCACTGACACAGATGTGCAAAAAAACATCTCTTTGGTAGAGTCATTTGGACAAAACCGATATACAATTCCTATGACTTTGCACCAATATTACACCTTCACTAACAGCAAATCCCTAACCACGACATCTGTGCCAATGCCAGCAATAAAAAGAAAAGCACTTTCAACACACACCTTACCTGAAGACAAGAAAAGAAAAACCCAACACACATCAGATACTGCATTAACCCAACATACTGAACCCACATCATCTGTGCATATACCAGCAATAAAAAGAAAAGCACTTTCAACACAAACCTTGGCTGAAGTCAAGAAAAGAAAAACCCAACACACCTCAGACACTGCATTTCCCCAACAGACTGAAACTGTGCTAAAGATGTGCACAGAGTGTAACAAGACATTTAAAAACCTACTATTGCATCTGCGCAGATCTACAAAATGTCAACACTACGACATTGATTCTTTGCAAAAACAAAATTATGCAGAAAAGGTGACAACTTATAAACAACAGGAATTACACACACAGGCAAAAGCACAACACGAAATAGATGTCCCAATAGTTTCACAACACAATGAACCTATTCTACAGCTGTGCAATCAATGTCACAAACACTTTAGAATCCTAAACATCCACCTGAGCAAATCGCCTCCATGTCAGAGCTACTATCTATTATACAATTGAAAAGGTGTACCCAAAAAGCTGTACGCAACCCAGGAAAAAAAGGCACCAGCTACTACGTCACTGACACACTGCAACACACACTGCAACAACCCACTAAACACACTAACACGTCACAGACTTACCCTCCGCGTCGATCCACGGCTATCTCCTCATGTCGCGCAGCACGCCCACACTCAACACCACCCGCGTAAAAATTGTCATTGCACTGCCACTAAAGCCGGCTCCCGTCCAGACTCACAAACAATATCAATATCAATAATAAACACAAACACGCCACAAGCACCGACACCCCCGCCTAATTTGTTGCCACGTCTATGAAAACAAGCACAGAAACAATGCCATTCAACACGCTACTTACACACACTACCACTCGCTTACAATACGCGTACCTGGCAACACTACATCCCCTCTCCCATTTGCTCAAAGCCAACCACGTGACCCACGAGAGCTTTTATGTTACTGCAACACCGGAAGTTACACGCTACACACACACACATTAGAAGAACAACACGAACACAACACTACACACACATACACACACACACACACACGGGCCACTGTTGCCAGGTCTATGAAAACAGGCCCAGAAACAAGCAAACAGACCCAGAAACAAAGCCTTTCACCACGCTACTTACACACACTACAACTCGCTTACAATTCACAACCCTGGCAACATTGTTCCCCGTCTTCCACAACACACACAGTCCCACACAGACACACACACTGATTCGGACTTGGATGGACAGCGGCGCGATTACATAAATACACCGTTTAATTCATGCAAACACGACAATTGCACCACCAGTTTCATTAATGTAAACACGACAATTGCGCGACCCGTTTAATTCATGGAAACATGACAACTGCGACGCACCGAGGCGCATGGATTCTGTGTGTGTGTGCGTGCGGGGTGCCTCTGAATTGGAGTGTTTATGTCAGTCAGCGATGCGATCCGTTGTTATTCAGCCAGGAAAACAATCTAAACATTATATACTAACGTCAGCATCGGGCAGATTAACACACACAAGCGTTATTAGTTGAGTTTTCTTATTGAAGTGCCTCTGAATTGTAACGGTGTGTTTATGTCAGTCAGCGATGCGATCCGTACCAGCACCATACGCACGGACTGGAGAGAGGCGAAGTGTTTCTCTCCCTTCGGCTCATGTAGCCCTCATTGTAACTAAAAATATTGTTCCCGAACAAACAATGTGGGGTCACTGCAATCCGCACTCCAAAATATTGTAGCCCTACTATAATGCAGTCAAGGTCCCCCCAAAAATATACTACAGTATGTTCTGCTCCATTCTCAACATCTTTTGGTTTCCAAAAACAGTAAATTTATTGTAAGCAAACAAAAACAGTAAAAAGCAGTTTCATGTCTGCTTATTTTCATTTACATTAATTTCCTTTGATGTGAAAATGCAACAAATAATAATAATACCCATCCGTTACTACATGTCAAAGGCACAATACTGGAGTGGAGTCTGTCAAATCCCGCTATTTCCTTCTTCCCATTGCGCTGCCAACGGAACTAGGATTCGCCGCCCAAAGGGCGGCGAAATTCTAGTGACATACATTCTTTAAATGCGAAGAGGTGTGCAACTTATAGACAACATAAATTACAGCAATTACAGACACCGGGACAAGCACACCACACAATAGATGTCCCAATAGTTTCCCAAAACAAGGAACCTATTCTAGAGGTGTGCAATCAATGTCACAAACACTTTAGAATCCTAAACATCCACCTGAGCAAATCGCCTCCATGTCAGAGCTACTATGACATACATTCTTTAAACGCGAAGAGGTGTGCAACTTATAGACAACATAAATTACAGCAATTACAGACACCGGGACAAGCACACCACACAATAGATGTCCCAATAGTTTCCCAAAACAAGGAACCTATTCTACAGGTGTGCAATCAATGTCATAACCACTTCATAAGCCTAAATAAGCACCTGACCAATTCACAGCCATGTCGCAACTATTACGGCACACTAGACGCAAATAAAATACATTACAACAACAATGCCACCGAATTGGGCAGAATTATGCAGTTTAGAACACATGTTTTCCTTGTATTTGTTGCAGACGCATTCGCTTCGATACCCAAGTGAAAGAGTATGAAAAACTCTCGCTAAAAGCTACACCATCTACACAAAAGATATTACATGATGCTATTGGTGAAATTCCTACAACCCTGTTAGTAAAAGGTAAATACTGGATATGTGATGACTGCAGCAACAAAGTCACAAAATCCAAAATGCCTGCTCTGAGTCATTTAAATAACCTTCAACTGGTCGACATTACACACTATGACGAACTACTGTCTTCATTAGAACATCATCTCGTTTCTAGAAACATTGTCTTTCAGATAGTATTCCAGAAACAGATATCAAGGTGGAATGCAACAAAAAATTAAATAGTTAACATCCCCATATTTGAGCATGACATTTGTAACACAATCGAGACATTGCCTCGCACGCTATCAGAAGCTAGAATTGTCAAGGTTCAACTAAAAAGAAAGAAATCCATGATAAACACCCATATTGAACAATATGTTGATGTGTCCAAAATCATGAAAGCCCTAGAAACATTTAGAACACTGGGCAATCCCTACTACCAATTCACTTCTGACCGTCGCACATTCCAACAGAGATGCATGGCTGAGGATTCTTTGTCCTATGACTCTTCATTGAACTTGGCCAACACAAACACTGATAGTAACACCGCTGACCAAGATATGCACACACCAACTGCTGCCACACTTCCAACACCCAATGACGATGTCGCAAACGCTGACCTTTCTGACTCTGAAGATGATGAAGAAGACGCATACAGAACTACTGACCCTATTCAAAAGCACCAATTTCACACAAACAGACCTACTATGTTTCTCAATGACCACCCAGACCTACATGTACCACACACCATTCCCAACTCAAATGCAGACTCTGCCAACAACTCAAATATGCCCATTCGACTAGCACCTGGCGAGGGTAAAATCCCAACTAATATCTTGACGGAGCAAGATTGGGATGTCAAGTCATTTCCATGTCTTCACCCAGATGGCAAATATGGCTTACATGATAAAGACAGGCAAATTCCAATTACTATGCAAAAATACTTTCAACAACGACTACTAAATGTCGATAGGCGCTTTGCAACCAATGCAAGCTATGCTTTTGCTGCTTTTGCTTGTAATGAAAAACATTAGCTTGAAAGAAATATAAATATTTCTTTCCTCAGAGGACTGGAGAGAGGCGAAGTGTTTCTCTCCCTTCGGCTCATGTAGCCCTCATTGTAACTAAAAATATTGTTCCCGAACAAACAATGTGGGGTCACTGCAATCCGCACTCCAAAATATTGTAGCCCTACTATAATGCAGTCAAGGTCCCCCCAAAAATATACTACAGTATGTTCTGCTCCATTCTCAACATCTTTTGGTTTCCAAAAACAGTAATTTATTGTAAGCAAACAAAAACAGTAAAAAGCAGTTTCATGTCTGCTTATTTTCATTTACATTAATTTCCTTTGATGTGAAAATGCAACAAATAATAATAATACCCATCCGTTACTACATGTCAAAGGCACAATACTGGAGTGGAGTCTGTCCATTTCCTCTAATGACTTGATAGTCACCAATGTATATAGAGCAACACATAGTCATGAACAATTCTTACACACATTAACCAACTTCATCCAACACAATTCAAAATCACACATTCTAATGGGCGATCTTAATTTCTGTCAAAAACAAAACCCACACCATCCACTAAAACAATTATTAGAGGAATACAACTTCCACCCAGCCATAGAGCCCCCTACAGCCACACACATGGACGGCAGATGTCTTGATCAAATTTACATTCGATTGACTCCACACGTTGCCTGCACAAACACCTCCGTACACACTTGCTATTACTCTGATCATGAACCCATTTCCATTACACTCGCACTACAATAATTAATACATTTTCCACTCTACTCTACTCTACTCAATGGCCACTACCCCACCTCAACACACACGTCATGACATTTTCAGGAAATAATTAAAGATATTTTCATGGACTTTGATATAAAAACTTTTTTTGGCATCCATTGTTAGGTATGCCCATATGATGACCACGGACATGGTCTAAAAGTGTGAATTTTCATTTCACTACACCTTTAACCTGGGAACGATTCTACAAATGCCTTCTAAATCCTGACCGTTTTCTGACAAACCCATGTTTCTATGTCAGTGGTTTTCAAACTATTTAATGTCAAGGACCCCTAGAATTATATGTATTTAGCCGCCGACCCCCATCTGCAAATATGTTGTTTCAAAATAGCAGACCTACAAGCTCGTAGCGCGCTATGAGCTTGTAGATCTGCTATTATTCAATAGCTAAAGCATAACATAATGCTTAAAACACCAAAAGGGGTTCCCGCCCAAAATGGGTTAAAGCACAGCTTCTACTTGATCTTTTAAATTCCTTGTTGTTCATGTCCACACTGTATTGCTTTACTGCTGTTATTTTAATGTCTTATGCCTCGCTTTTTTCCCCTACATTGCCATGTAAAGCACTTTCACCTGCATTTCATGTTACAAATAAACTTTTATTATTATTATTACAGTCTTGTTTACTGCAAAAATGTTATTACTCCACTCCTTCAATAAATATATCTATACAAAATACCTCTTATTGTGTCTTACAACAAATTTGATATGTACCCAGTGCAGTTATCGACAAAGGTAGTAGTTGTTTGCACCAGTAATTGTGTAGTTTTCGAAAGGACATCACATTAGTGAAGTGTCTTGTTTTTCTCCTAGAAGCCAATAAGGACAACCATATGAGCCTATAACAGTCCATTTGGACAGTCTCAGAGTTTGTTCTAGGGTCCATAATAGCACAATTCTGAAGATTGTAATCAGCTGGTAATTAATTGATTTGAATCAATTCTTGTTTTTTTCTTGTAGGGAAATTACACTAAAGGGGTTTTCACACAGTGCGCGTTCTTTCCCCTTATATCTATGAGTGATCAAATGTCCAATCTGAACCCTCCCATCATTTTCAAACATATTTATATGGAATTATGGATTACACTCGAGGGCTGCAATGGGAACTGGAGCCAGCGGGACCCAACGTAAATGTTGGCGGCGCGGGCGGTATTTAAATAGCCTACCTGCGGACGGGCAGGCACGGCATCCTCCCGCAAAATAGGGCCTACAGAGTTTATATACACTTTAGCAAAATATGAATGTCTGACAGACATCTTCAGGCACGCTCCCAAAGCTGCTGCACCTGTCAATCATTAGCCTAATCAGTCACTCTGTGAGAATTGTGTGTTTTACGGACGGAGCGAGGAGTTTCCTTTCTCTGTGATGGACATTGTCACTTCTAAACCCCTTTTTGCTTTTGCCTGCATGTGTGCAGCAATAACGTGAAACGGAACACAAACAAAGATGAGTAGGCTACAATTTGTTTTATAATAACCACCAGCACGCAGCGTCTCTCTCTCTCTCTCTCTATCTCCATCTCTCTCTCTATCTCCCTCTCTCTCTCTCTCTCTCTATCTCCCTCTCTCTCTCTCTCTTTCTCTCTCTCTCTCGCTCTCTCTCTCTAATAATCAGTGTGCTGTGCACTGGACGTGCTGGCTAATTTAACACACAATCGGACTTTTCATAAAGTACAAAGCGGGATGATCACATTCTCTGCAGCGGAGAAGGGGACCCACTGCATGCTCAAAGGGTGAAAGACCTAGCCTGGCTTGGCCAGCCTCATAGCGGGGATTCACTGAAGATTCTTCCCCGGGAGGAAACATCAGTGAACCCTCGCTATGAGTCTGGCCGCGCCAGGCTATGAAAGACCATAGCTAAGGTGAAAGACTTGAGGTCGTTTATTTTTTCCCCCGTGCTTAGTCACATTAGTGCAAACTCCTGTGTCCCTTTTTCTGAATAGCGTAGTAGGCCTATAACATTATTAATATTTTCATTTAATACTTTTATTGTAGGCTATATGTTCATATTTCGTTCAAATAAAACGTTTTAAACCAAAAAATATCACTATTCTATTGAACATATGAAGTATCTATACATATAAATGCATTTTGGTGGGCACTTTTTTTCTTTTTTTTCTGACGGGAATTCCCGCGGGAGCCCGGGAAAAGGTCCGCAAATTCCCGGGAATTAAAATGAGCCAAATCCGGGAAAATATTAAACCCTATTCTGAAGTATATTATGATGCCAATACTTTTTGTACTTTTTCTCAAGTCAATTAAGTAGAATGTGGTCACAAAACATTCATTTGAAATGGTTATTACAAAAGTGCAATCACGTTGTAACAGTTTGCCACTTTGTTTTGTGTGGTCGAGAAAGTTTAATCTACTAGACTAGGGCGCACAAGACGCGAAGCATTTGGACCCGCCGAGGAAATAAAGCCAATTACCACAAAACCACACTGGAAATAACCGTTTAAAAAGTCCTTACCTGTAAAACTCGGTGGATCGCCTAGGTAGGTGGATGCTGCTTCAGACGGTCACTTTGACGGAGCTTGCGGCCTGCAAGTTGCACTGAAATATGATTGTGGCTTGTCCGTGGTTACGTGTGTGCGTGCGTTCGCTGAGTGTGTGTCTGTGCTGTGTCCTGAGGTCCTAGTAGGAGGACAGTGCTGGAGATTTGGTGATAAGGAGGCAGGAACCCTACCCTTTAACCTTTCAGGAAATAGTCAATCGCCGTTTCGCTTTTTGTCTTGTAGCAACACCTCCTCCCACCTTCTCACAGCTCTCCTCCACTTGGCTGGCTGCAGTCAGGGTCAATTTCAATGTGAAAGGCGCATAACAAAAGCCACCTTGATGATGGGCCATCGTCAAAGAAACATTTAGATAGACGCAGGTTTCGGTGTATTTTGCTTCAAAACACATTGACTGTTTTTCTTTGCCAAAGAAAGCAAACCCAGACCCAGTCAATAATAATAGGTTGATTTCAAAGTTTATGGATCAAGTTCTTCTGCACAATACACCTTTCAGTTTAGATTTTTTTTAAAGACCGCTATGCTATTGTTTTTATAGTAGCCTAAAATAAAGTTAGTTTAAACAAGAACTAGTTGGATAGATAATATGATATGGTAGCCTGTACACCTTTTAATTTCTGAAGATGTGCAGAATATGTTTTGGAACAGTAGAATTACAGCACAACTTTATACAATTCCAAATTCATATAATTGCACAATTTTGAAACCAACAGAAACATGGCCTATTATTCAACATTACTCAGTATTATTATTATAGTAATTTCTTAACAAAATGCCTATTAAGTATAGTTGGACGTAATTATTGTGCCATGAGTTTGTGTTCTACATAGTACAAGGTTTATTTTGTGGATTAGAGTGAATGTGCAGACAGGGATTTGGAGACTCTCGTCTGAGACGACACTGCTTGTTTCTGCAGAGAGTATCATTTTTAACATTTTTAACACCTCTCCTCCTCTGTCCTCTCCTCTCCTAGCCTTTTGCAGGATTTGGCTAATCTAGGCCTTTTGTTTTAACACACAAATCCCAACCATTCCTCCAGTCCCAACCCCCCAGCATGCATATACGGTCCCTCACACAACACACACACACACACACACACACACACACACACACACACACACACACACACACACACACACACACACACACACACACACACACACACACACACACACACACACACACACACCATGGGACAGAAGCATCCAGTCCTGTCCACTGCAGGTAGCTGATAGACAAGCTGGTGAATGGTCTGCATATCTTCATCGTGGGTTCTCTGGGGGTTCAAGCCTTTGGCCTGCACCTTATCTGCACTACACACAGAGTGGGAGAGTGTTTGCTTATAAATGGCTGTAGTTTGTTAAAATGTGGATGAGTTTAATTATTGACGTACCAAATGCATGGAACGCACCACACACACACACACCTATTAATTCATTTCGATATCCAGTGCAAGATGTTGTGCAGATGTTATAAATCTGTCTTGGACACTGTCACCATGTATAAATATATACTTTACTTTATTTGTTTATTTAGTCGGGACAATGTACATTAATGAACATTACATTAAAAATGCAACGTATTTCACAGGCCGTGGAGTTGTTTCCACATATGGCTCTGTTTCAATTTAAAGTTCTCATAACCTAAGTTGGCTCCTGCTCCCCCTTCAGAGGTGGCTTTGATTCAATACTTTTTAAATAGTTTGCTAAAAGTACAGATGTACGGTTATACAATAATGCTAAAAGGAAGGATACACACATACAGGAGAACACAAAAAACAAGTTTCAGGTTCTTGAAGGTTCTTCTAGGTTACCATTCGAAGAGCCATCTCTCAGAGAGATGTCTCTGTTTGGTGTACTGTATATCTTTGTATATTTACTTTGCTGTATTATTGTATAGATCAGTGGTTCTCAGTGTGGGGTTCGGGAACCCCCAGGGATCCTTGGGGGGGTTCCAGGGGGTCCCTATGGGTAAATGATTGCTAGTTAATCTTCACCATTATTGCATGTACACCTAAATACAACTGGAGAATGTACATGAATGTTCACAGTACAGTCTGTTTTGATCAGAATGTCACCGTATAGTCTTTACCTACAGTAGAGAGAGATCAAATTATGACAGGACATATTTTGTCAGAATTGTTTTGAAACAATCTATTGAAAGTGTAGCACCTGAGATGTATAGCATCTCATTTTCGAGGTGGTCCTGGTCCTATACACACAAATACAACAAAATGCATGTTACATACATGTTACATACAGTACAGATACATGTGTACAGATAGCTAGCTTGCTCGCCCTCTCACATTCCCAGCCATTTGTTGTACAACAAGAATGTACAACAAGCAATGCATTGACCTGATGGGTGATACATTAAAATAGCATAAGTACAAACAATTTAGAAGCATACAAAAATATGTGAATAAAGAAATATACAACATATCAGATCAAATCACGGCTTTTCTTAGATTTTGGTTCCAGAGATGAAATATGACTGACCCAGTCTAATTGAATCTGCAAAGTACTTGGTCACGTCAGCGTAACTGATTCAAATTCTGACACTTTAATACGATAACATCCCAGTGTTCATTGGGGGGTGTACAACAAATGAAACCAAATGGTACACTCTTCTGAGGTAAATCAACACTAGGCATTTTGCTGTGAATGTAGATGATCAACAAGTGCATTGTTTTCCCTACATTATAAGAATGTACATTTGCTGCCCTTTTTCCATTTCATGTAATTCAGATAAGCACTTTGTCTATGTTTGAAGTTAATCCTTCATATTAACATGTGATCTGTACAGAGAGTTTCTGTCTTATCTTGCCTGGTTTCCATCAGTGGTTCTCAAACCAGTTAAACCACTTTAACCCTTCTGTACATGAATGAACCTGTGTATTTACCCACATTATGAAAGGGTTTAGGGTTAACAACAATCTTGTTTAGGGGTCACTGGCACAACATATATTTTCAGATTCCATGGGAAAATGCATCTTAATTTGGGGATCCTTGACATGAGAAAGTTTGAGAAACACTGGCAGACAACTGGCTTCGGAGACAATACACACCTAAAGTGTGTAGATTACCTGTGCTGTGCTACACTGTTTGGGCCGGCCAACTGCATTTAAAATGCAAATAAGACAAGGCGGGCTCCAGAAATCTCTCACCTGCTGTGTGCGTGTGTGTGTGTGTGTGTGTGTGTGTGTGTGTGTGTGTGTGTGTGTGTGTGTGTGTGTGTGTGTGTGTGTGTGTGTGTGTGTGTGTGTGTGTGTGTTGTTGTGAAGCCTTTGGTTTCACAACAAAAGGCTGTTCCAAACATCCACTTTGCATGTGCATACTACTGTGCTGTGCCAGAACTCTTCCAGTTTTTCCCCTGTATTTACATACCTGTAGTATCCATGCACAGAACAACAGTGGTGTCACATTTCTTTACTTAAGTAAAAGTATCAATACTGCAACGTAGAGACACTCAAGTAATAAGTAAAATTCCTGTAATCAAACTTTAAACATAATATGCCGTTTCACAAGTTGTATAGTTGTATTATGTCTAAAATGTATAGAAATCTTTTGAAAATAGCAGATCTACAAGCTCACCATGTGTCACATCTCGCATCACAACGCATTGTGTGCACAGATGAACAAGTTATCTCTGACATAGCAAATAGAATTGTAGTGTTGTACAGTGGGGGGCGAACGGTAAGTATATTTGTTTAAGTACTGTACTGCAAGCACAATGTTTAGGTACTTTTACCTAGAGCAGTGGTTTTCAACCCTTGGTGAGATTTAGCCTCTCTGACCCAAAACTAAAGAATAACCCTGTTATCATTGGATTAGATTTTGTCCACAATTCCATGCTGAATTGATTTTGGTACCATAGGAGAGATAACAGGCAAACGTTACCCATAGCACTTACCCTACCCCCTTAGACAGCACTTCTTAGACTTATATAGCATTTGAAACAGACTTATAGCATGTCATGTAGACAGCACAATAAGTGCATTGTATGTAGTCATAGCACTTCATAGTATATATGTACAGCATAGTATAGCACATATGTGTAGTTTATATGTATAGTGTCATTATATAGATATGTTCTAGTTATAGTTTATATGTATAGTGTCATTATGTTCTAGTCACGGTCTTAGCTTACGCATGTTTCGCGATAAATGCATTTTGTTACATATGTGATGTATTCCCATGCTTTTTGTTCTTGCCTATTGTAAGTCGCTCTGGATTAAGAGCGTCTGCTAAATGCCTAAATTGTAAATTGTAAATTGTTCAAAATAACAATTCTTCTACAGTACATTTTCTAATTGTGTAGACTTCTTGTAAATTAAGTAATGCAGATGTTTAACAATAATTTAACTCTTGAGTGGTCCATTTGGTTTCATTTTACGCTCAATTTGGTTACCAACTCTCCATTATTTAGCTGGGGACCATGCCTGGAACCACCTCAAGGACCACTGGTGGTCCCCGGACCACTGGTTGAAAACCATTAACCTAGTATATCAATTTTGTGATACTTCTACTTCTACTCCTCATATTTTTTTCTTTACTTCAATTAGTTGATTGCTTTAGTTACCATTATTTTATACTTATATCCGGGGGGAAAAAAATAAAAATAAACAGCAGCACACAGAGACAGGCACAATGGTGCCACACTGGGGGAGGCTCAAGAATAGGGTAGTTAGAACCCCACCCCCACACATCTGTTTGTTTACAATTCGAACCCTGGCTGTACTAGGGTGGAAAGCCTGGTGAAGCGAGGTTATGGCATGTACAGATACATAATAAATGGTCGTGAATAACCCCCCAAAAATCCTTCCACGGGGCAGATTGCACCCCATTCGCTTGGGGCTGTATTTATGTAACACCCCTGACTTAATCATCTCACAATCAGAGGGTGTTGGAGAACTTACTTGACCGTCTTCTGTTCACAACAAACAGAGTGAGCAGAGCTGTCAGCGCCACACAGCTCACCACCCCTACCAGCACAACAGCCACACCTCCATTGCCACCTGCAAATTCAATGAAATGGTGCATTTATTGCATATATACTGAAAGTTCACACACACACTGTACTGTACAGGAAACCATGATGCGAGGCATCAAGCTGCTCATCGGGAGCAGGTAGGCAGATTGCTCAAGGACACTTTGACGGTAGCACAGGGGGAGCCGGGGATCGAACTGGGAACCTTCCGAATCTGATGTGGCCTCGCCTATACCTCCTGAGCCACTGCTACCCCAGCGCAGGCCATTTCAGTAACTTAGTTCAATGAAATTCAGTTAAATTCAGATCAGTCCAATTCTGTTCAGTTCATTTCAACGCAATTCGATTTAGTAAATTCAGTACAAGTCTGTTCAATTCAATAAATTCCAATGCACTTACTTTGTCTGTTGTAGTATAGTGTTAACATACATTGATACAGTACATCACTGCTATTGGGTAGAAATCTCATATCTTGGCCTGGGCCGTGTCTGAGTGGTCCAGGCACCTATAGGCTGGTAATCAGCCTGGTGGCATGTTGCAGGTTCGAGTCTTGAGCCCGTTGGCCTTTGCTGCATGTTTTCCCCCATATCTCTCCCCCTTTCCTGTCTAATTACTGTACTCTACTGTTTTTATTTATTTAATTAATGCCCTAGTTGATCATACCACAGCGTCACACAAAAGCATCAAAAGCAGCAGATCTGCAAGCTCGAAATGTGACGCTTTGCACCACGCTTCGAGCACTGCTACTTTTGCTGTTTTTGAATTTGAATCCTGAAAGGAGACATATGAGTTTTTCAGCCGACAGACTGAGGCAATATGCTTTTTGTTAATACTTGCTGTTTTGTGTTGTATAGACACGACTTGACTAATGCATCGTTTTCTGTTTGCATATGGTATGTTCTGCAATGTCCTGTTGCACAGTGTTATGGTCCTACTTACAGTACATCCGTATTGTGGAGTCTTTTATGTCAAGTTGTGCTGTGCAGGTCTGTTTCAACACCATGTTATTATGTCAAAGCTGTTTCCTAACGAGCCTCATACTTGTGTCATAGCCTGAATCTTATGCTGCTTTGACGCACTGAACTGAACTGATTCATGCTCAAATAGGGACTCTTTTTGTTATAGCCTAGTCGTAGATACATGCACCCATGACGAACTTTTATTTATTTTGCACTCACTTTGTTATGTCATGCACTTTATGTTCTTCTCTCTCTACCTTAAACTGCAATATGAGCCTGCACAACCAAGTTTTTCACCCACCTTACCGTAATGTGATGTGACAATAAAGATTGATTCTGATTCTGATTCAATTTCCCATCTATAATATTTACATTGAGCCTCAATGTAAATATTATAGCTGGAACTTTGAGCTTCATGGACACCATTGTATTTCTGAGGTGTCGCTGGAAAATGACATGTTCTGATGACAATAATCGCAATGAATGAAAGAATGTGTTCTGATCTTGCAGAATATGAAGACAAACATATAGCTTCATCAACTATTGTGGTTTGCAGTATATTCTGAATTATTATTCATGTACAATTATGATACATTTGGTGCCAGAAGATATGGTGTGTGTGTGTGTGTGTGTGTGTGTGTGTGTGTGTGTGTGTGTGTGTGTGTGTGTGTGTGTGTGTGTGTGTGTGTGTGTGTGTGTGTGTGTGTGTGTGTGATTTAATTACCTTCAGATTGAGGATCCACTTCAGAACCAAAATTATTATCAGAATCATAATTAGGATCTGGTCCTCCTAAGATGCCACGTCTCCCTTTACCTATATGAAAACGTTTTTAAAAGTTATTAATTAGATTGGTCTTCTTTATATTATCACTACCAATTGTATTTGTTACATTTTTCATTTTTCCCCCATGCAGCCGATGATATATAATATTTCTGGCTCTGTATATAATATATCAATATATTATGCGAAGCCTGCGTAGCTAGTTCAGGCAGACAACTCGTGAGCGCGCCTACCTGATCAGGTGACTAATCACGTGCACTCTCTACCTGATCAGGTGACTAATCACGTGCACTCTCTACCTGATCAGGGCGGCTCATTTAAACTGCCGCTCTGCCATTCCTGGCTTCTCTCTCCTGCTGTGCGGTCGCTGCTGCTGTCTCTCTGCTCTCCGCCTCGCTGCCTATCTGCTGTGCTGCTCATGAAGTTGCTGCAAATCCCACCGCCTCCCCAGCATCCACCTGTAGGCTCTGTTTCTATAGGTCCCCCTGCATGGGGGTCTTAATTCATTCCCTGTAGCGTAATTCAATTTCGTCTTATATCTCATCATGTCATCAATGTATATTCATATTCAGGGAATGAATGGGGACAGAGCCTGACGCCAATCTATGCTTCATATATCCATGCTCAACTTTGCTCAATAAATATATGCTATATTCATTATAAGAGTTTGTTTGACTGAAATGATATTGTGATATGAGACTAGATATTGTCTGGGATTGTGATGGTGGATGACAACATGCGTACCTGGGCCTGGGGGTCTCATGGGGAACGACAGGGTTGCTTTGACCTCCGTGCCACGGTACGCCTGGCATAGAAACACCCTGCTGTCCTCATTCTGAACAATGACCCGGGTGTTACATGAACTACGGCGTAATACTCGGTTCTGGATCTCATTGTCTTCAACGTCCACCCACCTCAACCTCACTGTAGGATCAACACATGCACCTCGCCCTTTGGCAGTGACCAGCACACAGCTAAATGAGAAGGTTGAAGTCACATTAGATCTTAGAATGGACCCTCCTAAAAAGAGAGAGAGAGAGAGAGAGAGAGAGAGAGAGACAGACAGACAGACAGACAGACAGACAGACAGACAGACAGACAGACAGACAGGCAGGCAGGCAGGCAGGCAGGCAGGCAGGCAGGCAGGCAGGCAGGCAGGCAGGCAGGCAGACAGACAGACAGACAGACAGACAGACAGACAGACAGACAGACAGACAGACAGACAGACAGACAGACAGACAACTTTATTTCATTTCATGGAAAATTGTTCTGTTGTGTTTTGGTTGAAATACACTCCTTGCAGAAGCTTTCATATTACTTCATATTAGAAATATTAGACTTTTATGATTATGATTATTACTACTACTACTACCGGTATTATTATTATTATCACACTCACTGCTCAGGACTGACACATGAATCCTGTCGGTTTTATCCTCGTAGCAGATTTTGTATAGAGCAGTTTTCTCTCATAGAGATCAATTATTTTAGGCCTAGAATCAAGCCATCCAGGATCCTGGTGAATCATAACCATAAAACCTTTGATTCTGTGAAAGAAAATATGTTTGAATAATTAAATTATATGATATGACTACATGTTTATTTCTTCACAGAATCAAAGGCGTTATGGTCATGATTCACCAGGATCCTGGATGGCTTGATTCTAGGCTTAGAATAATTGATATACATATTTGTGTAAATCTCTATGGGAAAAATGAATGGCAGATTTTTCACTGGGTCCAGAAAACCACGCCCACTGCTATGCTCTATTGACCTGTACTTTCTTTGAAATGTATCCATTCTACAAACTGCTAATAAAATTGTTCAATCAATCAATCAATAAATAAATCAATCAATCAATCAATCAATCAATCTGAGGTGTACTGAAATGAAATCATACAAAACAGTTTACTAACAGAATTCAGGCTACAGACATCAGTTGTAATTCCCCTATTCACCACAAGAGGGCACACTAGCTACGTGAATAATTAAATAATAAAGGAGTGAATTCAGTGTTGCAACTCTCTTATGACAAAGCCTATTGCATGAGAGGAAGTCGACAGACATCTCTGTTCAACCACAGTCATCACTGTACATAAAAACTAACTCTTTCTTCTGAATGGAGTGATATAGTTAGAAGAGCTGTACACAGACATATATTTCATGGTTAATTAATAAAGCACGACAGTACGACTTTCAGATAGTGGGATTGTAATTTGAGTTTTCCATCCCTATTAAAGCCAGCATAAAGCATAAAGTATGGGGTGTGGGTGTGTAAAGGGTGAGGGTGATATTGTCGCAGTGGTATTGCTGATGCTTTACAGCTGGTTGATCCCTAACCAGTGGAATTGTTTTACTTAACCCTAGAACACAAAACAATATGTGGCAATATGTGCCTGTGCACAATATCATGATGTATGACGATAAGAGCACCCCTGACTTCACACGTGTGATTTTTTAAGGGTGAAAATCAAAAACCTGAAAAATGGATTTGCTGGTTTCTGCCGGACAGCGAGTGCTAAAAAGGTCATGTAATGTTTCAAACTGAGGTCATTCAGGTCAGAGTTGCAAGATTATGCGAGTAATAAGCTACCCGATCTTTTGAAAACAAGCCCTTAAAAATGACTAGGCCACATGAGTACTTTAAACCTACCCTTTTCCCCCTAACTGTGTTGTCCAGAATACAAAATTTACTTGAGTAAAAGTACAGAAGTATCTGCATCAAAATATACTTAAAGTACCAAAAGTAAAAGTACTCATTGTACAGAATGTCCCATGATTCCACATGTTCAAAATGTATTAAAAAATAATAATAATTTGAAAATAGCCAATCTACAAGTTCAATTGTGAGCTTGTAGATCTGCTATTTTCAAAAAGCCGAAATACATATAGTGCTGAAGTGGTTATGTAATACTAATCAGAATTTACAAAGTAACTAGTAAACTAAAGTTTTTTAATTTTAAATAATTGTAGTGGAGTGAAAGTACAACATTTGCCTCTGAGATGTAGTGGAGTAGAAGTAAAAGTATTTGGAAAATCTGAAATACTCAAGTAAAGTACAAATACCTTAAAATTATTCATAAGTACAGTACTGGTACGGTCATGTCACAAGGCATACTTCACTGTCAAAGTCCATCCTACAGTGGACAGTATTATTTATACTCCAGTTCATGAAGACAAGGAGCCACCACACAAGGTTCAACATACTAATTATCAGTCATCGGCCTCATACACTTGATGAATTGATGAATTGAACATGGTGGACCCTGTTGTAAACAAGTGTAATGCTTAATTGGGTCGTCCACTCACAGTTAACAGCCTTTGTATTGCGTTTGTGCTTGAAATGTACTGTAATTCTGCAAACTGTTAATACAATTTTCAATCAATCAATCAATCAAACACACGTATCAAACAAATGTTCCGTGCTCTGTCTGTGATTAATTAGCGTTTTCTCTCAGTCAGTTGATTCTTCATATCCATATGAGTGAAACGGCCAGGATGACATGTTTATTTTTCAAACACAGTTATTATATGAGGTGATCTAAAATCCCCCTATGGGGATTACAATGCAAATAAAAAGTACATGAACCCGTGGATTTGCGCCCTCTACCGATATTAACGTCAGACTTCGGTGCTCTATGCAATTCTAATGGGAGTCACATGGTTTGACCAAACACTTTTTGTTTGTTTTCCTCCCGGAATTTTCCCCAGAGAGGGGTGGAAGAGGCTGGACGACAGACAGCTGGACTTCGAATATCTCTAACTATAACTTTCACGACAGCAGACAGCCTAAGTACAAATATAATTATGAAAAGGCTACTACAGTGAAGTCGGTTCACAGAAGTTGTTGTAGGCTATGTGGGGATTATCTGACGAGGTACCATTTGAGTGGGCAAAACCTAAATTATACTAAATTGTTTATAGGGTCAATATAAGTAAAATGATAAAGCCTTTGATCTATATTTTAAAATGTGGTTTTGCTCTCTCTCTCTCCCTCTCTCTCTCTCACTCCAGGTCCCACCTCCCCCGTCTTGTGATTCACTAGCCGTCTGAGTTTAAATGTGCTGAAGTGCGTGTGGGAGATGTGACTATGAGTCAAAACGTGCATGTGTGTGCTGAAATGAGCTGAAAAAAATTAAATTAAAAAGTCTGAGTTCTGAGAACTCCTCCACCTCTTGCTTGGCCCTCTGAAGCCACAAGTGAAACTGGAAAAAGGGAAACAGTCAGGAATCCACTAGAGAAAAGAAGAACTGAAAACTCCAGAGGAAACGTTGTCAAAATTACCCCCCCCCCCCCCCCCTGTTTTTGGAGACCTCTCTCTGGAAGCCTTATGGATAAACTGAGGGTTTGAACACTTGCAGTAATTATTTTCTTTCTACTAGTTGAGAAACAGTGAACTGAATGACCTGGTGACATTGATGACCGTCCATGCAGTCATTTACTGACAAGAGTTAAAATCTCAAGAGGGGGAAGTTCACCGGAATGTCTGGATGAGTCATTGGCTGGGTTTCCCAAACAACACTTCTTACACCATGGTGTAAGAAGTGGTTCTGCACAAACAATATGATAGACAATAAGTGGATTGATATCATAAAATAATATTACCAAAATACTTCCTTCCTCCTTCTTTTGCGTTTATTATTATTATTATTGTTGTCTCCACCAGGCCGAAGGCATGGGGAGAGAGTATGTTTTGCACTCCGTCCGTCCGTGTGTGTGTGTGTCCGTCCGTCCGTCCGTCCGTCCGTCCTTCCGTCTGTGAACAGCTAATCTCCGGCACCGTTAACTCGGTCGATGCCAAATTTTGCACTCACACTCCCTGGATGCCAACGATGAACCTCTGCCCCCAAATTTCCAGAACGGCCTGTTATAGCGCCACCAGGAGGCCGCTTTGTGCAAAACAAGTTTTTGGACAATACACCTACAGATTTTGTCCAAACATCACGCAAATTGGTACACAGTCTCTCTAGCGCCATTCAACAAAACAGGTCTTTCAGATTTCTCAGACTCCATCCTGATTGGCTAAGATTGGCTTCCAAAGTTCGCAGGAGTGCTCAGTTTCAAACAAAATGCTGCAAATCATGAACACATCGTGTGATTTCCGTGAAATTGTGCATGCACATTCCCACTAGGCCGAGGAAGAAATGCCAAATGAACATTTTTAACTCAGCCTCATGGTGGCGCTATAACTGGCCGAAAAGTGTTTTTACCTCTAACTGCACGGATCTGTGGATAACTTTGTATGCCAACTCCCTAGAGGCCAAGGAAAAACCTTTGCCTGGAATTTTTCACATCTGCTCTTTATAGCGCCACCAGGAGGCAGACATATGTAAAACCCATTTTCTAATATTACTCCTTCAAATGTTATCCGAATTTCACGCAAATCGGTACACATGCTCTCCATAGTCATGTGATCAAGATGGGTTTGTATGATTTCTCATAATTCATTGCCTAAGATGGGCTTCTAAACTTTTCAGGAGTAGCCCGCTTTGTACCCGTTTTGTACAAATCGCCACAACTACTCAATGCAGCGTCCGATTGCGGTGAAACTGTGCATGCATATTCCCACTAGGCTGAGGAAGAAATTCCACTTGACAATTTTCAAATCAGCTTCATTGTGGCGCTACAACAGGCCATGCCGCGTCTCTCACACACACACACACACACACACACACTGTTGTGTTGTGTTGACTGTTGATGTAGGAGTATAAGTAGTACCAACTCCCTTTTGTCTTGGAGTGGAGAAACACCTCCTCCCATCTCCTCCAGTTAACTGCATTTCAATGTGAACGGCTCATAACAAAAGACACCTTGATGATGATGATGGGCCATGGTCAACATTTACATATACAGTTTCAATGTCTTGACACACACACACACACACACACACACACACACACACACACACACACACACACACACACACACACACACACACACACACACACACACACACACACACACACACACACACACACACACACACACACACATATACATTTGCATTTTAAATGTGGCTGGCTGGCCCACTTGACAAAGCACAGATAATCTACATTCTACACAAACTTTAGGTGTACCGCCAATATTGTCTATAGTATTCTTAATTCTGGATCTAGACTTCTCAAGCTCTCTAATTTCAAGGACCAACTCCATTAGTCCATGTGACAAGATGTTTATCCCTGAAAACAACATCTAAACGGTATGTTTGCTATTTGATTCAGTCCAATATTGTCTGTCCATAATATGTACTGTCTGTAGGTCATTTATACACAGATAAATCTTTATGAAGTATAATTGGATCCAGAATTTGAACATGTTACATATTGAACAAGTAGCCTTGTATGTACACTCAGATTCAAGTAATTCTCAAACTGCCAGTCCAATGCATTAGACGGACCAATAACTCCATCCATCCACCCACCCCTTAATTCCTCCATCCATTCATCTACCCCTTCCTCCATGATCCATCCATGTATAGGCTACTGTATTTTAATTGATATTGAATTAAATTGTATAGATATGACAGCGAAATGTAGGCTAGCCTATGCTATAGCCTAGTTGTATTTATCATGTAATATAAAGGACGGCCGAAGATCATGTGTATGGAGAGTCGGAGACCACCTGGACCCCCCTCCCTATACACAAATACAATATGGCAATATCCATAGAGGCTTTCTTATCTAATGCAATCAGCTAGAGACAGCAACTATTATGTAGACGACTGGAGTTGAGCCTTTTGGGCCAACGTAGGGGCAGCGCGAAGCAACCGGCGAACGTTAAGATGCTGCTGGTTTGGGGTTTTGCGACCTGACTTGCCCTGACAATGTATTGATCCATTGAGGATTTTAACTATTGTTACTATTAAGTTACTACTACCTCAGGTTGAGTCAGGCACTGTACAATAATGTACTAAATGTTTGTTGTTTCCAAATGACTAGCTCATCACCACTGCTGTTTTGTTTAGCCTGAGTTTTGTTGTCCCCCCTACCCTACCCACCCCAAACACTGCTACGAGTGTTCCACACACTGGCAGAGCAGTAACCTGCAGTGGAGGAAAAGTACTTTACTTTACCTAAGTCAAAGTATCGTTACTGCAATGTCTTGAGTAAAAGTGCAAAAGTATTGGCAAAATTGTCTTCAAATTACAAGTACTAAAGTACCAAAGGTAAAAGTAGGCTATACTCATTGTGCAGATTTGCAGAATATCCCATTTTAAAGTTTTCAAATGTATTACAATCTTTTGAAAACAGCACATCTACAAGCTCACAATGCAGATTGCGATACATTGTGAGCTTGTAGATCAGCTATTTTAAACTATACAGTTTTCAATTAAATGTAGTGGCGTAAAATATATATATTTTTCATCTGAGATGTACAGTAGTGGAGTAGAAGTAAAGGTATTGGAAATTGCAAATATGGTTAGCGTGTATAGATCATGGATAGATGAAATACCAATTCCACAGAAGAACCTCTGGCCAGAATCAGAATCCTCTTTTGCCTCAGCACAGGTTTACTTTAAAGGTGTAAACAAGTGAGTGAAATGTGTCGTTTCTACTCTGGGTATGCTTTCTTCAACTCTCAGGACACGCTGGCACCACAAGATACAGGTAAGGAATTGATTGATTGATTGATTGAAAAATGTATTAACAGTTTGCAGAATTACAGTACATTTCAAGCACAAACTCAATACAAAGGCTGTTAACTGTGAGTGGACGACCCAATTAAGCATTACACTTGTTTCCAATAGGGTCCACCATGTTCAAATCATCAAAAACATTTAGAGACGTACAAATAGACACTTCTATATAGACAAAGGACAGAACAGGAATTCATCATAAAGGAGGTAAAAAGGGAAAAGAAACATATACAGTGAGGGAAAAAAAGGGGTGGGCGGTGGGGGGGATTCACGTTCAGCTCCGTTCATTTGTTTGTTTTCCTTGGAGGAGCTGCGTTGGGTCCCCAAGTCGGCTCCGTGGCCGTACCTTGAGTTGGCTGTGTGGCCGTGACCGTCTCTTGTGTTGTCCTTGTGTTGGGTCCCCAAGTCGGCTCCGTGGCCGTACCTTGAGTTGGCTGTGTGGCCGTGACCGTCTCTTGTGTTGTCCTTGCGTTCGTGTTTGAGGGGTTCCGATTTGACAGGAGCCAGTTTCGAATTGCAGCCGTCCGTAGGTGCCCTTTGAGAGCGGTTTTGAAGGAGTCAAGGGATTCGCATGTCTTAATGACAGTTGGTAGGGCGTTCCACATTTTGGTGGCATAGGAGCGAAAAGAATTTAGTCCCTTGTTTGTGCCGAATCTGGGTTGTACATGGTTCGTTGCACTCCCTCTGGTGTTGTGGGTGTGGACTTCGTTAACATTAAGGAAGTATCTAGACAGGTACATGGGTATCTTGGTGGTGTATCGAATCTTGTGGACCAGACTCCATGACACACCACAGTTCAACTCTCAGGACACGCTGGCACCACAAGATACAGGTAAGGAATCATACTGTGACGTAGCCTATGCCTTTTTAAGATTTAACTTTGCTATTTTCCATGTGATTCTTGCAGTGGTGGAAAGTAACTTAAGTAAGTAGCCTACATTTACTTACTTAGGACCACTTCACTTCAACCTATCTTCATATAATTGCTCCTCACTAATGACCATGATGATTGTAGCAAAAGAAAGGAGAGAAAATAATCCTACTCGGTTTGTGTCTCATAGGAGGGCTGTGGGCAGTTCCGAAACCTGTCCACCAGTGCCCCCTCTGAGCTATCTTGTTGAGATGTATTGGAAATGATCTTTAATTGTCTATGTATATAAATATATCATTGTCACTGTATGTATATTTATATAGGCTTTTATACTGAAACCGGAACCGGATGTATCTATTGGGTGTACGTGTATATAATGAGTAAAAATAAACATTCGCTTCTCTCTAGCCATGGTCTAAGGAAGCAAACCCACATCTGCTCTCTGAGTCATCTTTATTGTCCTCCGTCAGAACCGGCTAGCTCTGGGATTGTTGTTTGTCTTTACGCTAAATCACCACTCTGATATAACCACCCGTCCATGTCATTTCTGGCTGCAGTTTAGTTTTAGCTGAAAATTATTTTCTCCATCCGAGCTATGTTTATGTTTATGTTTATTGAAGGATCCCCATTAGAGACACATGACTGAGCCTCTAGTCTTCCTGGGGTCCTGAATAAAACAAATACAATACAAATGTACAACTAAAAATACAATTTAAAATAAAAAACAGAACAAAATAAAAACAAATACTACACGCCCCTCCCAGTCTCCAAAGACAAAATGTAACTTTGGAACTGAAGAGGGGGAGGGATTATCATTATACAAAGTAGGGATGACATCACGAGTAGCATCAAATCAGTTGGCCTGTTGTGAGACCACTGTACATAACCCAAATATGGTGAGATTTCCCAAACGGTTTGTCTGTTGTTTTTTAGCGGTGCAGCCGCTCCAATACACAGCTTTGTGTATGTATGTGCAAACAATCAATCGCGGACATCTCCTGCTCAAACGGAGCACGAAATGTCTGTGACATCATGTTGTTGACATCATCAGACGTCATCAGACATTGAGATGAAAGGCACCGCTCACTTCACACAAGTGTGATTTATCATTTTTAAGGGTGCTAGCCCCTCCTATATTCAGCTATAGTGTAGATGTTTTTGTCCTAAGACAAACATTAAATGCCATTGATAATGAATGGAGAATTGACGTCATATGTGGACGAGCAAATCGGGTATTTTGTCCTAACCAACATTAAATGCCATGACAATGAATGGAGAAAATACGTCATGTGTCTGAACAAATTATGATGATATACGATAAGAGTGCCCCCTCACTTCACACAGGTGTGATTTCCCCCCCCCCCTATAAAGCCTGTATGAAACAGGCAACCCAAGCTTATAAAATATTAAAGGTGTTTTTACTACTATTTCTTAACTTGTCACCATCATGTCATCATATCATCTAATTTGCTGTATTTCTTGTGCTCTTAGGAAGAGTTCCGGACTTTCTCTGTGGACAAACTGACACAGATTCTTGCCAGTGTCGAACTCAACGTGACCAAGGAGGAGACAGCGTTTGAGGCTGCCATGCTGTGGTTAAACCACAGTCCTGACCGCAAGCAGAGCTTTGAAAAGGTCAGTGTTTTCACCTGATGAAATACCATGGAGAAGTCAAAGCAACGACAAGCTTTATTGTGAATTTCCCATAACTGTTAATGGTTCTCTTAGCAAAGTATAATGCACATTTCTTGCATTAATGTGTTAATTTGGTTACATTTTTGCACCTAAATTAAATGAACATAGGACAGGGATCATCATTTGTCCATAAACAGCTTAACCACTCAGGGTATCAACAGTGCAGTTACCGTGTCATGATGTGTAGGCTATCTAATCTAGTCTAAGTGATGACATAAATTCCTCTGTTGCTCCGCAGTTGATTAGAAAATGATTAGCTTAAAAGTGCTCCTCGTTGACCTCCATTGTACGGTTCAAAGTCACTCCTCACTTCCTTCATCATATACAGTAAATGAACGCAAAACAATGCTAATTCTCACAATATATATATTGGATCTGTGAATCCCAATCTTCAAAGAGTAAAATCAACAGGAGTTTTACATTTTTCTTCACATCCCCTTTTAAGGTGATTGGGACTATCCGTCTGGCTGTGATCAACCGCTCCTACCTTGACGGTGTGAAAGCCTCTCTGGATGTGGTTGAATCCCAAGTCTTCCAGAGACTCATCACTGAGAACAAGAACCACACACCACGCTGGTCCACAGGTACCTGCCTCACACATGCATGCCTGTTGCAACTGACCTGGGCTTCATAATTATTTGTTATTTTACAGCAGTGGTTTCCAAACTTTTTCATGTCAAGGACCCCCATATTGACACTAATTAGCCTGCAGACCTAGCCTGACACTCAGCCTGAATTTTCATTTAGTTTCACTCCATTATTCAGTCTGAAAGCCCTCCCTACTACAGCCGTTTCTGAGATGGGCGTTGACAAAGAGGCAGTCTTCGGCGATTGGTTCATACCAACCAATCAGAATAGTAGGAAAGCAGATGACGTTGTTGTCAATCATGTGGCTATGGCTAACCCATTTGCTAACCAAAAAAACACAGCCAACGAGCGCTACTAGCATGTAAACAAAAGCGGTAAAATTTGTCGGATGATGATGTTTATAAAACCTGTCGTTTCTGTAAAGAAACTATTTATCATACGTCGATGTAATAGCCAGATTGATACGGTCGTGAGTCACCGCAGTGGGGGCAGCCATGTTTGTTTGTGTCTGGACGGCGCTGTTGTTTTGACGTCATCGAGTTGAAACGACGCTGATTCGTCGTACAGATTTCCAAACGAGTCTCAGACCTCCTTCGAGAGCGTCACCAGACCCTGAATCGCCTGAATATATTTTTTTAATGGGCGTGGCTAGCGATTCAGGGGCTGGAGCCAGGCTACTGCAGACCTCCATTTGAAAATATATGCCAGCGACCCCCATAAGAGAAGATTTTTACAGCTCTAGCAGTGATTCTCAACCCCAGTTTGACATGAATTAGTTTACGGACCCCCATTTAATCGCATGTCTATCTCTGGGACCCCCAATTTATATTGTAAAATAAATGTTAATTTAACTCTGAGAGTGTACAAATGGAACCAAATGGACCTCACAGCTCCATTTGGTTCCATGTGTACACTCTGCCAAGTGTTAATTCAGTGGCTGATAAGTTGCTCTATTATTTATAACATTTCAAATGCTCACTCTTTGCTGACTACCTGGCCTCATGGACACTCCTTGCTCTCTGATCTTCTATTCCTCTGTACAGTACCATCTGAAGTGATCCTGAGTGTGGCGTTTAACAAAGTTGATAGCTTTCATCCCCATAGCAATCGATGGAAACCTCTGGCACGTCTGCCTGTCGATGTACAAATTCCTGGTCTGGTTGCATCAGGTACCATCAGATTAATTGGTTAATCCACCTGTAATGCATTCTACAAAAATTGTATTACTCAAGGCTTTAATTCGGCTCTGACCACAGGCTCCAGTCTACAGTGTATTTGGCCGGTGGTGGATATTTCCCTAATGGTTCAGCCGCCAGTCGGGAGATGTGGCGCTATGACTCTGCCTGTGACTCATGGTCGCAGCTGGCTTCCATGAAAAAGGCACGCATGACCTTTGGCCCCCTACCATGGACCAGGAAATTATTCTCCGTTCATTTCCCTCATAGACATTTCAGAAAGTATTTATTTAAAGACGTTTACGCCGCGGACAAAGCCAACTCGAGTCGTGACAAATCATGACAACAAACACAATTTTTGGGGCCGAACAAATAATTAGAAAGAAGAAAAAAACGGCAGGTTACAACACTTTTTTTGTTGTTTTTCTTTGTAATTATTTGTTTGGTCCAAAATATTGTTTGTGTTGTCATGAGTTGTCACGACTAGCGACGGGGCGGCGACGGGCCGTCAAAAACACAATCTTTGGTTAGAATTGGAAGCATTGATTTAGATCAAGAGTTATTCACGTTTTAAGATGATGATGTTGCCCAATATGCGCTCCCAGCCCGTGGAGCGGTGAGCTCGGTTATGGAATGATTAATCTCCGTCCTGGGCATCAGACGTAATTAATGAATAAGGCTGAGACCTCCGTCCCGGGTCCTCTAAGTGTTAACATGTCTAATAACTCAGCAAAGTTATAAATTATGGTTTAGATGCACGTTTTCGTATAATCTTTTCTTACCATAAATGTGCCTTTTGTTTTATAGCTTGAAAATGAATAAATAAACAATAATAGTTCTAATACTAAAGTAAGACTTAAAAAGGGTGGTGGCTTCATGTTCACAGCAGACATGTGTGAAATGAAATGAAATGAAATGATTACTATATTTACCCAGGGTATCTGGGCTAAGCTCAAGAACTTGTTTCCAGCCAGGCCCTGCTCATAGAACATTTCATCGTAGTGGTTCAATGCCTTGTTCAAGGGCACTTCAGCGGTGGTAATTTTAACGTGTCGGACCGCTGATTCGAACTGGCGACCTTCCGGTATCAAGACCGCTCCGCAATCCGTTCGGCCACCGCTGCCACCGCTGCCACCGCTGCCACTGTCTCATGGCTATTGTTCTCTCTCACACACCAAGACTTCAGTTCAAAACATGAACTGAAGTCTTGGTGTGTGCGACCCACTACCCTTATTTATTTGCTATGTTTTGAACGGGTAACGCACCTAAAGTCAGAGCGCGGTGGTCACATGAAGAGTAATTTATTGTTCTCTCTCTCTCTCCATGTAGAATTCTCCATTGTATGGAGTCGTTCGATGACGAGACAAACACATGGGAAATAGTGGGGGAGATGCCCACCGCTCACAAAGATCTCAGCTGTGTGTCTTTCTGGATGAGCTAGGAACCACACGAACAGCATGCACAGGTAATAGACATCAGTACACTGTACATTTAAAGGACAACTTTGTTGGGTTTTGTTTGTTTGTATGTTTGAGGTTGTTATTAGAGAAAGTAAAAGATCAGTGTTAAAATGTTTTCAATTGCTGCTCTCTTTCATTTTAACGATTTTAGCTATTTTCGACTGGGGCCCTTGTTCGAATGAGGCCCATTCGAACAAGTGGCTAAATATGTGTGTGTATATATATACTTTTTTTCCTTTCTTACGGCTCTCTTAATATTTACTATAATCCCGCTAGACACCAGGAAATTACATCTGGTCACAAAAGATCACGGGATCTATTGAATGTAAAGGGTGATACTAGGGGATGCCATGTGTGTTGTAGGCTCAATACGTCAGTTTGTCACCTCCCCCTTCACATCAACCTAAAACAAAAAAGTTTCCCTTTAACAGTGCTAATTCTGAGTGTACAACTGGAAATCAATGGGTAAAGAAGAGAAGTCCTGCTCTCTTCAGCTTCAAGGTAGAAGGTTGGGCACACAGGGACAACTTGTATCAGAAAATATATAATATTACAATATGTAATTAGAAATGCAAGTTTTGTACTGCCTTCTCAAAGCTGGTCTTGGCCCTGCTTCCTTTCACACCAACAGACAGACACCCAGCTGTTCCTCAATCCTGTGGATTGAACAAGACTAAAGTCCAAGTGGAAGGCTGAATCAACAGCACAACTATAAAGACAACAGTGGTCAACGATATCGTTGCGATCACATTCAGAACAATCTGACAGTCAACCAACAATCCAACTGAAGATTGGATGCATTTTGTTACATTTATACATTATCGATCAGTTACAAATGTGTAATTTCCACAGCGGTTAAACTTTTGTTTGTTAACTCTCTTATGTTTGTTATGTGCTAAATATATTTTTTACAATTGAAAACCTCAGTACTGTGGACATTCTCTTTCTTTTGCAGCAGCCGATGACACTGAATTTGTTATAGGGGACATTCTGTATATGCACAATAGAGGGTATGCGAGTGACATCATCATACCTGGAAGTTATGCGTTATGAAACGTGGCAAAAAACGACTTGACAGCCCATACATCCAAACAGAATCTGATTGCATTAAATGAGGTTAATCTCACTTTGTCACTCGAGTTGCCACTCAATTCAATTCAAAGGGAGAAAAGAAAACATACGTTTACATTGCCAAAGCAAAGGGTATTTTTTTCTAGGTCATGGTTTACTAAATGGTCCCCAGATCTCACAACCATAGAGGGAAATTGGTTTTATCACCAGTCCAGAGTCCAGTATTTTAAGCCAGGTTTTAATTGGGATGTCTAGTATTTTGATGTCTCTTTTGATGGCATAAAAATTGTCCCGACCCACGGTTTGGGAAACAGAGGGTTAGAACACAAGGAGTATGCAAGAGGTGGAATTTTACCGTTGACCAATGAGCACAGCAGATATGCACAGTTTGTGTGGTCTGAAAACATGTAGAATTAACATACTGCATGCAAGCTGTACTGTACCTGGTTACTCCCCTTCACATCTCATTATTTCTCACAGAAATAAATGCAATGTGATTTCAAGGGGTTAACCAGCTAGGCTACTACTGTACTATACAACATCACAAATGACATAAATAAAGGTAAAAGACAAACCAATTTGGTATCAACTACAATAAACAAAACTATCAGATCCGGCAATATCATTAAGGCATAATACAGTGGCTACCTTACATCGGGGTGCACACGCAGATCCGACACACCAAAAGGTCCGAAGCGTGGGGACATGCGATGCGAAAATGCGATGGTCCGACATGCGCTGCTCGCATGCTTGCGGTTATGGTTAGGTTAGGGATTGAGGTTTCGGATCAATAGTATGTCGGAACTAAAGCCTGTAGGCTACCCCCTTACATCAAAGCAACAACAAGAAAGCCACTGCAGGTGTTCAGAATAAATGAATTAAATCATGCAACACATCGGGTGATTATGGAGCTAAATATAATAAACTCCCTTTTAGTTAGCAAACGACATTAAACATATGTTATGCATACAGGAAAGTTGGATAGATATGACAAATACACCAACGCACCCAAACATGGTGAAATAACACAAATTGGTAATTCCGTACATACACTACAAGAAAACCCCCAAATTCGTATATATTGAAATCCTCCTACGCCGTCTGGGCGCCGTCTCAAGCGCACTAGAGCAACGAGAGTCACCACCGAGCGCGCTAAAGCGAGCGAGTTGCCGTGGCGAACGTTGCGAAGTTCGATTGAGCCGACTAAGCCCCGTCCGAGTTGTAACACAGTACATAGAATTGTAAATAATGTCAACCCGATCTCACCCAAACAGGTGAAATTACACAGATTGGCAATTCTGTACATACACTACTAGTGAAAGCCAGAAACAGTAGTAGTGTAATATGTAGGGATTTGGGGGTTTTCTACTAGTGTGTACAGAATTGCCAATCTGTGCTATTTCACTGTGTTTGGGTGAGATGGGGCTGAATACACACAGGCATGGGTCGACGGAGGTAGATCGGGCACCTTTGGCAGGAAAACAAAATGAAGAAGAAGCAAAAATTGCAGATCTACAAGCTTGCTATTTTCACCAACACTCTTTAGCTACTGAATGAAATTTATTTTCTACACGGACTACAAATTATTTCGGCGCAAAATAATTTGTATAATGCTGCATTCAAGTTGAATGCTACCTTCGGGTATGGCATGGAAAGTAGGTCATTTGCATTTCTTTCACCATAGTAAATGCTGCATTCATGGTCTGGAGAGGGCAGTTTGTTTTAGGACGGTTAAAAGGGCAGGGGCTCAAGCCCCATTTGATGTCTGTATGTGTGTGACGTGCCTAGCCCCGTATGGGCCGGTGGAGCTGACTCTTTATTATGGGTTGTTTTCCTGCACCCATCGGATCCAGCCGACATAGTTCTGTACTTTAGTGTACACGCCTGGGTAGAAATTGTAGCCACAACTGATGCCCCACGAGACGATGCCCTCCAACTTGCCATCGCAGACAAGTGGACCACCTGAGTCGCCCTGCAGAAAACCAAGAGAAAAGGATACCCGATGAACAAAGAGGTCCTTCCTTTTGTGAGACATGCAAACACGCCCTGAAGCACTGTTCTTGCTACTCTAGTGTCGAATGGCACCGCACATTTGAGTGTGAATTCCCTATTATTGTTCTCCGTGACACTGATAGGATATTGTTTCGGCACCTTTACTACTAAACTCATTTACTACCAGTTCTCTAGAACAGTCTGCCCACACTGCCAGTGATTTGGAACATTTTTACTACTCTTTCTAGACCCACAGAATATTTTGTTCTATAACTATGTAGACTGCACCAAATATCAATATAAAATAAAAAGACGAGAGTTTCTACTTTCATCCTGGTGGAAGGGTGTCACTGCGATGTTCCGTTCTTTAGTTATTGGCAGTTGAGTATAGCTTGTTTTCACAGAAAACAGAAAGCTGAGAATTGTTTTTATTTTTTTATAAATCCTATAGCATTTGACCGGATTTTTTAGATCACATTATTTCCGGGTGTATATATACTCTTCTTCGGATCACTCGCAGGTTGCGGAAGAGCGGCCTCCACGTAAACACTGAACACACCATAGACATAGAAACGTACAGTTGGGTGCCACCGATATTGTCCCTTATCATTTGACCCATTTAGGCCTGACCTCAACATTTTAAAAAATCTTTCTAAATCCTCCAGTTTTCTGAAATAAATATTTTCACTATTTTTCAAAAATAGCAGACCTACAAGCTCGTAGCGCGCCACTCGGTGGCGCGCTATGAGCTTGTAGATCTGCTATTTTTCAATAGCTAAATTATAACATAATGTTTAAAACACCAAAAGGGGTTTTGCGCAGATCACGCAAACCTCAGCAAAAAGAAAAGGACAATATCGATGGCCTCCAACTGTAGACGCCTCATTCGCCGCTGCAATTCACTGGGGTGACCTGTCTCGCACTGAGGGCGGAAGTGCACCCATACAGTTACATGGACATGAGTGCCATGGTGGCGTCCAGTCACGTGACTCGCGTCCCTTCATTTTATTCATCATGGCATCATTCATCATGGCACTCCATCTTTAACACATTTTGTCCTGAGAACGATTCTACAAATGTCTTCTAAATCCTGACAGTTTTCTGAAAAACCCTATGTTTCTATGTCAGTCGTTCTCAAACATTTTCATGTCCAGGACCCCCAAGATTATATGTAATTGGCCGCCGACCCCGATCTGAAAATATGTTGTTCCAGGGACCCCCCCAGAAGGAAAGATTCGAGTTAAAAACGTTCACTCTGAAAGAATACATATTCAAAGATTTGCGCCACATTTTCATGATTTAAAAAAAAATAGCAGACCTACAAGCTTGTAGATCTGCTATTTTTCAATGGCTAAAGCAATGCTTAAAACACCAAAAGGGGTTCCCGGCTCCCCTTTTGGTGTTAGCATTATGTTACGCTACAAGCTCGCCGAGTGGCGCGCTATGAGCTTGTAGATCTGCTATTTTTGAAAAATCGAAGAACCACTGACATATCATCAGAAAACTGTCAGGACGTAGAAGACATTTTTAGAATCTGATCTCAGGTCAAAATGGGTTAAGCAACTCATATCCCAGATATATACCCTCCGTGGGACTCCCCCGTTTCATACCTTGCAGGAGTCCTTGCCACCGTATCGAGATCCAGCGCACAGCATGTTTCCGCTGATCCTGCCCCAGTAGTAGTACGAACACCAGGGGATGACGTGCACGTCCACGGTGCGCAGCTCAGGGGAGAGGTAGTAGCTGTAGACGTGCGTCACGCCCCAGCCGCTCACCTTGCACGTGGTTCTGTACCGTAGCCGCGGACTGTTGAATTCAGGCAGCTCCACTAACTGGGTGTTGTTCTCTTCCACCGCGCCACCAAGCTGCAACACGAACCAAAACAAGAGGGCACACCTGATAAGATAAGTAGTAGCCTTGCCGAGCCATGAGGCCCATAGGGCAGGAGCCTATCTCCTGTTTCTGTAGCGTGAGGCAGCTTGATGTACAAGTACACCCCCTGGACATGACGCTAGTATGTCGCAGGGAAAAGAGAAATTTGATGTCTCCCCGCGGGGACACAATCTAGTGAAAATAGCCGATCTACAGATCAGATGTGTTGTGAGCTTGTAGATGTGCTCTAAACAAACATTAAAACTTGGCTTCCCATAAACTTGGCGGTCACATCACGTAATCTTCAAAAGTCATGCATTGTGCATATATTTGGTCCGACGTCTCCAGACTCAAATAATGTCCGCGGTACACACAGACACACAAAGCTGGGCATCATACAGTACATCATCACATTCCGTGCTCAGGCAATCGAGTCATCACCTACCGTGGTAGTACACATGCACAGACAAACAAAGCTGGGCATGGGAGGGGCTAGCGCCCCTCAAAAACGTGACCCAGGTATAGGATGCGTACATTACGTCAGACTTCGGCGTACAGTCCAGTCATGCATACCTTGATGAGCATGATGTCACTGTCGAAGGTTCTGTAGTTGTACCTCGGATGGACGAATATCCTGGAGACGTTGAGGACCTGCTCATTGTCCTCGTCCAAGGTGAGGTCATGCTCACTCAACACCACCCTCAGCATGGAGGACCTGAGGACCAAAACACATATATATACCATATACAATACATATAACACATATCCAGTGGTGAGAAAAGTACTAAGATGTTTTACTTTAAACCCATTGAGACCTGCAGACAACAGATTCTACACATGTCTTCGAAATCATGACAATTGGTTCAAAACCCTAAAAGTTGGTTCGGAACAGAAAACCCAAAAATGGTCGATGGTTCTGTGAAAGCACCACGGTTCCAAGAATCTGTCTGTCTGTCTGTCTGTCTGTCTGTCTGTCTGTCTGTCTGTCTGTCTGTCTGTCTGTCTGTCTGTCAGAGAGACACACACACACACACACACACACACACACACACACACACACACACACACACGGGTGGAATACACAACATTGGAATACAAGTCAGTGCTCTGTGATCACAGGACAGGGCTAAAGTATTGCTTTATAGTCTACTACTGTACACACGCTGCATGGATGGCCCACGTTATAATTGTAGTAGGCCTACGGTACTCACGGCCTCCAACAGTGGGCAGCAGACACCACCCAGCTACTGTTGATCAGGGTCCCTCCACAGTAATGTCTCCACACACCATTCCTTAAATACTGCAGAGAAGCCTGATATCCAATAGAGTACGGGACAGCCTCCTCTCCGCCGATGATCCGTTTTGCAAGCGTCTCTGCGGGCAATAAGGGTCAGGATATATAGTTAGTCAGTCATTTGAATACGCGTGTTTCACATGAGTTTCTGTCGATTTCAATTTCAGTGAATTTTCCAGCAAAACTTTGATCTTTGGTCTATACGTGAGAACATCAAAACTAAGCGCGCTACATAAACCGTGTAATGATTTCTCACACTTTTCAGGTCCCAAAAGAAAAAATTGAAAATAGCCGATCTACAAGCGTACAACGTGCCGTTTCACGCCAGTTGCAAGCTTGTATATCGGCTATTTTTACTGCTTCTTAATTATATATATATATATATATATATATATATATATATTTTTTTTTTAAATAAATAAAATCTTTTGAAATATTAAAAGGCCAATGTATTTTTTAAATGTAGGAAAAGAAAATTAGTTTTTTACTCGAGTCGTGACCCATAAAAACAAAAAAATGGGTTCCTGCAACAGTGGGTCGGGTCCAGATGAAATAAAAGTCTTAAGCCTCAATAATGTCATGAAATGAAACACAATGCATGTCCCTTTCACATGGTGTTTATTTACGCCTCGCAGACAGAAACAATGGACGTCGCGTTCAGGAGGGCGACCTCTTTGGTTGAAATGCGTCCACCGTCCATTGTTTCTGTCCATGAGAGGTATAGGCCTAAATAAAAGAAACATTCATCACTGTACGCGACCACAGTCAACCGTTTTTACTTTAATTTAGTGCTTTTGTGCCTATGTAGGTCACTGTTAAAATGTCCTTGTCTTTTTAACATGTTTACATATCATCTGACACGCAGACACAATAGAGCCACTCTATAGAAACCTGTCTGAGTCACTTTTTAAGTGATGATTCAAAGGGCAGGTCAGAGCTATAATTTCTCACACGTATACAGAATATCCAGACCAGCACGTGTAGAATGTCGGTCCCAGGTAATATGATTCATTGTCAATATTCTACCCATGTCTGTGAAATGTGTGTCAAATCTTAGCAAAACTGTTTAACCTATTAAGTCCATGAGGACGCGATCCTATAGGAATGTCTTCTAAAATCCCCAAAGTTTTGTTCTGAAAAACACACATATGTTTTATATCAGTTCTATGTCACACAAAAGTAGCAAAAATAGCAGATCTACAAGCTCAAAACACAGCATGCAATATAAAAGGATCAGAATTTTTGATATACCCTGGTCCCTTTAACCCATTAAAACCAGGAAAGCATCATTTTAGAGTGTATTATTGGCTATTACAAAATAGCACAAGTACACTACAAGCTCACAGCGTGACACGAAGTGATGTCCACGAGCTGATGTGAACACGATCTTTGGAACATCTTTTTGAAAAAATCCTGAAAGTGTGTAGAACTACTTATTTAGAATGCGTTTGCAGAATCGGCCTCAGGTCTTGCTAAATGGGTAAACCAATTATTTTGTTCTGCTATAGGCTAGTTAAATCCATATAACTTCTAAACACCCAGTAAGCATTTTGGAATTAATCATTATCAATGATTTAAGCCAAGAGATATTTCACTTTAAAAAATAAATTGGGTCGTTATTTTTTGTTTCATTAATTGTATTGATATTTTGGGTTTGTATAGGAAAGGGGCGTGTCTGATAAAAAATAATATGAAATATCTAAATACTGAATCAAGCAACTTAAAAGAAAAACTGTCCGGGGTGCTCGCAAAAGCCAGACTAGACCCAAAATTGTTTTGAAAGTTTATATCCGTTAAAGTACAACCTCCAAGAAGCTTACCTGTCACAGAGAGAGCCAAAAGTAGCAACAACGAATGTCTCACCGCCTGAGCCATGCTTCACTCCACCTGTAACAAACATATTTAAGCATATAGAGCATTTGGTACAGATGTACAACATGACGACATAATGCATTGCTTTGCATTAGATTATCACAACCCGATATCCCCAAATTAACCATCCTAGATTTGTCAGCGACACCGCAAAACAGTCTCATGAAACATTATCTCTATAAACCTACAGGTCTGATAAGAGGACGTATATTCCTCTTCACATTTGCTAGTATTACATTTTAGTTCAATGCCACTAATCAAGTTGAGCAAAACGGAAAATGAGCAAATATTATACTACCTATAATCCAGCAACATTCATGCCAAGCAGCGTCTTCAGGGTATCTCCAACTGAACCAGACCAAAACACACCGCCTTATATAGTGATAATGCATCCTTGCCAACTTTTGTTGAACTATCTTTTTACAAAGGGGGGACATCCCACAAATGAACAATGGCGGTGACCTGATATATGACAAAGCCATGGTAGTCAAAACAACATGGTGTCAAGACAACCGTTTTGTCTATTTCTATAATCTTGTTGGTTTGTTCTGGTTGTATATCTTGGGATATATTGTCTCTATATTGGGTTGGAAACCACGCGTCCAACTCCAAATCTGTTACTTTTCAGGATTCAAATTCAAAAACAGCAAAAGTGTTTCGACCTTGCGGATATGCTACTCTTGATGCTTTTGTGTGGCGCTCGCTGTAGTATGATCAATTAGGCTGTAAATAAATAAGTACACAACACCTCCACAGTCATCAAATAAGATAGGGGAAGAACATCACACCGTAGCTTTGTTGTTGTAATGGAATTGTCTTGAATCAAACTGGTATGAGGTGAATTAGCCTACTAAATAAATGCTGTGATTGATAAACAAGAGTAGGAATCTCGCAGCCATTGGTGGGGTGTGGTTGTGTGTGGTATGGTAGACGTAAGGGGAGAGCAGGAGTGACACTCTGGAGCATAGACATAGAAAGGGAGACGCCGGCTTCGGCTCTGGGGCGTCTGAATCTCGAGAGGGTCGGGGCAAGCTTCTGTGATGCTCACACGGAAGACAAAAAGACAATCAATCACCATATAACCAATCAACTAACGAAAACAAACATCACATGACTGCAGTGGTTCCCAGACATTTTAAATCAATATGAGCATCTACCAGGTGCGCAGTCGGGTCAGTAACTGTTGTGTTGCTGTGTATCTTTTTGTCTCCACCAGGCCGAAGGCATGGGGAGAGAGTATGTTTTGCACTCCGTCCGTGTGTGTGTGTGTGTGTGTCCGTCCGTGTGTGTGTCCGTGTGTCCTTCCGTCCGTCCGTTACCAGCTAATCTCCGGCACCGTTAACCCGGTCGATGCCAAACTTTGCACACACACTCCCTGGATGCCAACGATGAACCTCTGCCCCACATTTTCCAGAACGGCCTGTTATAGCGCCACCATGAGGCAGCTTTTCACATGTTTTACCTAAAACTGCACCGATCTGCGTGAAACGTTGCATGCACACTCCCTAGAGGCCAAGGACAAACCGTTGACCTGCATTTTCCGCATCTGCCTTTTATAGCGCCACCAGGAGGCCAACTTTTGTACAACACATTTTTTGATATTACTCCTCCAGATTCTGGCCAAAAATCTCACAAATCGTTACACACTATCTCTATGGTCATGTGCTCAAGTCGGATCTGTCCGATATTTCATATTCCATCCTAATTGGCTATAATTAGCTTTCACAGTTTGCAAGATTGCCCCGTTTTGAACAAAAGCCTCAAATCATGAACGCAGCATGCAATTTACGTGAAATCTTTCACACATTTTCTTACTAGGCTGAGGAATATATCCCACCCTTTTTACATTGGCCTGTTATAGCGCCACCAACAGGTTGATTTTTGCAAAACACATTTTTGGAACAAAATGCCTCAAAAACATGTTTATATTAATCCTAAACATTTTGCCAAACATCTCACACAGTCCTATCCTCCTGGTGGAGACCTGTGCCCAGAAGGGCACTTTTTCTAGTTGTATTTTGATTCTGATTTCTTTTTTTTCTCTCCCTTTTTTTCTTCTTCCTGTGAAGCACTTTGAACTACACTTGTTGTCCGAGTTGTGCTATATATAAATAAAGCTTGATTGATTGATAAGACAGTTCAGAAACCCGTCCACCAGTGACATCATCAATGGGGAATCCAATAATAGGAACTGCAGGCTTTCTAGTCCTGAAAAGTTGAAATGCGATTCAATAATGGAAGCCATCGTTCTCACGATAATACAAATCTAAATATTATTTTAAAAATCATTTTTTTCTTTTTTTAATCTGCATGATGATCTCACTGGAAGAAGGGTTTCTGAACTTCCAACAGCCCTCCTGAGACACAGAGTAGCCTACATTATTTTTCCCCTAATTCTTCATGAACATATAAGCATTCAGTGATTTGGGTGATTTGTAAAAAAAACCTGGTCCCGCCCCGGGAACAAGATATGCACATGCACACGCTCTACAGTGGGGGGGGGGGGTATATGGTCAGCACACTCTATAGTAGGGAGGGGGGGGGGGGGGGGGGTATATGGTCAGCACACTCTATAGTAGGGAGGATTATCACAAAAAAAGAAAGAAAGTGATATTTTAATTAAGTGAAATCACTGAATATACCTTTAATAGTGAGGACCAATTATATGGAGATAGGTTCAAAAATGGTGGAGTTGTCCTTTTAACAATCTGGAGAGTTGGCGAGACCCCGGCCTTTACTGAACAAACACGTCCGGAGCAATGATTCACTCAATCAGAACATAATATAAAGCTGCCTATCTGACACCAATCCTTTTAACAACGCATATCGGTAACTATACACGATGTATGTAGGCTACACATTGTATAGGTGCAGTCAGTGTGTAGGGCAGATGGTATTGCTGTCCCAGAAAACCAGAGAACAGCAGCTTCACCTGACCATGCAGTGGAGAGGTCACCTCATCTATAGTTCCACAGGGAGCGGGTCTAGGACGTGAACAATTCTATCTATCAGAATGAATGCAGGGTGAGGTGGAGGAGGGACGCACAGATGGACAGATACGACCGTAAGGTCCCATGAGGGACATTATATGATGGTCTTCTGGGTCAGTGGTTTTCAACCAGTGGTCCGGGGACCACCAGTGGTCCTTGAGGGGGTTCCAAGGTGGTCCCCGCATCAGCTAAATGATACCATACTCTACCATACAATCTGTATGGTAGAGTATGTTAATACAATATGTATGGTAGAGTATATTAATACAATATAACTTACGCAATATGTATGGTAGAGTATGTTAAAGGGATTGTGACATACGTATGTTGGTTCAAACAAGTGCTCTGATTTTCCTGCTGTTTGTGATGTCACAGCCTGCAAATCCCACATATGTCAATGGGATTTGCCAGCAGATGCCACTGTTTTGCCCGTTTTCATTGCAGCTCAAAAGGCTTCCAAACCCCAGAGAAATCTCCAGACCACAGAAAATCCACTGAATGTTCAAAGTTCAAGTTTTTTGGGTGTAATTGCGGTCAGAAAAATAAAAATTAAAACTTTTTAGTTTTTATTTAAATAAATTAACGTCATGAAACCTTTAATACAATATAACTTGGGGTGGTTGTATTTTGTCAATGGTAAATAAAAATATCAGCACTTGGTGCAGGAAACCTGGTTCAAATCTGGGGTAGAAGAGGAAAGTTACATAGTACAGCTTTAACTTTTTTTGTTTCGTTTTTTGTCATTCTGAACTACTTGATTTGATGCGATATGTAAATGCTTTATCATTAAGCCATTAATTACACAGTCGGACAACATATTACAACACACTATTACACATATTCATGTATATTACTTTATTCAAAAACAAATATATCATTTCTTGAACATTACGGGCCAAAGAACATAGAACTAATTAACAGTAGGGTTACAATACGAGAGGATCAGATGTCAGGGCCAGAAGGATTTGTAAAGCCTTTTATAATTGGTTGTGTCTCGTGACAATTGTGAGCTTGTAGATCATCTGTTTTCCCTGTGAGGACACCAGCGTGTTAGTCAGGGGAGGATTTTCCAACGGGCCTGTTGGGCTCAGGCCCATGGGCCCCTGAGCTAGGGGGGCCTTTTGCATGACGGTGGCCCAGGGGCCCATCATTTCTAGATCCGCCTATGGTGTTAGTGACAGTAAAATATAGTAGAAAACAAGGGGACAGACATCTCGTATCTCCATGTTTGATCTATTTCTGTGTTTCCATAGAATAACACCCTATTATTTTACTTTGTCGCATGAACGCGTTACCCCTGTTCTTAATGACTAAAAACAGCAGATCTGCCACAATGTGACGGAATGGAACTGAAACCAAACAAAATGGCCGCCAGTTCAGTGAAACACCAAGGTTCCAACTTCCGAGAATCAAAACGTAACCAGTTCTAGAACCAAAGTTATTTTGGTGGAAAAGCGGTGTCAGAGTGAGTAGACAGGTAGGTTTCTCAAGTGGCCACAGTCCTAGTTACTCTGAGACACAGAGGCCCTCATTTATCAATTGAGTGTAAAATCTGCCCCAAATTCGAGTGTAGGTTTCGTAGTACACCCACGTCGGGTCGGCATTTACAAAGTGATCGCAGACAGCTGATCCTTCCTTAATTTCGTTCGGACGTTTATAAATGTGACGGCTGAAATCTATCTGGCACGCCCTATGAAATCAAGCCTCGCCCTCGTTTTTGCGACATGAACAACTGCAGTACGACCTTGGAAACCATAGTTACATGAAAAAAAAAAGTCACCCCCCCTCTCATACACACACAGACGCACGCACGCACACGCAACTTGCAAGTCCAACTGGTTTGTTGTAGCCTATCTTAAATAAATAAAGAACGAACACCTGTATGAATTAAATAAAGCTGTAGCTGTAGTACCCTGTCTGTTTCTCCTCTCGCCTCGCTTGCCTTGCTGCCCACACACACACACACACACGCACATACGGGCCGTGGCCCAGTCAGTTTAGAGCTGGCCCAACTTTGAGCCTTGTGCATGCAAATTTCTGGTTAGTAAACCACAGCATGCAAGCCGCCTTTGTTTTAAAATGGTTCCCCAAACCGTTCACACTTCACACTTCACTATCGGCCGGGGATGCGCCCCCCCATGCTAATTTGCCCAGTCAATCATTTGATCCGCGCTACGCGCCTGCCGTGTGTTGCTGTTGTAGCCTATATTAAATTATTAAAGTATTTATTCATTTAATATAGCCTACAACAATATATTAGTGAACGAAAATCTGAACCTGCATGTGAACAATGAATTAAATAACAAATAGGCGCGCACACACACGCTGCTGTTTTCCTCCTCTCCTGTCCTGTCTGTCTCTATCACTGTGGTCCGTGCATGACACCGCGACCATGCACGTTTATGACAATCTATTTAGATTACCTCGCTAGTCGCAGTAGTCGGTGCAGTGGCTGGGCTGTCAACTGACAATTATATAAATGTGCAGCCTAAACCAGCCTCATGTGGCACACTGGCACTGGTGGGCTGGCAGCCTGGTTTAGCCTATACCTAACTCCGATGCGGTCAGCGGTCCCCAATTTTGCGCTGGCACGCCGGCACGGCACATTTCGCATTCGAGCGAAACGTCGGGTTTATCCTTAAAACGACGAGATGTAACTCGAGAAAGACATGGCTGTAGATTGCACTATAGCCTACCCGTTGGTTGGTAGACTTGACTATAGCAGCATGCACTCTCGATCCAGTTAACTATTCCAGGAGGGGGGGGGGGGGGGGGGGGGGCACCGGCATGCGCTCATGCAAAACACTGTTTAAATGGCTTAAGCATCTAAACTTGCAACATTGTTTTAATTGCGCGATTTTAACTGCTTGTAAAGTTGGTAATCTCCTACCAATTTCATATGACACAGACACATCGTTGATGTAGGCCTATTCCTTTTTTCCTTTTCTTTTTCTTTTTTTACATGTAGCCCATATAGGCCTACCATACTACATACATATACTTTTATATTAACATTTTAGGAGTGAATACATATGTTTAGATGCCTGTGACAGCCTCTCAGCTGGTCAAACAATGCTGCTCCGCTGTTCTACGACAGAAAAACCGCCGAGGACAAAGCGTACGACAGCTCCCGACCAGACGTGAGTTTTGTCTTGGCTCAAGTTCAAATTCAAACGTTGGCGCAAATCGTAAATGCCGAAAATTGCGGTAATTTCGGCGTACACCCATATTTTGGCGTACGCACGGTTGATAAATGAGGGCCAGAGTGAGTAGATAGAAGTGAAATAGTACCATATTATAATGAGCATGAGGACCAATTATATGAGGAGTGGTTGAAAATACTCCCATTAGTAAGAGCTTGTGACTAAATAGTAACTACAGTACATGGGAATGGGATGCAGTGGTACATATAAGGTGTTTCTCCATCTTAGCGGGATGCAGTGGAACATATAAGGTGTTTCTCCATCCTAGCGGGATGCAGTGGGACATACGAGGGGTTTCTCCATCCTAACGGGATGCAGTGGGACATACGAGGGGTTTCTCCATCCTAACGGGATGCAGTGGGACATACGAGGGGTTTCTCCATCCTAACGGGATGCAGTGGGACATACGAGGGGTTTCTCCATCCTGACGGGATGCAGTGGGACATACGAGGGGTTTCTCCATCCTAACGGGATGCAGTGGGACATACGAGGGGTTTCTCCATCCTAACAGGATGCAGTGGGACATACGAGGGGTTTCTCCATCCTAACAGGATGCAGTGGGACATACGAGGGGTTTCTCCATCCTAGCGGGATGCAGTGGGACATACGAGGTGTTTCTCCATCCTAGCGGGATGCAGTGGGACATATGAGGGGTTTCTCCATCCTAGCGGGATGCAGTGGGACATACGAGGGGTTTCTCCATCCTAGCGGGATGCAGTGGGACTTACGAGGGAGGGGTTTCTCCATCCTGAAGCTCAGTCCAGTTTGCAGATGGTCACGGTGGATCCCACCGCGGTCCAGAACCTGAAGCCTGGATACAGAGGACCGTCAAACGGTTTCTCGTACCTGTGGATGAAATACTCTGTTAGAAGTGAACTGGGTCTCGTACCTCTGGGTCAAATACCGCGTTAGAAGTGAAATTCTACTTGAGTAAACATATTGGCATGGACATATACTTGTCCCCATTAACCCGTGAACACTGTCACTTTGTGCCGTGCTGCGAGCTTGTACATGTCATTTTTTTCTTATTTCTTATTTTAATGTTGAAAGTGTTCCAGGGGGTCCCTAGCTGGTACAAAATATTTTCAGATGAGGGTCTGTGGCCAAATATATATGAGTCCTTATTGGCACCTAAAGGTTTGAGAACTACTGTACTGATTTAGTAACCTGACTCCGCCAGATGGTGGCAGTAGTGAGTTCCTCCTCCTGCTTCCCATCTGGACTCTCTCGGGCAGAGACGATGTACTCCGAACCGGTTCTGATCAGAGCGATATGGGGCCGTAGATAGAGCCGCTAGAGGCGGGATCAACGCGAGACTGGTGACATATTGAAGCTGTGCCACAGCGTGTGTGGCAGCGTGTGTGGCCGAATGGTTTGCGGAGCGGTCTTGATACCGGAAGGTCGCCAGTTCGTATCCCCGGACCGGCACGTTAAAATTACCACCGCTGAAGTTCCCTTGAGCAAGGCATTGAACCACTACCATGAAATGTTCTATGAGCAGGGCCTGGCTGTAAACAAGTATCTGATGCTTAGTCCAGTTACCCTGGGTAAATATAGTAACTTTGCTTTGCTTTGCAAAAGTAAACACAACCTAACAAGACTACAACTCGAAATTATGATATGGGAATATCAGATTTTTGTCCCACTGCTTCCGGTTCATCGTTTCTGCGTTTCTGAGAGAGACCAGATGCAGGTAGGAAGAGTGAACTTGTGAGGTCAATACTGCCGCAATCTGGCGGAGTCAGGTTACTGATTTAGGGCACCACGGTCACACCAAAGTTTAATTCTACCTATGAGGGTGGATTCTGCCAATGCTTTTCCTTCATTGAAAAGCATTCGCCGTGTTCTTATAGAAGGCATTTGTAGAATTGGCCTCAGGTCTTAATGGGTTGAAATTAAGACCTTAAAAGGTATATTCAGTGATTTCACTTAATTCAAATATCACTTATTTTTACTTATTTTTTGTATAATCCTCCCTACTATAAAGTGTGCTGACCATATAAGGAGTTCCTCCCTGTCCCCAGTGAGCCCCTGGGGTCAAAAAACCCTAGTTTCGGTTTGGGCTTTGGGCGGCAAAGCTTTCATCCAATCAGGATGAGAGGGGCCTTCCTCCAATCATGATCGAGTGGGGCGGGCCTTGGTGTGTGTGCTGTTGGTCTGTTGTACTTCCCTCACTGTAGAGCGTGTGCATGTGCACATCTTGTTACCAGGGCGGACCGTTTTCTTCCCCCAAATCACCCAAATCACTGAATGCTCCTTTAAAATGTCGATACTCGAGTAAAGCAGTGAAATGTACTTGTACTTGGAACCTACTGTGATTTATTGTGGATACCATTCCCGAATACAAGAACGCTCGCCCCGTGTTAACCCCGGCGACACTCGGAACGGTCACCGCCTGGAATTCCTATTCTAAACGTAACCTCAGTAAGCTATGCCTAAACCCAACCTTATTCCTAAACGTACAACCTCAGTAAAACTATGACTAAACCTCAACTTATTCCAACCCTTAAGGTCTCCACACACCGGGCGCGAATCGGATGCGAATTCTGATTTTTAGCGGCCTTTCTCCATCGGTTTTCCGAAAAACGCGGCCGGTGTGCAACCACCTTTACCGTCAGTAAAACGAAGTAAATGGTAAATGGTAAATGGTGCATTTATATAGCGCCTTTATCCAAGGCGCTTTACAGAGATTGTGCATTACATTCACCCATTCACACACACATTCATACACCGATGGCAGCGGAAACCATGCAAGGCACCAACTAGCACATCGGGAGCAATTAGGGGTTCAGTGTCTTGCTCAAGGACACTTCGACACTAACTCTGGGGGAGCCCGGGTTCGAACTGGCAACCTTACGGTTACCATCCAGGCACTCTACCCCTGAGCCACCGCCGCCCCTGTGGTGGGCGAGGGGTCCACCACGGGTAACAATGGGGGAAAGAGTGTGTTTTGGGGTGAGCGGCGCGCTCGTGTGCGTTCAATGTACTTCTACGGTCATTTTGGATAGCGCCCACCCCCCTATACCTGTGGATGAGCTGGGCCTGGCCGTTGTGTACTGTATGTTATTTTGGATAGCGCGCCCCCCTATACCTGTGAATGAGCTGGGCCTGGCCGTTGTGTATGCGGTAGAAGGCCAGCACCCCGGCGTGTTGGTCCAGGTAGACCCCGACCCGCCGGGCCTTGGGCGAGCCCAGCAGGGTCTCCTGGCCTCGGTGCCAGAAGGAGAAGCCCGTCCCGGACCAGTACAGGCACCACGACGACGCGTTGCGGCTTTGTGCAAAACAAGTTTTTGGACAGTACACCTACAGATTTTGTCCAAACATCACACAAATTGGTACACAGTCTTTCTAGAGCCATTCAACGAAACAGGTCTTTCAGATTTCTCAGACTCCATCCTGATTGGCTAAGATTGGCTTCCAAAGTTCGCAGGAGTGCTCAGTTTTAAACAAAATGGTGCAAATCATGAACACATCGTGTGATTTCCGTGAAATTGTGCACGCACATTCCCACTAGGCCGAGGAAGAAATGCCACATGAACATTTTCAACTCAGCCTCATGGTGGCGCTATAACTGGCCGGAAAGTGTTTTTACCTCTAACTGCATGGATCTGTGGATAACTTTGTATGCCAACTCCCTAGAGGCCAAGGAAAAACCTTTGCCTGGAATTTTTCACATCTGCTCTTTATAGCGCCACCAGGAGGCCGACATATGTAAAACACATTTTCTAATATTACTCCTTCAAATTTTATCCAAATTTCACGCAAATCAGTACACATGCTCTCCATAGTCATGTCGGATCAAGAGGGGTTTGTTTGATTTCTCCTAATCCACCCTCATTGGCTACGATTGGCTTCTAAACTTTTCAGGAGTAGCCCGCTTTGTACCCGTTTTGTACAAATCGCCACAACTACTCAACGCAGCGTCCGATTGCGGTGAAACTGTGCATGCATATTCCTACTAGGATGAGGAAGAAATGCCACTTGACAGTTTTCAAATCAGCCTCATGGTGGCGCTACAACAGGCCAAGTTGCGTCTCTCTCACACACACACACACACACACACACACACACACACACACACACACACACACACACACACACACACACACACACACACACACACACACACACACACACACACACACACACACACACACACACACACACACACACACACACACACACACACACACACATATTACTCCTAAACATTTTGCCAAACATCACACACACTGGTGGAGACCTGTGCCCAGAAGGGCACTTTTTCTAGTTATATTTTGTTTCTGCCAGTGTGAATTAATGCAGCATTATTCTTTCATTTTATAGGACTACCAGCAGGCCCTGGGATTAAGATCTCATAGACATACTGGCATTGGTGTAAAATAACTACCGTAAGTGCAATTACAGAATTGATTTTAAATTACTCTTATTCACATTCAAAGCTAGATCCGGTCTTGCTCCAGCATACTTATCTGACTTACTCGACCCTTACGAGCCAGCTCGCGTACTGAGATCATCCGGATCGGCCCTTCTGACCATAAAATCAGGCTGCAAAAGAATTGTAGGTGACCGGGCCCCTGGAGATCAGGCTTGCCGAGTCTGTGTCACATTTTAAATCGCTCCTAAAGACTCATTTTTACAGAGCTGCATTTAGCCCATCACCCATGTGATTCTTTTATTTTGTATTATCTTCTATTATGTTCTATTGACAAATGTCTTCTATTGTATTCTATGCCTTTTTGATCCATGTTTTCTCTATATATATTTCTGTTAAGCACTTTGTGACTTGTTCTTAAAAGGTGCTATATAAATAAAGCATTATTATTATTATTATTATTATTATTAAGTAGCCTACTCAAGTACTGCACTTAAGTACAATTTTGATGAAGCAAAGCATACTGATTGATGAGACAAAGGTGAAGGAGAAACCAATGGTTTCTAGTCTAGAGCTTGTGCATTAAGTGAAACAGTTTGACTGTTTACGTCGAGAGCAGCATCAAGCGATGATTGTCGGAGCACACTTTAACAACACTGACAATGAGGTGACCTCCCCCAGGGTGAATGAAACGGTGCAGCATAGTCCCAATGGAGTTCTGAACACTGAAGATATATAATATATTCCCCGTGTGCCTCACAATACGGTAAACCATGCACCAAAGCTCATCATTTTCCTTTGACCCAGATGAACTCCAGACGGCTCACAGCCAAATCTCTACATTAATCGCAGTGGCAATAGTGCACATCTTGCCAGTTAGTGCCACGTTTGCTACTAAAACTATGACAAACCTTATAACCTTCTTCACTGACGAAAAACTAAATAAAAACCTACAATGACAAAAATTTAAGACTACCAAATACATTGACAATTTTGTCAACAAATAAAGACTACTAGACATGTTTAGGAGGGACTAGTGGAGACGAGATCCAGTAGAACTAAAAGACAAGTCCTTTTGTGTTTGGTTGCGCTCGGGTGTTGCACTCTAAAATTAGCCGATCTACAAGCTCACGACGCATCGCATTTTCGGCACGCAAAAGTGTAAATCAGGCATTACGGCACCATCAAAGCCCGCCAAAATACTTTGTCGACAAAATCAACATAGATTTAAGTTGATTAATATCTTCTCAGCAGGCCAAATGACGTCATGATGACGTTATGACATCCTCCAGTGACGTTCAGGACTAGGCTGCCAGATCACAGCCCATATGGGGGTGATCTTTATGCCATCTTGAAATAATATAGCTTATTGTGGGCCAGATCTGAGTAGTTCTATGACTGAAGTTGATCTGGCCTCGATCGGACACTATCTGATTCATCCAGCTGTCTCAGTGGGCAGAATTTATGTTGGTTGAAATCAGGTGATATTCTGGGCCAGATCTGACTAGTCTTGGTTTGACTTGATCTGGCCCCAATCGAGACATCACTAATTCGTCCAGGTCCTGACCGTGCTTGCTGACTAGACAAACTACATTAAATTTGGAGGTCAAAATGAACACTGCTGTCATGTAACCCCAAAGGAAGATATGGCTATAGCTTGCATTGATTGGTCATTTGCCATGCAACCCCATGGGGTTATAGAGCACCGAAGTCTGACGTCAATATCGGTATAGGGCGCTAAGTCCACAGGTTCATGTACTTTTTATTGTCTCCACCAGGCCGAAGGCACGGGGAGAGAGTATGTTTTTCACTCCATCCGTGTGTGTGAGTCCGACCGTGTGTGTGCGTGTGTCCGACCGTCCGTCTGTTACCAGCTAGTCTCTCAAGACAGATTGTTGACTCACGTCGTCGCTGTTTTCCCGAATATTTGCCGACGGGATTCTCAGATTGGTTAGCAGCTAATCTCCGGCACCATTAACCCGGTCGATGCCAAATTTTGCACACATGCTCCATGGATGCCAACGATGAACCTCTGCCCCAAATTTTCCAGAACGGCCTGTTATAGCGCCACCAGGAGGCAGACTTTTGAAAAATATTTTTTTTGATATTACTCCTCCAGATTCTGTCCAAAAATCCCGCAAATCGTTACACACCATCTCTATAGTCATGTGTTCAAGCCGGATCTGTCCGATATTTCAGATTCCATCCTAATTGGCTAACATTGGCTTTCAAAGTTTGCAGGATTGGCCCGTTTTGAACAAAAAGCCTCAAATGAACGCAGCATGAAATTTACGTGAAATCTTTCACAGACTTTCCTACTAGGCTGAGGAATATATCTATCCCACCCTTTTCACATTGTTTTCAAATGATTTACATCAGGAAGCAAGTGTTGAACCCCCTTCCATTGTAGCCTTCACTTGGTTTGCTCCAGCAGTTTGCAAACTCTGCATGCAACTACTGCAGAACTTTGACAGAGTAGCATACGTGGAGACTGTGATAAGAAAGGCTGTAGCACTTGCTCCTACGGCCTGGGGGCAGGACCTTAGCCTTGCAGTGGCCAGACGCGAATCTACCGGTGGCAAAAAAAAAACTTGCCTTCGGCCACACGACGGTGTGATATTAGTCTGGCACTTGTCAGTGGGGAGTGTTGGGTGGAAGGAGTAGAACGAAGGCCCTACGACGTCCTCCCGGTGGGGGCTCCTCACTGGCAGGTGAGTCAAGCCCAACACACACAGTCTGTGAAGCGGGTGCGCAGGGACGCGTCACAGTATTGCCGCGCGTCATAACCGCACATTAACACCCACAGGACGCGGCACGCTAGTACAGACCTGCCAGCCACGCCCACGTTTACCCGGATGGAGGCCGTGCGGCAACGCCTGGGAAAAAAAGCGGCGCATCGGAGCGTCAGGCGAGGCGTGAACGCGTGCCAACGTGCGTCTGACGCCGCCGGTGTGGGATAGGTTCATTGAAAAATAACGGAGGCGGCTGTTTTGACACGCGGCGTTCACAGACGGTGTGTGTTGGGCTTCAGTAGGATACAACAGCTGCAAAAGATCTGTATGTGGAGGAATGATTTGACATAACAATTCAATTGGGGAGAAAAGGAGGGTAAAAAATAACTCTGGAAAGTTTGGGCGTTTACCGAGAAAAAGTGTAAAACCATTAATATTTACATCAGGAGGAATGTTTCTTTAATCTGCATGTAACCAAACACTAATTTCAACACATTTTAGTGACACATCAATGATTCTAGCTGGATGCATGTTTGTTTATTCTCTGATATACACATTAATGTTGACATACCCTGCAACCCCTTAGCCAGTTTGACATCCTAATATATATATGAGAGATATGTTTCTATTTCTTTTTTATTGCAGTATATTAGCAGGGTACCATAGCAGCTCATTAAACAAGCGTACGTATTCACAAAAAAAGAAAAGAAAGAAAAAACAGGTACGGTTGTCCTCATTTACAAATACGTATTACTTTCACTCCCAATACCTTTCAAATATTGTACTTTTGACTCCAATAATCAATTTCTAGGAAAGGGACCCCCGGGACCCAAACCTGGTCTAGGGCAGGGGTTCTCAACCCGTGGGTCGCCAAATTATTTTAGGGGGTCCCCAAATTTCTTTTTTTCACGATTTTTCAAAAATAGCAGACCTACAAGCTCGTAGCGCGCCACTCGGTGGCGCGCTATGAGCTTGTAGATCTGCTATTTTTCAATAGCTAAATTATAACAATGCTTAAAACACCAAAAGGGGTTCCCGCCCAAAATGGTTTAAGGTTATTGTAGCAGTCAATTTATATTGGGGGTCGGGAGGGGGCGGGGCGGGGGTCCCCAGACATTGCCAAAGCATTTCCGGGGGTCCCCGGCCAAAAACGTTGAGAACCCCTGGTGTAGGGCCGGGTCACCAATGTGTCCGTGGCAAGACTTGTCCTTGTCCATGGCAAATTTTAGATTTTGTTTTTTCACAAGACCCAATTACTGAAGGTCAATCTCCAGGTTTTCTTCTGAATATGTATGACACAATGACACTATGTATGGCACATTAAAAGTCCACTAGGACAGTGGTTCTTAAACTTTTTATTTTATTTTCACAGACCCACTTAAATCTGAGTGTACAAATGGAACCAAATGGACCTGTAGGCTAAGGGTGCATTTGGTTCCATTTGTCACACTCTCAGAGTTACAGACCTGTTATGGTCATTCAGGGCTAGCGCTTTGTGTCTCACAAAATGGAATTACGACAAAAATAGGTCCACCACAAGCTAACATGGCGATGACCCTTGGTCTGGTGGGGATCGTGTTTTATCTCTGCTTCTGTTCAGACTCAATTGAATGCATGCATTTCATTTTGGGAAATGTAGACTGTCCGATATGTTTGATAATATCACAATTTAATTAAAATGTATGTTAAAAGTGACGTAAAAGTGACGTGATTGATTAAAAAGTCAAAGCTCTATGTGCTGGCAGTAATCATTGCTATATATAGAGTGTTTGTTCAGTAACCGACACCCCCCCCCCCCCCCCTCTCTCTCTCTCTTCAGCTTCTTTAGTGAATGGAAAATACATTTTCAGGTGGGTTGCCAGAATGTCCAGGGACGTGCACACATAGATATCAAAGGAGGCTTCAGCCCCTGCCCTTTTACCCGCCTGTAAAACAACTCTCCAGACCACGAACGCAGCATTTACTGTGGTGAAACAAATGCAAATGCCCTCCTCTCCTTTCCATGCCCTGCCGGAAGGCAGCATTCAGGAGAATTGTTTTTTTCCCCCCCCAAAGTCTCCTGAACTTCTTGAACGCAGCATTTTGCATTGAACGAATTTGTTTTTCGAAATCCATGTCGTACACCGCATCTCCAGTAGATAAAGAGTGCAGGGTAGCTGATCTACAAGCTCTCAATGATCTTGTAGATCTGCTATTTTCGCTATTTTGGGCCAAGAGTTGTCTCTTATGGGACTTCAGCCCCTGCCTCTCTAACACTCTCTGCACGAGTTCTCTCTCTCTCTCTCTCCTGATTGGATGAACTGGGTATCCCGACCGGAAAATGTATTTTCCGTTTACTGAAGAGGAAAAATATTCTCTATGGTTTTCTCTTGGCAATATCGGGCGCAGTGGAGTAACTACAAGTATTTTTTTTGCCGGTGGAAAACAAATCCCTTTTTGGCCAAAAAGTACCTTTTATACGTGTGGTAGGGGGGCTCAGAGTGCTTCCACTAAGGAAAGTAGGCTTTCTAATGACACAACCCGCCTTTGTATTGGTGAGTAGCAAAAACGTTCTTTTTATTTACGCTTGTTATTAGACGAGAGGCTGGTCTGCATTCATGCGAGCCCCGGAAGTCATCGGTAACATAGCTCTAAATGCAACGGCATTAGAGCTATGGACCAGAGCTAGGGAGACCCCTGTTACTGAACATACACTCCATCTAGAGCAATGAATATAGAGCCAAAAATTAAAAATAAAGAAATATCACTCACAGCATTTTTAAGAAGATGTCAACCAGAATGTTGTTTTTTTTTTTTTTTTTTTGTAACAAACGTAACCGTGGTGACAAGAATATAACTGGTACAAGCCGGCAGTGGCATGCAGGAAGTTCCATCCTGGTGACAGGAAGTGACGTCATCAGTCTGTGATGAAGTGAACAAAGGTGACGGGAAACACTCCTCTCCTGCTGGGCTCTCCTTCAATATGGCCGATCTGACACACGCACAATCAACATGAAACACAAGTTGTTAAGACACAGGCCTGCGACAATTATCACATCAGTGGTTCTCAAACCTTTTAATGTCAAGGACCCCCAAGTTGGTTATGCCTTAGATTCCACGGACACCCATAACTCTGAAAGTGTGCAAATGGTTCTATTTGTTACACTCACAGCGCGCTCTACAAGCTCATAGCGCAGCACAAACTGACGCGCTATTCGCTTGTATACATTATCGGACTATTTTTTTTAGCCAAAGTATAAAAGAATGTGATTGAACTCAAATCTAAAATGACACAGATGCTTTACCGGTTTTGAGGGGTTCATGATTACAGTGGTTGCCAACGTTTTAAGATTAAAAACTTGTTTTAGTTCCCACATTTTTTGTATTAAATCCATGGTGGCAGCAGAACCAGAGTGGTACCGGGGTGCATACTTAACAGTCCAACAGCCATTAGTACGAATACACCACCGCTCCCGACATGCGCAGCAGGTAAAAACTAACACGTGGCTCCCAACATGCATGGCAGGTTAAAACTAACCCATGGCTTCCTGTAAGGTTAGGTTTCAAAGTCAAAGTCATATGATTTGTCACACATTTGTTACCGCAGTGGAATTTGTTCTCCGCATTTGACCCATCTCCATTTGCCACGCTCGGGAATCATTTTCATCAGTTGATTTGACCCCCCAATCCAACCCATTGATGCTGAGTGCCGAGCAGGGAGGCATTGGGTCCCATTTTTACAGTCTTTGGTATGACTAGGCCGGGGATCAAACCCCCAACCTCCCAGTTTCAGGGCGGACACTCTAACCACAAGGCCACTGTCTGGATTAGGGTTGGGTAGGGTGTCGGACTAATGCCTGTCGGGACTGTTGGAACCTGAACAATGGAACCTACCAACCACTCCGGGTCATCCTCTCCGTCCACCACGATCACCTCTCCCTCTGTGAACGTCAGCTCATCTGGGTTGTCAGCCGCACAGTTGTAGATGGCCTTCACCCTCTGGGGGCGCTGTTTCTGATGCACAGTGCACGCAGGCGCACACGCACACGCACACACGCGCGCACACACACACACACACACACACACACACACACACACACACACACACACACACACACACACACACACACACACACACACACACACACACACACACACACACACACACACACACACACACACACACACACACACACACACACACACACACACACACACTTTTTTCAAAGGTATGCCAGTGAATCAATGAATAGTGAATATACTAAAGATTAAGCAATGATGGGGCGGCTTGGCGCTAGCCACTAGCTTTTGTTTTTGCCTCTAGTTGTTTTTTAGGGGCGCTAGCTGGTAACTCCTATACTAGCCATGGTTCACATGGCTGGTTCACAGTCATGTTTCAGGGCTACTCCTATACTAGCCATGGTTCACAGTCATGTTTCAGGGCTACTCCTATACTAGCCATGGTTCACATGGCTGGTTCACAGTCATGTTTCAGGGCTACTCCTATACTACTAGCATTAGCCCCACTAAAGGAGCTCACTCTGCCGCTCTAATGTAGCAGCTTCAGGGAGAGGTTCCATGGGCTTGACTAGCGTCAGCCTCCACGCTGGCTGCCTCATGTCTCGCACCGAACACAGCTTCGTGCTGCGGTCCTCGTCTCGATGCGATAGCGATACATGTCGAAGCAGCCATAGCGTGGAGGCCAGCGCCAGTCCAGACTCCAGGCAGCCCCATATGGAACCTTTCACTCCGCTATTGTACACAACCATACTATATAAACAGTGATATAAACAGCTTCTTCCTTTGGGTGAATTTGGGTGTGTTGTTTGTTGTCTGCTCTGATGATGGCACCGCAATGAGCTACAGGCTGGGTTGTGCACCGGCATATAAGGTCCGACAGGCTGAAACTAGTCCTGTGAGAAACGTTCCGGGGTGAATAAACGGACGGCCGTGCGCATGCAATGAAATATCGCAAGTCGGCTGGTGATTTTGATACACTGTAACGAATGTCGATTTCGATACGAAACGAGAATCGTTGGCATTCCTGCATAACTTCCGGGTTTGATGATGATGTCACGCGCATACCCTCTATAGAAAATCGGCTATAGCTAATGTGATCGTCGTCTATTTAATAGTCTTCAAAAGCATTCATATTTTAACTGCATGGTAACCAGGATTTAGTATTTAGCCACTAACATTGGCGCGTTGTTCAATCCAGCTCAAAGACCGGCGGGCCCCAGAATTGTGTGCGATATAGCGATACGATTATTAATTAATACAAAGCTCAGAAACACGTTAAAGACGTTCCTGGTGCCACGGGATTTCATGAAAAACACGTCCTTGGCGTTCAATGAGGTAAAATGTGTGCGTGCATGTGTGAGCTTACAGGGATGGTGGTTCTGGGTTTGGGTGTAGGAGGAGAGGTGGGACTGGAGTTCTGAGGGGATTTGGGATGAACCGGACCCGAAGCTGCAAGAGACAAAACTCGATTTTTATCAATCAATCAATCAATCAATAAAACGCACACTGTATCCAATTAATGTACACTGAGGAGCTCTGTGTCGAGTCACCCTGTCTGGATCTAGTTTGGGCTTTGGTTTTGGAATGCAGTGTTGTAAAGTAACTAAGTAGATTTACTCACTGTACTCACTGAGTCACTGTACTTTTACTTTACTGGAGTATTTTCCATTTTCAATACTTTTACTTCTACTCCAATACATCTGATCCCAGAGGCAATATTGTATTATTTGAAAACTTGATTTACTAGTTGCTTTGTAGATTTTGATTATTATTTAACATGAACTACTACTATTTGAAAATAGACAATCTAAAAGCTCACGGCCTGTTGTGAGCTTGTAGATCTACAATTTTCAAAATATTTTAATACATTTTATACATTATGATACCTTGTGAAATGGGACATTCTGCATAATGAGTACGTTTACTTTTGGTACAGTACTTTGTGTATTTTTATGCCAATACTTTCGTACTTTTACTCAAGTAAATTTTGATTACATTTTTACTAGTGAATATAGCCTATTGATACTTTTACTCAAGTAAATAAATGCAGTACTTTCAGTGAAATTGACCAATCATTCAGAATTGAGTATTCATTTAAAATATCTACATAAAATGGCATTTATTTACATGACTTTTGAAACACATCAATAAATGGACATGGCATACATTTGTGTGTGTGTGTACCTGATTTGTCAAACGATCTCATCCTAACTGGAGGTCTTTTGGGGAATTTCTGCCCCAAGCTGAAAACACCAACACCAACACACACACACACACACACACACACACACACACACACACACACACACACACACACACACACACACACACACACACACACACACACACACACACACACACACACACACACACACACACACACACACACACACACGTACGTACGTAGCCTGGTTAACCACTCCCCCTTGAAAACATTGAATTCCCTTATGTGATTTCAAGGGGGAGTGGTTATAACCAGGTTAATACACATGTACAGGACAGGAGTCAGTGGTTAAAACAATATCTGTGGTACTCAATTATCCATCAATGAATGCGTCTTCTTCAGTAGTATATGGCTTTGTGATCATGACATAAACGGGTCAAATCAGTGGATAGCAGGCTACTCAACGCTTCTCAACGCCCACCGGCACCTACCCGACAGCAGGTGTTTTGGGACTCTTGGGTCCGGCGCTGCTGCGTCCGCTCTGGTGAGCGGGGACGGGCGGAGGGGGAGGAGGCTGTCTGAACGACGGCGATGTCGCCGCGGCGGCGGACGGAGGAGGCGGCGGTCCCATCGGCGGTGCTGCCGCCGGCAGCGCCGCGGGAACGGCGGCCGGGGGGAGCGGAGGGAGGGGGGTGTTCCTGGGGTCCAGCGTGCTGGTCCTCCTGCTCACCGGGGGAGGAGGGACCGCCGGGGGAAGAACTGACACACAGTCACACACACACACACACACGCACACGCACAGTATCGTATAGGTCAATAGCACAGTCTGGAATCGTCTTCCAGGCGATATGCGTACCATCAAAGCTAAAGCTTGTTTTAACCCATTTCGGCCTGACCTCAAAATTACAAAAAAATCTTCTAAATCCTCGCTTCAAAAATAGCAGACCTACAAGCTCATAGCGCGCCACTCGGTGGCGCGCTATGAGCTTGTAGATCTGCTATTTTTCAATAGCTAAATTATAACATAACGTTTAAAACACCAAAAGGGGTTCCCGCCCAAAATGGGTTAAAAGGAAACGTAAAAACATAATATACCATATACACTCCAGACATACAATGACATCTTAGCTTACATACCGGCGAGTGTACAAATGGAACCAAATGGACACTGAATGTAAAATTGTACGGTAAGAATTCAAAACCGTAGTAGTGCAACTTCAATTCATGAATATTACTGTAAATGAAATACCATGTGATATATTGCGTGGTGTCAGAATGGCATAGGCTGGCCTACTCGAGGCCTACTAGGCCTACCAGTATCGGCATCTTTCCCGATGGTCGACACGCAGACAGACAGACACGCAGACAGACAGGACTTACCATACATGGACATGTTCCTCTCCGGGGTGTGAGGGTTGGGAGGGTCAGACGATGACCTCTGTCTTCCTACGGTCTCCATGGCAGCGGCTTTGTTATGTCCAGGACCTGTCATAGTGGTCTCGGGTTATTTAGTATGTTTTTTTCTTCACCCTTTTTTTGGCCAAATCGATTCCTCCCCAGTCCCCCGCATATTGTGGTCACTGCCTACCGACTCGGATGCCAGTGAGGAGCCCCCACCGGGAGGACGTAGGGACTTCATCCTACTCTTCCCGCCCAACACTCCCTGCTGACCGGTGCCGCCCCCAGCCCGTGGGATTAGGTGCAGTGCCAGTGATACACATCACCCTCCCTGGCCCGGGCTTCCCTTCTGTGTTCGTATATACAACAGGGTTTCTCAAAGTGGATGCCGGTCCCAGAGGTGCCACAGAATACATTGATATACTATTTGGAATTCATCAATGTCAGTTTAACCACTTTACTCTATACTTATTACTTTGCACTGTACTTGGTGTGTTCTTTTTCAATCAACGTACACCAAAATAAATATATATATATATATATATTCTTGGTGAATGTTCCACCCCAGAATAGGGATACTGGTGTTCCAAGTGGTTTCACGTCAAGTACAAGTTATTTTCGATCTGTCAGAGAGGGGTACCATGGATGAAAACATTATTATGTGCCCTGGGCCAAAATTGTTGAGAGAACCACTGGCATAGACACTCGACAAACCCGGATGCGCCACGGTGGATTCGAACACACAAGTGGCTTCCAATGTAATATTCGATGTCACTTCCTGACTTGCCTACGTAATTTGTGACGTTTGGAAACCCTGACTAGGGATAGTACAATAACTGTTATTGTCATTTATATAAAATCTTAAATGAACAATGATCACAAATAAGTCACAGAATTTCCCCGCCCCCCTAAATACGCCCCCTTTCGGGGTTAGTGGTGATAGCGTGACGTCACTCCATAGACACTACATGTTAACCGAGGTAATTTAAGAAGTCTACAACTTTTGTTTTCTCAAGGTAAGGTTTGTTCTATCTGTTCGACCTGATTTACCATCTTGTTTGCTTCATAATAATATTGGTCTGTCACATTTTTACATTAGAAAATGTACTTAGATTCTCCAGAGAAAAAAACGTGTAAATGCTAATGTTAAAGACACCACTATTTACCGGAAGTGGGCGTGGAAAGCGGGCTGTGAGATAGGCCTATTGACCGTGAGCTTGCAGATCGGCTATTTGTTTGGCGAATGTTCCGCCCAGAATAGGGATGCCGGGGGGTACAAGTGTTTAACAAAAGTGGCATTTGAAGTTTTAAGCATATTTCGATTATCGTGACGATTATCGTCCCACATCCCATGCCTAATTCTGACATAGAGGCACCAACCTTTAGCGGGAACTCTCGGCGGCAGCGGTGGATGGGCCGCCCCGGCGGGGACCACCGGGGGCGGGCTGAGGTCCAGCATGGTGCCGTAGGTCTCGTTGCTGAGCATCATGCTGGGACGGTGGTCGCGGTGGTCCACGGGGACGTTGGCTCGCTGCTTGTCCCGGGCCAGGCAGGCCGCGTCGCGCGCCAGAGCCGCCAGCGAGGGTTGCAGCGGCGAACCCGTCGTCCCCCCGGGGACGAAACAACTCACCGGACGCTCCTCTCTCCTCTGGGGGATCGGCTGCACGGAGGGAACAGCAAAACGGTCGTGGAGCGAGTATGAGGGTTTAGTTCTTTACTTCCAGGACAGAGTACAGCACTTCACACATTTTCAACCTCCTCATTATGTAATTTCTTTATCTTTATCTTTTCCACGAATGCTCATTTTCAGATGGCTCCATTTCGGTCTACTCATGATGTGTCTCGTTGGTGCGCTGGATCAGAAACTTGCCTGCCAATGACAATAATGGGGAATCTACAGAAAGCTTCCGATAGAAACTCCATGAACCTCGTCTGAGGCACTGATGCCCCTTTTCCACCGGGGGTTGAACCGGTTCGGTTATTTTTCCCCCCCGCCTAATATTGAACCAGTTCAGAATGTTTCCACTGAAAATCTATTGGTTCAGAACCCTAGAAAAGGTGTTTGGGAACAAAAAAAAAACGGTTCCATGAAAGCACCACAAGAATCTAGAACGGAACCAGTTCTAGAACCAAAGTTCTTTTGGTGGAAAAGGGGCCAAAGTGAGCATCTTGAGCATTAGTGAGGACCAATTATACAAATCTACACGAGAGGAGAGAAGTGGAGAGGATCTCACCTTATCCTCCATCTCATCTTCACTCTCGTCCAGGTCTTCTTCGTTCCTCAGCCTCCATTCATACTCTACGTGAACGTGAACGTTGAACTTCCCCGCCTGGGCCTGGATCAGCTGGAAGAAAGACGCAGAAACACACAGCATTATTTACAACCTCGTCTTTTAAAACCTTAAAAAGCTGCTGCTGTCACTCTCGCAACAGAGAGGTCGTCAAGAACAGGGGTTCTCAACCCGTGGGTCGCGACCCCTCGGGGGGTCGCCAAATTATTTTAGGGGGTCCCCAAATTATTTTCCAAAAAAAAAAAAAAAAAAAAAACATTTTTTTTTAAAATTTTATTTTCACGATTTTTCAAAAATAGCAGACCTACAAGCTCGTAGCGCGCCACTCGGTGGCGCGCTATGAGCTTGTAGATCTGCTATTTTTCAATAGCTAAATTATAACAATGCTTAAAACACCAAAAGGGGTTCCCGCCCAAAATGGTTTAAGGTTATTGTAGCAGTCAATTTATATTGGGGGTCGGGAGGGGGCGGGGCGGGGGTCCCGAGACATTGCCAAAGCATTTCCGGGGGTCCCCGGCCAAAAACGTTGAGAACCCCTGGTCTAGAATATGTTTCGCGTCAAGGACTTCCCAAATGTAGTTTGTACAAAATGTGTGGTATCTATGTATGGTAAGTCCTGTATGTCTGTCTGTGTGTCCCAACAAGATTGTGTTGTTAAAATGTGGGGAGAAGAAAATGTGAAAGTCCTTAATCCATTGAGACCTGGAACGCATCCATGTCACGTTAGCGTTTAACCACATTAACCATTAACCCATTTTGGGCGGGAACCCCTTTTGGTGTTTTAAACATTATGTTATAATTTAGCTATTGAAAAATAGCAGATCTACAAGCTCATAGCGCGCCACCGAGTGGCGCGCTATGAACTTGTAGGTCTGCTATTTTTGAAAAATCGTTAAAATGTGCCTTTTTCTTTCCGAATTTTTTTTTAAATTTCGACGTCAGGCCTGAATGGGTTAAAGGACCACTTCACCACTTTTCAACTTCTCTTCCTATAATTGGTCCTAACTAATGTTCAAGATGCTAAAATACCACAATTCTTTCCTACTCAGTCTGTGTCTCATAGGAAGGCTGTGGGCAGTTCAGAAACCCGTCCACCAGTGACATCATCGATGGTGAATCCAAGCTAATAGAAACGGCAGGCTTTCTTTTCCTGAAAAGTTGCAATGCAAAAGTTGAAGCCATCGTTCTCACGATAATAAGAATCTAAATATATTTTAAAACAAATCTCGTTTAAAAAAAAATCTGCCTAATGATGATGTCACTGGTGGACGGGTGTCCGAACTGCCCAAAGCCCTCCTATGAGACACAGACTGAGTAGGAAAGAAATTGGGTGTTTTATCATGAACATTAGTGAGGACCAATTATATGAAGAGATGTGGTCCTTTAAGCCATTAAAACTGGGAAAGCATCTGTGTCACTTTAGATTTTTGCTGGCTAGCAGATATACAGTACAAGCTCGCAGTGCGCCACTTCGTGCCGCACTGCGAGCTTATCTGCTATTTGTTAACACAAGTGTTCAAGAAATATCTTGAATAATTTGAATAAATCTTCTCCAACATTTTCAGATGGGGGTCGGCGGCCAAGTACATATCATTTTGGGGGTACGAAAAGATTTGAGGAACACTGATTTAGAAGGCATTTGTAGAATCGGTCAGTCTAAGGATTAAGTCATTGCAGTCAGGTGACTATACGTGTTGACTGTGACAGGCCCAGTGACAACGTTGGCATAGAGAATGTGAGTGTGGCTATACTGTAACCACCACAACTCACCAGTTCCTCACACTGGGTGTGACACAGTATAACCATGTGCCGCCTCAACTCACCAGTTCCTCACACTGGGTGTGACACAGTATAACCAGTGCCACCACAACTCACCAGTTCCTCACACTGGGTGTGACACAGTATAACCATGTGCCACCACAACTCACCAGTTCCTCACACTGGGTGTGACACAGTATAACCATGTGCCACCACAACTCACCAGTTCCTCACACTGGGTGTGACACAGTATAACCAGTGCCACCACAACTCACCAGTTCCTCACACTGGGTGTGACACAGTATAACCATGTGCCACCACAACTCACCAGTTCCTCACACTGGGTGTGACACAGTATAACCAGTGCCACCACAACTCACCAGTTCCTCACACTGGGTGTGACACAGTATAACCAGTGCCACCACAACTCACCAGTTCCTCACACTGGGTGTGACGCAGGCGTTTGGCGATGTCCAGTGGTGTCTCGCCCGCTTCATTTGCTGAAATGACAAACCATGTGATTAGGAGCTACGCTGGTGCAGTGTAGGCCAGTGGTCGGTTTCCAAGTGCTTCAAATTCCAAGGCCTGCCGCCGGTTTGGTATGCATTAGGCTGGGTTTATTATCCCGTGACCCACAGCAGAAATGTTATGTTCTCGCCGGGACCCAAACTTGTGAAAACAGCAGATCTGCTATTCGGCTATTTTCACTACTCCTTAAACATTGGTTTTCTACTTTATGACAATTCTTAGATTTTCTTTGATTTCTTCATGACATTACTGGCATTTTTTAATTCATGAACATGCTTGCTTTTTTGGAAATGTTTTATTTTTATTTCATTTTTCTTGAAATAATAATAATTAAAAACAAAATGTAGGACACAGAAAAATAAATAAAGGCACCGCGGCCTACAAATGGGTCCCGACCCAGAGTTTGGGAACCAGTTTCTAGAGGGTTAGGTACACTAGTGCTTAGTGGTCTTAGCTATCATAGTTGTCTTAGAAGGTTGGTTGGTAAGGGTTAGGCACACTAGTTAGTAGTTAGTGGTCTTACCTATGATAGTTGTCTTGGAGGATTGGTAAGTAAGGGTTATCCATACTAGTTAGTGGTCTTACCTATGCTAGTTGTCTTGGAGGGTTGGTAGGGTAGGTAAGGGTTAGGCACACTAGTTAGTGGTCAGGGGTAGAGTTTCCGGATGGTACCCGCAAGGTCGCCAGTTCAAACCTGGGCTCCCCCAGAGTTAGTGTCGAAGTGTCCTTGAGCAAGACACTGAACCCCTAATTGCTCCCGATGTGCTGGTTGGTACCTTGCATGGTTTCCGCTGCCATCAGTGTATGAATGTGCGTGTGAATGGGTGAATGTAATGCACAATCTATGTAAAGCGCCTTGGATAAAGGCGCTATATAAATGCACCATTTGCCATTTATTTTATTTCTTACCTATGCTAGTTGTGTTGGAGGGTTGGTAGGGTAGGTAAGGGTTAGGCACACTAGTTAGTGGTCTTACCTATGCTAGTTGTGTTGGAGGGTTGGTAGGGTAGGTAAGGGTTAGGCACACTAGTTAGTGGTCTTACCTATGCTAGTTGTCTTGGAGGGTTGGTAGGGTAGGTAAGGGTTAGGCACACTAGTTAGTGGTCTTACCTATGCTAGTTGTCTTGGAGGGTTGGTAGGGTAAGTAAGGGTTAGGCACACTAGTTAGTGGTCTTACCTATGCTAGTTGTCTTGGAGGGTTGGTAGGGTAGGTAAGGGTTAGGCACACTAGTTAGTGGTCTTACCTATGCTAGTTGTCTTGGAGGGTTGGTAGGGTAGGTAAGGGTTAGGCACACTAGTTAGTGGTCTTACCTATGCTGACAGAGGCCTTTCCTCTGAGCAGCAGCTTCAAGCATTCACTGTTGTTGGTCAGACTGCAGTAATGTAGAGCTGTGCTGCCTTTAGTGGTCTGTTGGTCCAGGTTAGCACTGGCACACGCACGCACGCACGCACACGCACACACACACACGCATATGCACGCAAACACACACAAACACACGCACAGCAGTTAACCGGTGGAATGAAACAAAGCCAGGATCGATCATTTACATAACTAGTCCTTACCCGTTCTGAATATATGAACAGCAAATGATGTTCAGTGTGGGTAATGCGATGTAATAGATCACATTACTGATAGGGGGGGGGGGGATTGTTTACAGAATAAATGCTGTAGTACAATCATAAGTACACCATTGATGTGTGATGTAAATTTGGTGGTAATATTCTGTTATTGAATATTTTCACTTTCGGTGTTGCACTTTGTAGTTCTGCTGCCCATAGAGATGCATAATCTATTGAACTCGGAGGTTGGCTTTGCTGTTTGTAAAGCAGGGCACATTGAGGCTGGAGGCTGTGCGGTGCTAGGTTCCTTGAGGCTATCCGTGCGCCGTGGCGTTTTGAGAAGGCGTCCTAAGTGAGCAGCAGTCTTGCTCTATGCTAAGGAAGTGTACAGACAGAATGACTGACTGACAGACAGACAGACAGCGTTCAATTTAGTGTTGATATGCTACACACAGACATCTTTTGTACAGCAGTGGCTATCAAAGTGGGGTCCCTGGAGGAGTTCCAGGAGGTCTCCGGCTAAATGCGTTACCGCGGCTAGCTAAAAATTGCAGATGTACAAGCTTGAAGTACATCTGCTATGTTTTAACATTTTCGAAAGTATTTGAAAAAAATCACACCCGTGTGAAGTGAGGGGCGCACTTATCATGGTACATCATCGGACACATATGACGTAAATTCCCCATTCATTGTCAATAGGAATTTGATCTTTGTGTAGGACGAAAATAGCCGATTTGCTCGTCCACATATGACGTAAATTCTCCATTAATTTCTCAATGGGAATTTAATGTTTGTGTAAGACGAAAATCTACACTAATAGCTGAATAAAGGCCCTCAAAAATGTAATTAATTAAACGCAAATCTTCTCTTCTGGAGGTCCCCATGGCACAAAACGTTTTCAGAAGAGGGGATAACTACTGATGTACTGTATACTGATGTACTGTATGATACAGTATACTGTATACTGTGCTGTGTTGCTTACCTGTTCTGGGCCAGGAAGTCTACGATATGGAGCGAGTTCCTGTCCACCATCCTAACAGCCAGATGGAGCACTGTCTCTCCTGGCTCCTGTGGGACGCACGGACAACACCACGGAATTAGTTATAATCGGCAACACTATTTAATCCATTAAAACCTGACAACAGATGTGACTACAAGTGTCGTCTAAATCCTGACAGTTTGCTGAAAAACAAATGTTTTCTATGCCCCCCCCCCCCCCCATGTTCATTGGTCTAGCTAGAAGCAGTGAGTGGTGTCCTACGTGTTGATTGGTCTGGTGGATGGTCTCCATCAGGTCCACTCCCTCTGCGTAGACCTGGATGAGAGCCAGGATGTCTCGGTTCCGGACGGCCTCGGCCAGCACCTGCAGCCTGGACGCTGCGTCGGCGCAGTGTGGACGCGCAAAACACCTCTCTGTGTACTTACTGAGGATGTAGTCCTTCTTGATCTGCCTGCACGAGACACACACATGGAATTCACACTTTAGGGATTTAGTTCGTTTTAGCTCGAGTCCCAAAAAGAGAGATTTTTTTTTTATTAACCCTTTATTGCTTTTGACAATCCAGAGTGAAGTACAAACAAGTACATTATAGCCCAATACAGTAGCCATATGATGTCAAAAGTACTACCCCCCCCCCCACACACACACACTTTGTGCCCTTACAACTACCCCCCCACCCTTGGTCCAACATACAACATATGACAAAAAATACATACAACTACAAACAAAACAAATTAAGAAAACAAAAACAAATCACATAAATCACCAAAAAGAGAGATGTAGAGATGGAGGCAAGGGGCATTTTATTTTGAAATGCCCCGTAATTCACCCCGGTGAACCGGAAGTAGTTATCGGCCATTACTACTGGCCAATTATTATCGCTACTTTATCAGAAGCGTTAATATTGTAACTTGTAAATATTGTAACTCTAGTCAATTTAGGCCAATAATCACATATCGTTAGCCTCATAGCATAATTGCCTAAGTCAAATAGACATTTCTCCTAACTCTACTAGTCTCCTAACACTGCTGCTTCATTGTGCCTTGTTGCCTATGTCCTCAGCCTATCAGAATGCTTGTTACATTCCAACATAGGCAGAAAGTGCTTTTAACCCATTTAGACATGAGGCCAATTCTAAAAGTACTCACATGTCACTGCCGGGGCTGGGCTTGGTGACGCCCTGAGTGGACAGGTCTGCCTCCATGATGTCGTTGAAGCCGGCGTTGCCAACATTCTTTGCCAGCTACATAGGGCAGAAGCAACGCACACACGCGCACACGCACGCACGCACGCACACACACGCACACACACACACACACACACACACACACACACACACACACACACACACACACACACACACACACACACACACACACACACACACACACACACACACACACACACACACACACACACACACACACACACACACACACACACACACACACACACACACACATGAGATCAGTAGACCAAGTTCTCCTTGTTATCTCATTCATCAAATGTATACAGACATTGTAGGCGAGGAAATCTGAGGGGTTGACAGTGTAGGAGAGATAGATAGTATAAGAAAGCTGAGAGGGAGACAGTGTAGGAGAGAGACAGGGAAGCTGAGAGGGAAACAGTGTTTAGACAGACAGACAGACAGACAGACAGACAGACAGACAGACAGACAGACAGACAGACAGACAGACAGACAGACAGACAGACAGACAGACAGACAGACAGACAGACAGACACGGAAAGTAGGACAGCTGAGCTGAGAGGGAGACAGTGTAGGAGACAAAGACATGACAAGTGAGAGGGAGACAGTGTATTAAAGACAGACAGTAGGACAAGTGAGAGGGAGAACAGTGTAGGGAGAGACAGAAAGTAGGAAACTGAGGAGACAGTGTTCGGGGAGACAGACAGACCGTATTGGCTTGGGTCAGAGTTGTATTGGGTCAGAGTTGTACTGGGTCAGAGTTGTACTGGGTCAGAGTTGTACTGGGTCAGAGTTGTATTGGGTCAGAGTTGTACTGGGTCAGAGTTGTACTGGGTCAGAGTTGTACTGGGTCAGAGTTTCACTGTACTGTACTGTACTCACCAGCAGCTCAGAGTTTCCCAGCACATCCAGGTCCAGAGACTGTATCCTGGAGTAGTGGACGCCCATCTCCCTGTGGATGCCTGAGCACTCTATGCAGATCACAACGCCCAGGTTGGTAGACAGCCACGTCGGGTCTGAAACACAGAGCACACTTATTAGTTTAAAACAAAGTTTTAGATATTCACTTATTTATTTATTTATTTTTGATATTTTGTTCGAAGCCGAACGCAGTTTGTGTTCAGTTGGAGTATGCTGAAGCCTTTTAGTTGTAGCGCCGGTAATCGCACATCGATGATAGCAGATCTACAAGCTCGCAAAACACATCGCGATACGACACGCTTTCTATTTTCGTCACAAAATACCAGCACACAACTTGAATATAACTCTTAACTGGCCGAGTCGGCAGACAACCCTAGAGCACTTCCTTTTTTTTGGGATTGATTGATCTTTATCAAACAATCGGGGACGCCAGTGTCTCAGGGGTAGAGTGGCTGGTAGAGCAGCCGGGTGAGAACCGCAAGGTTCCCAGTTCGATCCCAAGCAGGCTCCCCCAGAGTTAGTGTCAAAGTGTCCTTGAGCAAGACGCTGAACCCCAATTGCTCCCGATGTGCCGATTGGTGCCTGTGTGTGAATGGGTGAATGTAATGCATAATCTCTGTAAAGCGCTTTTAAGCGTTATATAAATGCACCATTTACCATTTCTTTATACAGGTGAAGCCCCATTGAGATACAAGGGAGCGCCTGTTTAAGGCAGCAGCAACTGCCACTTACAAGTTGCAACTTACATACTAAACATACTAAGCACAGACTCTGGTGCACAGATAAATATTGTGAAGATATCGACTACAAGCTCACAACGCCTTGCACTGCGGCGCAGTGTGAGCTTGTATTCAAATGGCTGAAATGTATATAGGGCTGAAGTGGTTAACGTATGTTTTGCAAAATCTACAAAGTAACTAGTAAGAAACGTTTCCAAATCATTGTAGTGGAGTAAAAGTATAACATTTGCCACTGAGATGTGGCGGAGTAGAAGTAAAAGTACTGACATTTTTTAAATCCATTTTGGGCGGGAACCCCTTTTGGCGTTAGTATTATGTTATGCTTTAGCTATTGAAAAATAGGAGATCTACAAGCTCATAGCGCGCCACTGAGTGGCGCGCTACGAGCTTGTAGGTCTGCTATTTTAGAAAAATCGAAGAACGACTGACATAGAAACATAGCTTTTTCAGAAAACTGTCAGGATGTAGAAGACATTTCTAGAATCTGATCTCAGGTCAAAATGGGTTAAATATCATATCATATCATATCATATTTATTTATTTCATTTCAGTTATGGTTTTACATGATCATATTAATTTTTACTTTGTACTTATTATTGTTTTACATATTCCATACAGAAAAGAAAAGGAGCAGGAAGAAGATAAATCTTATTTATACCTGCCCCTATCATTAAAAAAAACATCTAATTGATGCTGCCACCACCCAACAAATACTCCTGTAAAGCAAAATGCCAGTACACGAGTAAAAAGTTACTTTCCAGCAGTGCAGCGCTCCACTCACCGGGCGCTGCGCAGTCGCAGCAGATGTGGTTGCCGCTCATCTTCTTCACCTCGTCCACGATGGCCCGCGTCAGCTGCTGCAGCATGTTGCTCTCACCCCCCTCCTCCTGGTCGCCCCCTTTGAACGCCTTGTTGAGAGCCTCCTCCTTACAGTTCTGAAGGACCCAGATCCAGCTGGAACACGCACGGACGCACAGACAGACAGACAGACAGACAGTCAAGGCAGGAAGACATTAATGGACAGATAGATCATTAAATACTACTTAACCCATTTTGACCTGAGATCAGATTCTAAAAATGTCTTCTACATCCTGACAGTTTCCTGAAAAAGCTATGTTTCTATGTCAGTCGTTCTTTTCAAAAATAGCAGACCTACAAGCTCGTAGCGCGCCACTCGGTGGCACTCGGTTCACCTGTGTGAACTGAGCAGTGCAACTATACATTTATTGTTATAGTTACTGTACTATACTGTGCTCAGACAGACAGACAGACAGACAGACAGACAGACAGACAGACAGACAGACAGACAGACAGAGGGCGTGTCCTTACATTTGACAGTCGGCCTCATCCTCTGCTTGGAAGTGATATGTTCGGTCATCTGTAGGAAGGAACAACATGAGCTCTTAAGGCCTCAAATGTTCAACATTTGGGACATGTTTTACACCACTGTGTTCTCAAACAGATCACGGAGCAATTTTTATGAAAAGTTTGGGAACCACTTTACACCATCGTGTTCTCAACATCGGGTCTGTAACTTAACCCAATAAGACCTTAGGACCCGATCCTACAAATGTCTTCTAAATCCTAGCAGTATTCTGAAAAGCTCATGTTACTACTCGACTATATATATCAATATATATGGTGCTCAAACGCTTTCATGTCAAGGACAGCCAAAATGTAAATGCATTTGGCCACCAACCCCCATATCAAAATATGACCCCCCCCCCCCCCCACCCCCAGAAGCAAAGAAAAAAAATCACACCTGTGTGAACTGAGCAGTGCAACTATACATTTATTGTTATAGTTACTGTACTATACTGTGTATTGTTATAGTTACTGTACTCTGTACTGTATTGTAGTGTACTGTACTGTGCTCTGTAGTCTGTACTGTACACTACAAGACCGAAAAAACCTTTCAGAAATGGCAAAGTTACCGTGTGGGGGTCCCCGGAACATACGGACAAAGGGACACACAAAGCTATTCATTGTGCACCGCTCAAAATCAAAAGCAAAAAAACAAAACAAAAACACACAAAGGTTCATGATTTTTGTCCAAAATAGCAGATCCCGAGCCACAGTGTTGTGGAGCTCCATGGCTACCTGCACTCAGACTCACGTGAGAACAGGTCGAAGCTCTTCTTCTCGTCCGGGTTTCTCTTCACTTGGCAGGTTAGAAGGTTGAGTTTAGCAGGAGGTCTGTTGGCCTGCAAGGACAAACACACATGTTCAAAGACTCCACCACCGTTTGGCTTATAATAGAAATGTGAACAACACAATTTATAATCTAGGCATTTAGCAGACACTCCAGAGCGATGTACAGTAAGCAAGAACAAGGTAATACATCAAAAGCATGGAAATACTTTACCTACTGTATAAAGCAACGCAGTCCCGCCCCCTTTCAGAACGACGAGTGGCCCAGGAAATAATTCCCCATTCATTTTCCCCATAGGCTTTTCAAAAAGTATTTATTTAAAGACGTTTACGTCGCGGACAAAGCCAACTCGGCTCGTGACAAATCATGACAATAAACACAATGTTTTGGGCAGATCAAATAATTATAAAGAAGGAAAAAAAAGGCAGGGTACAACACTATTTTGTTTTGTTTTTCTTTGGCCCAAAACATTGTGTTTATTGTCATGATTCTTCACGAGCCGAGTTGGCTTTGTCCACGGTGTAAACGTCTTTAAACCATTTTGGGCGGGAACCCCTTTTGGTGTTTCAAGCATTATGTTATAATTTATCTGTGGAAAAATAGCAGATCTACCAGCTCGTAGCGCGGCACCGAGTGCCGCGCTACGAGCTTCTAGATCTGCTATTTTTGAAAAATCTTGAAAATATATTCTTTCAGAGTGAACGTTTTTAACTCAAATCTTTGCTTCTGGGGGGGTCACTGGAACAACATATTTTCAGATGGGGGGTCGGTGGCCAATTACATATATTTTTGGGGATCCTTGACGTGAAATGATTTTGAAGGCATTTGTAGGATCGAGCTCAGGTCTAAATGGGTTAAATAAATACTTTTTGAAAAGCCTATGGGGAAAATGAATGGGGAATTATATCCTGGGCCACTCGTTGTTCTGAAAGGCGACGCTCTATAGGATCATAAGTAGACCAAGCACCCACATCAGTCTAACAGTACAATATCCGTACATTGAAACCATAAACACTACGGGATGCCAGGTCAGTAATGACCTGGCATCCGTCTACATAACATGCCATCTAAATTACATTTTTAGCCTTTTGGATAAGCCTGCAAGGTTGTCGAGGCTAGGGCCAGTGCTGGGCTAACGGCCAAGCTACACCAGGCTTTTCGCGCACAAAACGCGCGCGTTTACCCTAAACGCGTGCGTTGAATGCGCGTTTAGGGTAAACGCGCGAGAAAAGCCTGGTGTAGCTTGCCCGTAAAGGTGGAGTCTGAAGCTGTGAGTCTGAAGACGTGAGTCAGCGGAAAAAATTATGTTGTCATGTCTGTATGCAGGAAAGACACACAAATCTGCATGAAACAGATCTTTGGACGTTAGCTGATTTTAGAGAATAAAACCACCATTTCATGCTTTCATTAACACTCCGATCGCCCAGGGTTATTTAATCCATTAAATCATAGCGCCCGGCGATTTATAGTATCCGAGCACTTTTTACCGATGGACCGGATGTTATCCCGGATGTGGCTGTAGCAGCTAAATGTAGCCAAAACACTCTAGAGCCGATCGACAACGGGAGGTATGATTAAATCTTTCGCTACTAGCGACGGGACAGTGTTGGGCCGTCTAAGACATGATCTTTTCTTATAATTGGACGGGATGATTTAGATCAAGAGTTATTAACGTTTCAAGATTTTCGGTCTCGTCGGCAAAACAGGGGGGGAACATTTTCGATGACGTCCCACTGTTACGCAACATCGAATGTTGCGCAACAGGCGCTCCCAGGCTGTGGAGCGATGCGATCGGTCTTGATATCAATAACCTCCGTCTTTTTGATAAAACTCCGTCCTGGGCGCTGGGTGTTACCAATTGAAAGGACGGTGAACTTCGTCCTGGGCGATCGGGGTGTTAACCACATATGATCCCTGCATGGCCACCCTATTTTGGGCACGCAAAGGGGTGCCCACCCTTTTCTCTGCCATCCTTTTCCTTATGCTCTTCCTCCTCCTGCTCTTCCTCCTCCTCCTCCTCTTCTGTATGACGATGCTCTGTCCTGATTGGCTGTCTGGCTCTTCGGCAAAAAACTTTCAAAAAAATAAAGTACAAAAAAAAATAAAAAGAGTAAAATAAATAAATAAAATGAACTAAACCCAGAGCTCATGGTTCAATTCATTGGTTTGGGGGAGAAATTAAAAAAAATGCAACTGGGCTGAGGGGCGGAGCATGCGGGAGGGTGGGCGAGGTCTCAATCCAAGGAAACCAATGAATAGAGCACTAAAGTCTGACGTAATTCACGCATCCTGCCTGGGTCACGTTCGTTTTTTCACCCCATTCTGAATTCCCACAGACGTGTTTCATATCTCCTCATACAAGATCTGTGTTGCAAAAATAATCAAATCAGCACAGCGGTTTGACCTATGAAGCATCAACGGACGGCGAGAAGTCTCTAAGAATTAATCATTCCGGGTCACGTCGTAAATGATACAGAACCACCTCCCCGACAATATCGCAGAGACATGTTTGTTTATTTTTATTTTTTGGACCACAATTCTTATACAAGACGATTCTCATGTTATTCTCCATAGAAATTAATTCCGTGACCCAAGGGGATGAGCGAGTGACGTCAGGAGAAGAGAATGGGGGGGGGGGGTGCCTTACCGTTCCGTGACAGATGGTGAGGACACCGTTCTTGACGGAGCATTTCCTCTTCTGCCAAACCTTCCTGAGCCTGATGAGACACAAGACACACAGTCACACATCAAACCTTCCTGAGCCTGATGAGACACAAGACACACGGGTCACACATCAAACCTTCCTGAGCCTGATGAGACACAAGACACACCGTCACACATCAAACCTTCCTGAGCCTGATGAGACACAAGACACACCGTCACACATCAAACCTTCCTGAGCCTGATGAGACACAAGACACACGGGTCACACATCAAACCTTCCTGAGCCTGATGAGACACAAGACACACAGGTCACACATCAAACCTTCCTGAGCCTGATAAGACACACAGGTCACACATCAAACCTTCCTGAGCCTGATGAGACACAAGACACACCGTCACACATCAAACCTTCCTGAGCCTGATGAGACACAAGACACACCGTCACACATCCAACCTTCCTGAGCCTGATGGGACACAAGACACACCGTCACACATCAAACCTTCCTGAGCCTGATGAGACACAAGACACACAGTCACACATCAAACCTTCATGAGCCTGATGGGACACAAGACACACCGTCACACATCAAACATACCTGAGCCTGATGAGACACAAGACACACCGTCACACATCAAACCTTCCTGAGGGACACAACCAGGAATGGGTATCGTCTAGGATTGTTATGAGTCCGATACGCATTCCAGGTTATGCTTATCGATTCCGGTTCTTAACGGTTCCCTATTATTTCGATTCCAAAATGGTATAAAATAACTTAAATAAGAGGTAAAATGTGTATTTAACAAAAAGCTTTACTTCATTCTTGTAAGCTTTAGTCAATTTGTCCCCTCCTATGCACAGCTTAGAAGTGCTTAAAGTCCTGGGCCGTGGCTCAGCGGTCCAGGCACCTTGGCCGGTAGCCCGAGTCTGGCAGTGTGCCGCGGGTTCGACTCCCGATCCCGACGGTCTTTACTGCATGTCACTCCCCCATCTCTCTCCCCCATTTCCTGTCAGCCTACTGTCTGTCTCTATAAAAGAAAATCACACCCGTGTGAACTGAGTGGTGTAAGGTCTTATATAGACTGATCAGCTGTGGTCTGACGTAATGTCCGACGTAATGAAATCACACCCGTGTGAACTGGGTGACCATAGCAACCATGCTCATTTTTTGGTACGAACAGACAGACATACTAACAAAGCCAGTCGTAGGAGTGGTTTACACCACTCAAAAATATAATAAAAATCACACCCGTGTGAACGAGTGGTGTAAGGTCTGTCTGACGTAATGAAATCATGTCTGACGTAATGAAATCACACCCGGATGTGATTTCACAACTGGCTTTTTTTGTGCAGAAAAAATGAGCATGGTTGCTACGGTCATCCAGTTCACCCGGGTGTGATTTAATTACGTCAGAAATTATTTTGAACATAGCAACCATGCTAATTTTTTCTGCACAAAAAAGCCAGTTGTAGGAGTGGTTTACACCACTCAAAAATAAAGGCGAAAGCCGCAAAAAAAGTGCTTAAAGTCCAGTGCTTAATAAAAGTCACACCCGTGAAGTGAGGGGCGCTCTTGTCATCGTACAAATCTACGTCATATTTGGCAGACATTTGACCTAATTTCTCCTTTCATTGTCAATGGCAAATATTGAGACGTGTGAAGACAAAAGCTGTATATAGGAGGGGCTAGCGCCCCTCAAAAACAAAAAGTGCTCAAAGTCCAGTACGTGAGTGCATGTACTGTACTTAGAGTCAATAGGGCAGATTCACACTGAGTGTTCCCGAATACGATTGGCTGGTCCCCGCTGGCCATGATTCACATTGGCCTAGATTCTTCCGCACCCGAGTACACTTCATTCAACTGTATTCAATGCTTTCACATTGCAGCGATGCGTATCAGAGTACACTTCAAGTGGTCCCGAGACTATACCTCCATGCGGTCCCGGGGAATGGTTGGGTGATCCGCTCCGGGGAACGTACGGTACGCAGCATTCACACTACCACAACATCTGCCAAGTGGTCAGGGCTGGACTGGGACAAAAATTCGGCCCGGTCATTTTCGCGTGAATTTGGCCCAGACCGGCCCACCACAACCAGCGTGCAGTTAGCAGAAACTCTACCGCCCACTCCGTCGAGGCACACACAAACCAACAAGCCCTAATACCACCACTTTTACAGAACAACATAAATGATACAAACCAACAGACAACTACACAACCCTTTGTAGAGGGTTTATTTGTCACTCACTGATACAGGTACAGTGAAATTATCATGATGGCACTGGCAGAATGGCAGCACGCCCGGACCTTTCCTGGTGGCCTGCCGCCTATTGGCCTGTTTTTTCTTTTTTTTTTATCATGGCGGCCCCCTACGGTCGCGGCCCACCGGGTCACGAGTGAGTGCGCACCTTGGGACCATAGTGTGAATCAGAGCCATCTAATAGAAGAGTTACGATATTGAGGGGGCAGAAACCGAGCGCTCGAGCGCTGTTCATGCAGCCTGGACTGAGACAAGCTGGAGTTGGAAATACATTGTTTTCAACGAGGGCGGCGCAAATAAGAGCTATTTTAAGCATGTGTGCAACATGACAACTGTTTTAAAGTATTGTACAGTAACAATTAAAGTCTCTTTAATGTTTATGTTGTACTATTACTACAAAACAAAGGGATTTAAGATCATTAAAGCTGGGCTGTTGCCCGAGTCCAATGCATTTCTGCCTACTTCCGGTCCAGGACTTGGCCCAGTTGGTTATAATGGAAGTCCACGTAGGAGAGCCGCCATTGGACTGAAGCCCCATGAAGTGAACGCAGTTTGCGTAGCTCTGTCTATATCTAAGGCTCTGGTGTGAATGTGCCCTTAGTTGTATTCCACCACTGTTGGTGATTGCAGGAGACACTCACCCTTCACTCCTCTTGTACAGGGTTAACCCATTTAGGCCTGACCTCGAAATTTAAAAAGTTTCTTCTAAATCCTCCAGTTTCCTGAAATAAATATTTTCACGATTTTTCAAAAAATAGCAGACCTACAAGCTCGTAGCACGCCACTCGGTGGCGCGCTATGAGCTTGTAGATCTGCTATTTTTCAATAGCTAAATTATAACATAATGTTTAAAACACCAAAAGGGGTTCCCGCCCAAAATGGGTTGAGGCCTATTCGATATTCATGCTCCAGTTTCAGGTGATACGGTGACCTTTTAGTAAAAACAAAAATCACACTTGTGTGAAGTGAGGGGCGCTCTTATCACCATACTTCATCATACATCAGCATTCTGTGCTCAGCCAATCAAATCGTCACTATATGACGTACACACAGACACACAAAGCTGGGCATAGGAGGCCCTCTTATCACCACGGCATGACGTCATGTCGTTTTCGGTGGTCACCTTGTTATCACCTAAAACTGGAGTATGAATAGGCCTTTAGGGTTTGGAGACACTCACCCTCCACTCATCTTGTACAGGGTGATGAGATACTCACCCTTTGCTCCTCTTGTACAGGGTGATGAGATACTCACCCTCCACTCATCTTGTACATGGTGATGAGACACTCACCCTTCTCTTGTACAGGGTGATGAGATATTCACCCTCCACTCATCTTGTACAGGGTGATGAGACACTCACCCTTCTCTTGTACAGGGTGATGAGATACTCACCCTCCACGCATCTTGTACAGGGTGATGAGATACTCACCCTTTGCTCCTCTTGTACAGGGTGATGAGATACTAACCCTCCACTCATCTTGTACGGGGTGATGAGATACTCACCCTTTGCTCCTCTTGTACAGGGTGATGAGATACTCGCCCTCCACTCATCTTGTACAGGGTGATGAGATACTCACCCTTTGCTCCTCTTGTACAGGGTGATGAGATACTCACCCTCCACTCATCTTGTACATGGTGATGAGACACTCACCCTTCTCTTGTACAGGGTGATGAGATATTCACCCTCCACTCATCTTGTACAGGGTGATGAGACACTCACCCTTCTCTTGTACAGGGTGATGAGATACTCACCCTCCACTCATCTTGTACAGGGTGATGAGATACTCACCCTCCACTCATCTTGTACAGGGTGATGAGACACCCACCCTTCTCTTGTACAGGGTGATGAGATACTCACCCTCCACTCATCTTGTACAGGGTGATGAGACACTCACCCTTCTCTTGTACAGGGTGATGAGATACTCACCCTCCACTCATCTTGTACAGGGTGATGAGATACTCACCCTCCACTCATCTTGTACAGGGTGATGAGATACTCAGTACTCACCCTCCACTCATCTTGTACAGGGTGATGAGATACTCAGTACTCACCCTCCACTCATCTTGTACAGGGTGATGAGATACTCAGTACTCACCCTTCGCTCCTCTTGTACAGGGTGATGAGATACTCACCCTTCTCTTGTACAGGGTGATGAGATACTCAGTACTCACCCTTCGCTCCTCTTGTACAGGGTTCCAGATTTCTCCGTGCCATGGGCCTTGTTCCCTTGCAGCTGGTGCAGACTGTAGCCCGGGTTGGTTTTGGTCTGCCCGTCCTGCAACCCGACGGTATTTAAGTTATTAGTGGGGGGCAGCCATAGCTGAATGCTGAGGCTCATCAAAATTATGGTCTTATAGGGCCTGGGCGGCCCAGGGCCCGAGTGGTCCAGGGCCTGAGCGGTCCAGGCACTTAGGCCGGTAATCCAGCCTGGCGGCATGCCGCAGGTTCGAGTCCCGAGCCTGTCAGCCTTTGCCGCATGTCTTCCCACCCATCTCTCTCCCCCTTTCCTGTCACATTACTGTAACTGTACCCTAAGCCACAAAGAATGTCTTAAAAAAAAAGAGAAATTATGGGTTTAGCAATGTGACAAAAACAAAACAAATATCCATGAATTCAAGTCCCCGACTCTCCGACTCCATGGGCTGAGTACCGTAATCGATAGGTGAAAAAAATAGTTATTTTTTGGATGACGGACCATCTGCTGACACTGATAAATGGGTGAAGTAGCTCCTCCCACTCACTCACCTCTCTCTGGTCAGACTGCAGCGAGGCTTTCAGCGTGTCCCGCAGCTGAGTCAGCTGTTTCCTCTCACCGTCCTGCGTCTGTTTGATCTGTGACATCACACAACGCCCAGGGGGTCAGAGGTCACGTATGTTACAGTAAAGTGGGGTCCAATTACTTGAGCTGATAAAAAATTGTCATAATCGCATACAATGTTTTTTAATATTTGAAATATATAAAAAAAAAAACGACATGTCGCATCAAAATGGCAGCTAAAAAACAATGTTTGTGGATGGATGGAATGAAAGGAAAGAAAGGTGTCTTCTTACTCCAGTCAGCTCTGTCGCCAGTTTCTCTATAGAAGGTTTCATCATCTCCACAGTGTTCAAACCATCCTGGAAGAAACTGAGAGAGAGGAGGAGAGGACAATTCAATACATAAGACGTTGAATTGACCAGGCAGTAACAGCAGGCGATCTATGTCAGTAGCAGAGAATGGTAAAGAAAAGACGTGTACCTACTTGCACTGAGCGTGGAAATACTTGATGAGGTTCTGAAGAAAGTCCACTCCTTTCTTCCCTTTGATTTCATTCACCTTCAGGAGGTACTGGAGAGAGTGCACGCACACGCACACACACGCACACACACACACACACACACACACACACACACACACACACACACACACACACACACACACACACACACACACACACACACACACACACACACACACCATAAAACACTGAGCAGAGTGCACACCACACACATCCATCCATCAGTAAACACTGACCATGGATGTTTAACGGTATGAGATTTCACAGTAGTTTACACTAGTATACCAAATCTATCTATTGAGCATCTTCCACAGCATACTGCTAAATCTCTTCTCCATTTGAATTAAATGCACTGTAATATGTTCATTATTTAGGTGAAATGTTTCTTATTCTAGTTTCTGTTCATTTCGATAGATTGTCGGCACCTCCCAATTAGTCGCCCGCCTCTCACTGAAAAGGAATTACCAGGCGCGTCAATCGCTCCCTGCCTGAAAAGCCCCCCGAGAGGTGAATCGTAATAGATTCGAAATAGGTTCTATGCCTAACAAATTTGGCCTCTTCCTTACTTCCTTTGTAGATGTTACCAAAGATACTAATGCCGGCTCTGGTTCATTCTGGTCAAACCAAGTCTGAGTGCTAATATTGTAGCCTGGCTAATAAGCCAGACTCAAATCACACTGTCGTGTGGTATTTGAGTCTGGAGATGCTGTGTATGGATCTTGTTTCCTGGGGGGCGGGTTCAAACATTTTCTCTTTGACCCAATTGGTCAGAGCTACTGTCAGTCAAAGGTCTCAAGCATTGAACGTCACTGTACCAAAGCCTGCCCATATTGCATACCGTGTCCCGATTGGCCACACCAGTTCTCTGGTGTAGGAAATGGGCGTACAATTGAGCCTCTCCAGACCGTAATCCGCCGGCAGGCAATTTTCTTTTGCCAACGGTCTGGCTTATTAGCCAGGCTACTAATATTGTGCTTGTGGCGTTCACTGGAAGGACTCAAATTAGCTTCCGGGGTTGCTCGAGGGGGTTCCAAATGGCCCCTTATGGATGTGTAACTCTACGAGTGTACAAATGGAGAGATATGGGGGTACTTGAAATCGCGGGAACACTAAATGGAACATAGCATGATAATTGGCAACACCTGTAAAGGAAGTGGCCCAATCAATGTCTTTAGCTCGTCGTGAGGCCATAGCGCCGGGTGCACACCTCCGGTTCGCAATGAACCCAGAGCGACTGGGGGAGAAACCCACCTCGCACATCTGCAGCTGAAACATCCTCCTCTCCTTCTCCATTTCCTCGGCGATCTCCCCGCCGCTGAACTCCGTGCGGATCATCCCGTGCTGCTTGGCGTGCTCCTTCTTCTCCTTCTCGATCTTCGCCCTGCTCCGCCCAGGGCACACAGGACAGAAAACGACAAGAGTTAATACAAATAAAACTGTCATCGGGATGGAAAAAACTGTTTCCCAAACAGTGGGCCGGGACCCTCATTTGTGGGACACAGACCACTTTGTATGGGTCAAAATCCCATTTTCTTTTCCTACATTAAAAATGAATAAAAGATCACACCCGTGTGAAGTGAGGGGCGCTCTTATCATCGTACATCATCATCATACAACATCTCATTCTGGCCAATCAGAATTTGCGTCCTCCTTGTGTTAGGACAAAGTTTGTGCGCACGCATGCGCACGCGCACACACACACACACACACACACACACACACACACACACACACACACACACACACACACACACACACACACACACACACACACACACACACACACACACACACACACACACACACACACACACACACACACACACACACCTCTTCTTAAAGGGAAGGCTTTTGTCCGTTATGAATACGCTGGTGAGCCTTCAGGTTGTCCAAGCGGCTGAATCTCCTGTCACAGTGGTGACAATAGAAGGGTTTTTCTCCAGTGTGGATACGCTGGTGTGTCTTCATGTGATGCAAATGATTGAAAGTCTTGTGACACTGTGTACAATTGAAAGGTCTCTCTCCGGTGTGGAGGCGTTGGTGCGCCTTCAGATTACCCAACTCGTTGAAAGTCTTGTAACAGCGTATGCAGACGAAAGGCTTCTCACCGGTGTGTATGCGCTGGTGCGTCGTCAGCAGGTGCAGCACGCGGAAACTCTTGTCGCACTGTGTACAACTGAAAGGTCTTTCTCCGGTGTGGATGCGTTGGTGTGTCTTGAGGGTAGCCGGCCAACTGAAACTCCTGTCACACTGTTCACACTGGTATGGTTTCTCTCCGGTGTGGACATGCTGATGTCTCTTCAGGCTATCTGCCCAACTGAAACTCTTGTCACACCGTTTACAACGGAAGGGTTTTTCTCCCGTGTGAACACGCTGGTGATTCTTCAGGTTGCCCAAGCGACTGAAACTCTTGTCACACTGTGTGCAGTGGTATGGCCTTTCTCCAGTGTGGAGATGCTTGTGTGCCTTCAAGTTACCCAACTGACTGAAGCTCTTGTCGCACTGATCGCAGCGGAAATGTTTTTCTCCGTTGTCTCTACGCCGTTGTCTCTTACTTAACATACTAACATTCTTGTCACACTCTTGTTTACAGGTATCCTTTCCTGTCGGTTGACGTGTGTTTACTTCCCCTGGTGGTGTTACTGTAAACGGTTGATGACTGGAATATGTTGGTTCATCTGTGTCTCCTTGTTTCTGGCTGGGTATTTGATGGCAGGCTACTGAGGGCATGTGTCCCTTTCTCAGCATTTGGACATAGCAGCCATTGTGGCTCCTCTTCATGTGTTTGTGGAGAAAGACCTTCGACATGAAGGAACATGGACACTCAGAAGATCTGAGTTTTCAGAAAACCGGAACTCACTCTATATTTTTCTATCTATCACCGCCTCTTCGTCGCTCTATATCACAGCGGGCTTCAGGGTTAAAGTGGATGTTTAAAGACATCTTCACACTGTATATCGGCAGGTTGAGAGTTCTGGTCTTGCGTCACACACAACACAAACTGCTGCCTTGCGTGCCTAGCAATGGCGATTTGTGCAGGCGTTGAAGCAGTTATTCCATAAGTTGTTAGCGCGCAGGTACTGCAATCGGCTGAGAGCAGAGAGCTCTAGGACTCAGAGCAGCAGTCGTACCCAGACAGCAGAGAGCTCTAGGACTCAGAGCAGCAGTCTTACGCAAACAGCAGCAGAGAGCTTTAGGACTCAGAGCAGCAGTCGTACCAGCAGTGGTGAGCGCACATCATGGTTGAGAGCAGAGAGCTCTAGGACTCAGAGCAGCAGTCGTACCCAGACAGCAGAGAGCTCTAGGACTCAGAGCAGCAGTCGTACCCAGACAGCAGAGAGCTCTAGGACTCGTCGTACGCACAAGTAGGCCATACATGGCCTGCTTGTGTGCAAGGCGCGCAAGTTGGCATCTCGAAGACAGTGCATTTCTAGTTTCCCTTGTAATGATAATAATAATGGAAATCGTATGCTGGAGATCATGGAGGGATACCAAATTCTGAAGATGTGTACCTGGATGTCACCACACAACACGGCACACCAGATGGACTGGATAGTATGCAGTGAATTGAGGATTATTGTCATTAAAGGATCTTTGATGGCCGCTAGCCCCTCCAATATCCAGCTTTTGGTGTCTGTCCACAAACTTTGTCCTACACAAACATTACATTCCCATTGACAATAAATGTAGAATGTTGTCATAGTGTCTGAGAAAATAGACATAGTGTCTATTTTAGCAGCCTACTTGTGCGTACGACTGCTGCTCTGAGTCCTAGAGCTCTCTGCTGTCTAGTTTACGTCATGATGATGCATGATGATAAGAGCACCCCTCACTTCACACGGGTGTGATTTTATATTATATATATATATTGTTGAAACATTAACTTGTAATTACTTGGACTGGCATTGGAAGTCAAGTTAAGAGAGGAATTTTTTCACATTTAAAATCGTTATCCGTCGACATTACATCAGAATATACCGCTTCAATGTTTTAACTAAAGAACAAAACAAAAACATTTTGTTGTAACCCTCAAAAAATATCATTAAAGCACCTTTAAAATGCACACATACAGTACGAGTTGAAAGATTTGAACCGACAGTCTTACAGTTTAGTCTCGTAGTCCTTCCAGGATTTATCGAAGGCCTTCTTCAGGTCCTGTCAGACAGAAAACACATGTTGAGTTATAACCAATACATGATCGATTGATTGATTGAACACTTTATTAACACCATCGGGGCCCAGGGCGGAGATCACCGTCAAGTTCAAGTTCATGGTCAAGTGCCCCAGACGGAGATTGATAAACGGGACGGAGATTAATGATATCAAAACCGATGCAATGCACCCTTTGCATAGACTTATCTGTGATGTTAGATCAAGAGGTTTTGTTTCCATATTGTATGCTTTTTTATTAGAATCTAGCTATGGGACCTTGCCTGTTGATGGAGGAATGACATACCAAATCTAGATCCAGATTGGAGCTGGGACACAGTGTGGTCTAATGTTATGCTGTCTTCTAGGAATCCTGATCATCAACAAATTCATCTAAATTTTGTTCATCGGACATACTTGACCCCCCGTAGATTGTGTGCTATGAGGATTTTAAATACTCCCAACTGCACTTTCTGCACTTCGAACACCATAGGTACATTCTTTCATATGGTTTGGGAGTGTCCGAGTGTCCTCACATTTTGGAATTTGGTTTCTGCTAATCTTTCGATTATTTTACAAATTAACATTACACCCTCCCCATCTCTATTCATAATTAACAATGTATCCCAATTGCCATTGAATAATACCCGTATCCATCTTCTTGCTGGCGTAACGGCCGCAAAGAAGATGGTTGCTTCTCACTGGAAACCGCTTCATACATTGACATTTCGCCAATGGGCCTTGACCTTTCTAGATATCATCTATCTGGAAATGTCAACGGCAAGACTACACAGAGCGAAACATTAATATTTGGTCTGATGTTGCAGATTTGGTCAAGGACATGATTTAGTCTTATTATTATTATTATTTCTTCCCATTGCACAGTAGTAGGAGTCTTGACGCAGGTGTGCATTTTGTGGCATCTTTGGTCCCGGGGGGAGGGGTGGGTGGGATTGTTTGTTGTTGTGTTCTTTTCTTTTGCTGTTGTACGTGTTACTTGTTTTGTTTTCTTTATTCATTCATGCTGTTAACATGGTTTATTGTGCTTTTTTGTCTTAAATAAAAAACATTTGATAACAAAAAAAAGAAAATAACGTTTCAATGTAAGTTGTGCGCCAACGGCAGTCCCCCTCCTTCCTCCTCTGGCACGGCAAATATGGAAAGATGGAAAACATGGAAAACTGTTGCGTGCGTGCAAGTGTTTGTTTGTGTCGGCCCCGCGTGTGCGTGAGACTCAGAGAGAGAGATAGAGAGACGGACAGACACAGGGAGAGGCTGCGCGCGTGTGTTGTGTGTGTGTGTGTGTGTGTGTGTGTGTGTGTGCGCGTGTGTGTGTGTGTGTGTGTGTGTGTGTGTGTGTGTGTGTGTGTGTGTGTGTGTGTGTGTGTGTGTGTGTGTGTGTGTGTGTGTGTGTGTGTGTGTGTGTGTGTGTGTGTGTGTGTGCGCGCGTGCGTGCGTGCATGTAGTAATCAAATCTATGAATTCATTGTCTGGTTTTGGTCTTACTTTGTTTATAAATCCAGACTCAAATTAGTATTGCCATAACCACCAATAATCAGTAAGAGCAGCTATCTGCACATAACGTTCACTGGAGCAGTGGAACCTCCATGTTGTGTTGTTTGTAGCCTACTTGTGTTATTGTTTGCTATAACAATGTATTGATAGGCCTATTGCATCATCAACATCCCCACCTGGTATTATAATCAATAACAGAATGAAATGAAGGCTATAAGGGCATTAATGGCCTGGTGGGAGCTTTCTTTTCTTTTTCTTTTCTTTATAAAGTAACTACCGGTAAAAGGTTACTTTTCACAGTAACGCATTACTTTTTGGTAAGTAAGTAAGTTGAGCGAGTTACTTTTGAAATTAAGTAACTAGTAACTAGTTACTGTTTTTGAGTAACTTGCCCAACACTGCATATAAACAAGTATGAAAGAAAACATGGAACTGGGTATTGCCTACAACTGATGCAATACATATAACGATACTAGATACACATTGATTTTGCATAATTACCATGTCCTATACATTTTATTACAAGCACTATTCTTTATTATTCTGTAGAAGAGCGAAGGCAAAGCCTTATGAACCAACAAAAGGCATAATTTTATACGTTGGCTATTCAAAAATAGCTGTGTTTTGTCAGCTTGTAAATCTTCTATTTTTCGGCTTTAGGCTTGAAAAAATAAAATTGGCATTCATGAAATCACTGTTGTACAATGTTGATGTCCTATATGTATATAGTATAGAGTGGTGTGTGTGTGTGTGTGTGTGTGTGTGTGTGTGTGTGTGTGTGTGTGTGCGTGTGAGAACACAAACCCCTTTGACTCCCTTCAGGTCTCCCTTCAGCAGGCTGTCCAGAGGAAACGTAATGATGTTGTTCATGTTCTGGAGCTGGTCAACACACACAACACACATTACCACACACATCCACCAGGGGGTGCCATTTCACCACATGGACCCTATAGCTCCAGTGGTTATTGAAGGGATATTTCAGTAAAGTTTCACTTTCCAAAAACCTTTTGGTCATTTCATCATCTACTCAGGCTTATAGTGAACCCCCCAGGCAGTTGCTTGATTCAGTCATTTGATATTCATTTTTAGCAGCCTTCCTATAGATATCCATTATAAATTCAACCTCTTTTTGAACCATGATAGATTCATCGAAAACAACCATCCTTTCTTCTGGTGACTGATCCTTCTTTTTTTTTCAACTTATTGTTTTTTATTGTCATTGCTGGGGTAGACAATAAATTTTATACATATGCATCATATATCATCATTCAGTTTTTCAATACAAAATCGTCTCCCCAAGGAGACAGCAACATACATAACACATTTGAAAAATAATAATCATAAATAATACTAACAACAATAATAATGAGGAAATGTATGTGACTGATCCTTCTAATACGTGAGGGAGGGGGCCATGTCTTTTCATTTACTGTTCAATTCATTTAGATTTTTTTTGTTATCTTCTCTGTCCTCCTCCCGGAGGAGGTGTTTTCCAAAAGCAATTATTAAAAATAAATGAAAACAGTCACCAGAAAAAAGGACGGGGTGTTTTCGATGAATCTATCATGGTTAAAATGGAGTTTGAAGTTACAATGGGTTTGTATAGGGAGGGGGTCAGCTAAAATTAATATCTAAATACTGAATTGAGCAAACTTAAAAACTGCGTGGGGTGTTCACATAAGCCTGAGTAGACGATAAAATGGCCAAAAGTTTATTTGAAAGTGAAATATCCCTTTAAACAATGCTCATGTCAAGGGAGACCCAAATTGATATCTAGCTGGTCGTGGATCCCTACATGAAAAGATTATATGCCAGGGATGCCCGTAAGGGGAGAATTGTGTTGGTAAGAATTTTCTAAATTAATCAAAATCTTCACGAGTCCAAATGAACATGTGAGGGTCCATTTGGTACCATTTTGTACATTATAGGGGTCTGTGGGCCGAATGCATACCAAACCGGGGGTCCTTGAAATGAGACGTTTTGCATTGGGCGGGCAACTTCCTCACCAGGTTTTTTAAGAGCGCTGCAAGCTCTTTGGTGAAGACGGCGAACTTCAGGAAGGCCATGCCGACCTCGGGGGCGTCCTTGCAGATCTCTCCGAACTTCTCCGTTGCCTGGACGAACTGGTCCTCGTGGTCCACGTGAGCTGCAGACGCGCACAGCGATCACACTCAACATTAATATCAAATCACACGTGAATAAAAAAAGTGGGTGAATTATTATTATTTGGGGTTTTTTGGGGGGGCAAAAGTAAGTAAGTAAGTAAGTAAGTAAGTAAGTAAGTAAGTAAGTAAAGTTAATTTGTAGAGCACCTTTCACAGACAATCACAGTCAAAGTGCTTAACAACTATAAAAGGAGAATATGTCAATAATAAAATAAGATAAAGATAAAATAAAAAATAAAACAATCAGCATTTAACCAAGACGGTGAAACTGAACAGAGTACAGGATTATGTTACAACACACAATCTGTAATCAAATAGGGCTTTCTATGAAAAGGCCTGTCTGAATAGGTGCGTTTTTAAGAGTAATTAAAAAATGTTTTAAGGTGGAAAGAAAACTTCATTCCATAGAGGGCAACACAGTTTTTATAGGTGGAAGGGGAGCTCATTCCATAGGGGGCAACACCGTTTTTATAGGTGGAAGGGGAGCTCATTCCATAGGAGCAACACTTGCAAAGGCTCGGTCACCATTAGGTCACCATTAGTTAATCTTGTGGGAGGAACAACAAGAGGGTGCGGGGGGCAGAGAGAGGAAGAGCAAGGGGGAAAAACGGTAAAAGAAACCGGACAAAAGAAGCATAATTCAAGGATATCTACACATATAGGCCTACAGGAGGTTACACATAAAGTGTCTGTCGTTTTTTTTCTCCATAATTTCACAGACAGTACAAAAGCTAAGCGAGACACAGAGAGCACTGGTTCCCAAACTTTTTTTAGCCTGTGACCCGAACATCTTTGGTCATAGCTTTTGTCGACAAAATTAACGGTATATTTCTTTCTGACACGGCTGCTGCGTTTGCATAGAGCCTGAATGGGTGAAACGGCCCTTTAACTCTAGGCTTAACCAGGCCAGTGGGCGTGACGGCACAGGACAATGTGTGCGTGTGTGTGTGTGTGTGTGTGTGTGTGTGTGTGTGTCAGTCTCACTTCTCCCTCAGTGCTGTGTCCTCCTCTATCATGTGACATTTAAAATGACACATGATGCTGACGGCAGCAACAATACATGTGCTGCTGTCACTGAAGTTATTCAAGTAAAAAGAGGAACAACAGTACAATAATTTGTCTCTGAGATTTGGTCGGTGGTGGATGGAAGAAGTACTATAGCCTAGTACTATACATATTTATATTTTAGCTATACATCTCTGCTGTCGGGCAGAAACCAGCTAATTCCAAAATGTACATTTTTCAGGGAATGGAAAAAACTAACAAACAAACCAAAAGAAACATCCAGCTCAAGTGGCGTTAGAAGGGGAGAGGTCTTAATTCCACAGATTTGAAATACTTGGGTAAAATAAAAGTATAGGCTACCTCAACATTGTACTCAAGTACTAAGTTACTACACCACTGCAGTGCAGAGTACTGACTCACAGGCAGCATAACATCAGTGTCTCTGTAGTGCCCTGAGGCATGCTGGGACATGCCTATGAATGAGAGGAATGATGTGTGTGTGTGTGTGTGTGTGTGTGTGTGTGTGTGTGTGTGTGTGTGTGTGTGTGTGTGTGTGTGTGTGTGTGTGTGTGTGTGTGTGTGTGTGTGTGTGCGTGCGTGCGTGCGTGCGTGCGTGCGTGCGTGCGTGCGTGCGTGCGTGCGTGCGTGCGTGCGTGCGTGCGTGCGTGCGTGCGTGCGTGCAGACCTCTCAGACCTGCACAAACCTCTCACTCATCCAGCTTCACATTGACACACTAATCATATTATTATGATTATTATAAATAGTACATTTTTAATGTGTCATGTCCAGGGGGTGTACTATGGAGGCTACATCAAGCCGCCTCACGCCAAGGAAACAGGAGACTTCCTCACATGACTCGGCAAAGGCTTATTTATTGTAACAGATGAATGAATGAATGAATGAATGAAAATGAATATGAATAGCTAACGCTAGCTGGTAAGCTACTGTAAAGGTCCCCACACACCGAGCTCGTTTTTCGGATTTTTAGCGGCATTTCTCCGTCGGTTTTTCCGAAAAACGTGTCCAGTGTGCAACCACCTTAACTGTCATTAGTTGTAGCCTGAGATAATAGTACTGCCGTAGCAGACAACCCGCAGCACTCCAGGTTCAAACAAAATCCTTATAGGTGCAAGGCCCGAGGATATAAGTAGAGATGAAGAATGCCAGCACTCATTGTATGTCCTTTTGCATGATTTTATTTACCTCTGAGACTGAAAAACTGACGCGTTTCGGCCTGTATGGCCTTCCTCAGCGTTTGTCACAAACATACAATGAGTGCTGGCATTAGTAGTTGTAGCCTAACTACTGTATCTTGCATCCTCTCTCTCGCTTCTATTTTTGCTATGGACATACAAAATGCGTTGACAAACACAGAGAACTAGCCCTGTATGGCCAGTACAGGTCTGTAACTAGTGTACAAATGGTACCAAATGGACCCTAATGGTACCAAATGGACAGTTTGTACACTGTCAGAGTTATGGGGGTTGAAATTATAACTGTACCGTCCGGACTCCTAATGTGCCATACACACTGCAGTGTTGTAGTAAATCAGTGTCATAACATATGAAGAAAACCTGGAGACTGGCATTCAGTAACTGGGTCTCATGAACAAAATGGTGTGTAAAACAAATTAAAAACGTTGCCACGGACCGTGGGCGTGTTTGGTTGCCATTGTTTACAGATGGCTATGGAGTTATAGTTGTTGTATAGTTATCGAGAGCGGCTGGTTGTGAATATGAACGGCTCTTGGGTTTGGAAATTATTGTGCGGGATATACTGGTTGACGGGTGAGGGACGGGTGTGCAACTCACCCAGTCCTGATGTGTGGATGGATTTGACAGACTTCTTAATCTTGTGCAGAACCCCTCTCTCCTGATCCAGACCCTGGGAGGAGGAGGAGAAGAAAGAGAGAGAGAGAGAGAGATGAGAGAGAGAGAGAGAGAGAGAGAGAGAGAGAGAAAATCATATTGTATTCTTACAATCATTCATTTAGGTTTACTCACAAGTGAAGGTCACATCAGCATGTGATGAACATCACTTACAAGTTAATGTAAGGAAAACTGAGGAGACTGTAGTGGATCTCAGGTCTATAGGTGACCACACCATGAGCACCATCAGGCGCCCCGGCTGGCCAGGGGGAGGCAGTATAGAGACCAGGATTACTGCATGCTTTTTTGTGAGGGTACCTACCCTAGGGGACACGGGGACTGGGGAGAACATGAAAACTCCACACGGAAAGGTCCATTCGCCAACCCTACCCAGGGTATGAACGCTGATGACGCGGAGGAGAGAACACGCACCCCCCCCCCCCCCCCCCCCCCCAGCGCCAACGGCCGGAATCGAACCCGGGACCTTCAGGCTGTGAGGACAGGAGCTACAGAGTCAGACTGCACCAACATGCCTCCAGGCATAAACCCAACTCACTAATCGTTAAACATGAAAACTACTATTTCTCTTGTGAGGAGCAGGAAAATCCTCACAATGCCTGTTTCTCAAATTATACTACCGGTATACTAATATACTTGTGAGGACATTTGGCCCTCACGAGTACTGTATAGTGACACGCACGCACGCACGCACACACAGTGGTGGTGGGGCCTCAGGTCTCAGGGTGAATTCCAGGGGATTACATTGGTGTATGGGAGAGGGCGGAGCTAACACACACACTCACACTCACACACACACACACACACACACACACACACACACACACACACACACACACACACACACACACACACACACACACACACACACACACACACACACACACACACACACACACACACACACACACAGGATTATTGTGAAGCAGGGTTGAGGGATGGAGGAAAGTGCTTGGTAAATATACTGTACATGCCACAATGTTACTGTACAGCTAGCTGTATGTTTAATATCTCACGTATGTGGATTAAACAACAGCTATTGAGATCATTAATCTTATCAGATTATTGTTGGACGAGAAAGTGTGTATGTGTATGCATGCGAGACAGGCACAGAGAAAGACGCACACGCGCGCACACACACACACACACACACACACACACACACACACACACACACACACACACACACACAGAGAGAGAGAGAAGAGGCGAAGAGAGAGAGAGAGAGAGAGAGAGAGAGAGAGAGAGAGAGGGAACAGTGAAAGAGAGAACAGTGAAAGAGAGACAGCCATTAAGACGCAACTTAGAGACAGAGAGCATGCTGGGACATGAACCGACAGGTTCAGCCCAGCCTTGGCCTCAGGGATGCTCCCATGATGCACTGGGGCAGCAGCACAGCCATCTAACAGAGACTTTGTTGTAGAGGTCTTCAAAAAAAATGGACCCGTCACCGAATGGACCCACTGCTATTATGGCTCCGTTTCCGAGAGGTGCCGAAACAGGCCCGCCTATTATAGGCTACGAGACATGGCCGAAAGCATTCCCGGGGGTTCCCCGGGCAAAAACGTTGAACCCCCCCCTGACCTAAACGTAGTCCGCTGTTGGTGTGCTGCAGCGCCGCTGCATGGCCATTACCGTGTGAATCTATAATCCCAGGGTAGTAGACCAGTCAATCATTGCCGAGTGCGGACACTTTTTAAATAAAAATAAAATGTGAAGTGAGGGGCACTCTTATCTATAATCATCATCAGACATCATCTCATGAACAACTGAATTTATGTGATTGGTTGGCCGATTTGCTCGTCTACATATGACTTCGTTGTCAATGGCATTTAATGTTTGTGTTGCCACAAATTTACGTCATATTTGAGGCACATATGACCTAATTTATCCTTTCTCTCAAATGATAAATCCATGTTTTCTTTAGATGTGTAGGGTGTATGCATCGTAAATTTATGTTGCAGCAGTTGTTTATAATCATCTTCGGCTTGGAGTTTCCATTGTGCTTTGCAGAACATAAAGTTCGACGACACGCTATGTGACAACTCGATTGTTTCACCAAATTTGAACCATTAACCAAACGTTACGTTACTGTTAATATCAATATATATGATATAACTTCCCCGATGTATTTTGTTGTCGTTTGTAAGACTTGTAAGTAGCGCCGCCGCCTACTTCCTCACTAAAGTCACGTGACGCATTCACGCAAGGAACGTACGTCATACAGGCTCCCACTGTCCCGAGGTGATTGACAGCTGGGACAGCCAATCGCCGGGTCTACTCGGGTTGTAGTCATTACCTGAGCACCGAGGCATACGGAGCCGCTCCGAAACTGCCCGAGAGCCGAGAGTCACTTCTTGTAAACAGAACCAGACCCGCTCCAGGTCGGTTCGGACCCCGGGTATTTTTTAATCTCTGGCTTACCCGAAGACCTCTACTTTGTTGTAAAAACTGAATCAGGTCCCTACAATTACACAGATCAGCCCAGTGGTTCTCAAACTGGGCCAAAAAGTGTTTGTTTAAATGCCATTGTCAATGGCATTTAATGTTTGTGTTAAGACAGACTCTACACTATAGCTGTTTATAGGAGGGGCTAGCACCCCTCAAAAGAGGCAAACATTGTGAAAATAGCCACTCTACAAGCTCACAATGCTTCACACTGAGCTTGTAGTTCGGCTATTTTCACAATATGTATATGTGGACCTGAGTCAAACTAAATGTAATGCCTACAATTCCAAGTGCTTGTCAGGGTGGGGAGGGTCACCAGTTAAATAGGATTATTTTGGGGGGTCCAGGCATAAAAGGTTGTAGAAATACTGCTTTAGGCCATGTATTACATATTTGAGTGGGTGTCTCACAAGCAAAATAGCCGAGCTACAAGCTCACAACGCATCCTGCTGCGATGCTTGATTGGCTATTTTCGGTGTGCAACGCGGTGCCCAGAAAATGTATAAATCAGGATTTTACCTTACAAATATATACAACTCACTTTACAATAGAGAGTATGCGCGTGACATCATCATCAAACCCGGAAGTTATGCAGGAATGCCTACCAAGTGGCAAAAAACTACTTTCTGGCCTTGATATCCCATCTGATTGCATTAAACAACGTTAAACAATGTTAAACTCACTTTGCATGTTGCTTTGCCACTCGATGTGCCATTCACTTTAAGCATGCGCATACCCTCTATACAGGACAGCTGAGAGGGAGACAGTGTATGAGAGACAGACAGTAGGACAGGTGAGAGGCTGACGGTGTAGGAGACAGACAGTAGGACAGCTGAGAGGGAGACAGTGTAGGAGAGACAGACAGTATGACAGCTGAGAGGCAGACATTGTAGGAGACAGACAGTAGGACAGCTGAGAGGGAGACCGTGTAGGAGAGACAGACAGTAGGACAGCTGAGAGACAGACGGTGTAGGAGAGACAGACAGTAGGACAGCTGAGAGGCAGACAGTGTAGGAGACAGACAGTAGGACAGCTGAGAGGGAGACCGTGTAGGAGACAGACAGTAGGACAGCTGAGAGGGAGACCGTGTAGGAGAGACAGACAGTAGGACAGCTGAGAGGGAGACGGTGTAGGAGAGACAGACAGTAGGACAGCTGAGAGGGAGACCGTGTAGGAGAGACAGACAGTAGGACAGCTGAGAGGGAGACAGTGTAGGAGACAGACAGTAGGACAGCTGAGAGGGAGACCGTGTAGGAGAGACAGACAGTAGGACAGCTGAGAGGGAGACCGTGTAGGAGAGACAGACAGTAGCAAAGATGAGAGAGACTTAAATATTCCAATAGAAAACAATATTGGATTTAAATGTGAATTTAGGCTTGTTGTCTTAACTGCTGATTATTTTTGTTTGATTGCACTATGTAGCACTCTGAGATTCCTTGGAAATAAAAATGCAAACTTTGAACAGGCATAGCTCATGAACCGTTTGACCATCAGCAATAAAACCTCAATGCGCAAACTTTTGTGTTTTGACTTGACCTCTGACCTTTAGAAAAAAATCTATCTCCTCCTGTGAACTTTGGACCTACCGTGTAGAGTAGACAAAAAAAATCAGGATCACATTTGTAAGTGAAAAAATTAAAGGTATATTCAGTGATTTCACTTAATTCAAATATCACTTATTTTTTCTTTGAATATTGCAGTTTTATGAAATTATTCTTCTGCCCCTAAAACATACATACATACATACATGCAGAGTGCCAGAGTCACATGTTGATGAAACTTTACAGTATGATAGAGGATCATGCCAAATAGCACTCTTACTCCAATTGGCCAAAGAGGGGTGCTATAGCATTTTGTTTGAAAATGAAAACTTTGAACACTAACAGGCATGACTCATGCCTTGTTTGGCCAAACTCCATGGACCTTGTTTACACATGTGCCTTGACTCATGCGGAACACATCTGTCACTTTGACCAGTAAGCTCCGCTTGCAGATTTTCCGTTTTGAGCATTTCAAAAAAACGCTTAAACCTGATTTTCTGCCCGGATTTTCAAGCAATTTGCGTTAAATGTTCTACACACAATCTATGGACCATTATCTGAAATCCCAGTTGAAGGGCAGTTTGTACGAGAAAATGTGTACAAAAAATATAGCTGCAAGCAGCGATAACAGGCACTTTGAACAGGCATCACTCAAGCCTTGTCTGTCTGTCTGTCTGTCTGTCGTAAGAACAGCTGCAATACTACTGGGTGACCTAAAGTGGGACTGTTGAGCAGCCTAAAAGGACCATTCCCACTGAGCTCTATAACTATAACTGCAGCCAGCCAGCTATGTTGTTGAGCAGCTTGCACTGCTCAGTTCACACAGGTGATTTTTGTTATTGCTTGGTCTCGTCTTATCACTGCTTGCAGCTCATCGTTTCCATGAAAATTCCCGCCATTTTAGCAGTTTTGGCAGTTCTGAGCTATCGTTCTTCACGAAGGGCCGTGATAATCCCTCAGGAACTGAAGCTCACATTCAGAAAATTGTTATGATTTGCTCGATCCCCTTTTCAGCCTTTATTAGGACACGTCAAAGAAATCACATTTCCAAAATTCCATACATGAATGGAGTCTGACTCTGGTTACACACAAAGCTGGTTGCCTAGCTTTGTGTGTCTGTGATGATTTGTGTTTGTGATGATTTGATTGGCCGAGCATGGAACGTGATGATGTATGATGATGTCTGATGATACGTTGTTGTATGATGATAAGAGTGCCCCTCACTTCACACATAAGTGTCGTGGTCCCTGTTCACTGTTGATGGTGACGTAACTAAGGTACGTTTCAAGGTTGGTATAAGGTCAATAACGGATCTAAAGGATTTAGAACAGCAGTTGTAACTTGTAATAGACAGTAACAGTCAAGTTAAGGCGGCGGTGGCTCAGGGGTAGAGTGGCTGGATGGTAACCGCAAGGTTGCCAGTTCGAACCCGGGCTACCCCAGAGTTAGTGTCGAAGTGTCCTTGAGCAAGACACTGAACCCCTAATTGCTCCTGATGTGCTGGTTGGTGCCCTGCATGGTTTCCGCCACCATCGGTGTATGAATGTAATGCACAATCTATGTAAAGCACCTTGGATAAAGGCGCTATATAAATGCACCATTTAGCAGTACAGTGCTTGTGTGCAAGGCGCAAGTTGGCACCTCGACAGAGTGCATTTCTAGTTATTAATAAATACCAGTAAGATGCCTGAGGGCGAGGTCACGTGCACGCATCCGCCTGGTTGACAGCAGACTGCTGGGCGACCGCAGGCGCTTTGGCATGGGGTCAGATCAACATATGGAATGAATTCTGTACTGGTCATATATGGAGCGTGTCTTGAGTGTACAGGGTTTGATGAGGTCAGATCAACATATGGAATGTCAGAACAGGTCAGCTCCATATATGGAGATCTATGGGTGGCGGGCAGTGTCTTGAGTGTACGGGGTTTGTTGAGGGCCCAGGTAGGGTCGGGCCTTCATTTTCGGGCCTGTTGAGAACTCTAGGTTCTGACATATATAGTTGCTGGCCAATATTGATGACATCAGGGCTTAATTGCAACAACAGGTCGCATTTACTATGTCATGTGATGTCATGAGACCTGGGCACCATATATGGGGGCTTTCCCCATGTATGGGGATTTTCAGTGATACACTGTAATACATAGTAAATGCGACCTGCGGCCAGTCACAACAACAACAACAATGTATTTTTGCTATAAATTTGGTCTATTTTTAAATTTGTTTCATTCAAAATATATGTTTTTGAGCGGTGCCTTCGCTCCATTACGCAGCTATGTGTGTACGAAGGTACGTGTCCGAGCATGGACAGCTGCAACACGTGGCCAGTAGAGTACAGCACAGAGTAAAGTGGCACAGAGTAGGGATGCACACGCAGATTAGACACACCAACGGACCGACATGCGGAAACAACCGGCGGACATGCAGTCGAACATGCGCTGCTCCCACAGTACGAGCCCTGGGCGCGTTCCTGGGGGTTTGGTTGTTCCGGGGACCCCCACACGGTAACTGTCATTTCTCAACCATTTCGGACACGGGGCGGCTCTCCGGAACCGGGCCGGCACCCTGGGCGCTTTCCTGGGATTCTGGATGTTCCGGGGACCCCCCGGGAACCCCCACACGGTAACTCTCTCATTTTCCAAAAGTAATCAAAATACAGCACAGAGCACAGTACACTGCAATACAGTACATAACACAGTACAGCAACTATAACATCATAACAATAAATGTATAGTTGCACCGCTCAGTTCACACAGGTGTGATTTTTTTAATTGAAAATCAGCAACAAAAAAATCAATTCAGTGTTTTAAATGACAACAGACCGAGACCATGCTGATGAAAGTTAAGTGCAAAGAACAACGCTGAGCTGCACCGTCGTACGGCCGACGTGTAGCTGGGGTTTTAAATGGGTGAGGCTGGCTTGCAGTCAGAGAGCAGGAACCAGCTCTATGGAGGACGTTCGGATTTCACCATGCATGAGGAAGTCACCTCAGCTCTTCCCTTTTTTTTACACCAACGTCAAAACGTGTCAGTTTAGAGTTTACCCTGCGTTGGTCTTTCTTTAATCGATTCTGCCATTTCGTTCACGCATCTCTCGGGTCTTTGGAAAGCGACACCCAAATATCCACTGGAAAGTCAGTGTTTAATGCCCGTAGACCTCCGTACGTGTACGAATTAAAACATAAGGTGTTTAAACTAAGGACGCGGGTGTTAGCGGACCCCACGGGACGCTTGTTCTCCGAAACATTACGTATGATTCAATTAATACGCGTTTTAATCCCTTCTGTTCCTGGATTTCACCGCTATACCTCAACGAGTGCAGTGGCGCTGTTGCGACAGGCGAAAGCCAGTATTGCACTCAATGGCAAGGAGGAAATACAATGACATTAGGGGCATAGGCGGGATTAAAACACCGTTGTTGTGAGACATATGGAATAATATGGAGAACAAAGGGCCCGTACGGTCGAGAAACACCCGTCGCTTTACGTTAAGCACTTTATATTTTTTAATTCGTACATTCTTGGAGGAGCAATGTAATTAAACACTATGATCCCAGTGGATGTTGCGGGTTGGCATCCAAGACTGGCAGCGACCCTTGCAGATCTGTACCAACTCCTCAAAGAGCATGTACACATTTGTACGGTCTCAGAGCCATGGGGCCCTTGAAATTAAAAGGTTTGGGGTGGGGGTCTTACCTCCTCCAAGCCGGTAACAGTGCTCCTACAGTGGGACATCCTGGTAGTGAAGTTGGACGTGGTGGGCGCTTTATAATCCTCGCTGGTTTCAGCCACAAACTCCACCACTCCGATCAATTCCGCCGGCATTGTGAATGCTTCTGTTTATTATTATTCTCAGGGGAGAAAAGAAAAGTAGTCCTACTGTGATTGTGATTCCCTTAATTGGCCACTTTTTTGGTGAGGCCAACAAATATATAGGCTACCTTAATACTTCCTCCAATTTTATTTAGAAATTAATTATAGAAAAGGTAATAATCCCATTTCCAGTAGTGTGTTGCTCCTCTTCATAGTGCTGCTGGGGGGGATATTTACAATACTAGGCGACCATTGCGTTGCCGGATGGTTAAATGATGACTATAAATACATCACAAAGTTATTTCCATCTTCAATCGAATTCCCGACCGTCAAACTTCTGGTCCAAATGGGTCGGGGGAAAAAAAGTTCCCAACAGCGACTGTCCAAATTCCAACTACCTGCACTTCTGCTGCTGTGAGCGGTGTTGCCAGATTGTGAGAGAAATACGCAACCAGGTCTTCCCAAAAGAAGTGAATAACAATAACCATTCATTCAGAATCATTATATGTGAAGTACGATTGCATGTACTGCCCAGGGGTCCGATTAAGGTTCCTGGAGAAATCAATCAGAAAATGTCAATGCAGGAGACACCAGCAGGATACAAGAGTGTTGGCAGGCCTGCTTTAGACCTATGTGCAGATATTTAAAAATAAATCACACCGGTGTGAAGTGAGGGGCGCTAATATATTAAAGTCTAACTCATGTTCATTAGGTGATGTAAAACAAACGGTGCCAACACAAACATTAAATTCTCTTTATTGTTAATGGCATTTAATGTTGTGTTGTTTCCCTTCATTGTCAACGGTGTTTTTAAAACGAACATTGAACTGTATAATAAAATAACTCATGAAATAAAATGTGAAATATTTGGATGATCTTTTTTTACAACACAAATCTATGAATTAAATACACAGGACAGGAATTGAATATATTAGCAGCATTATGTAATCGTATACTAGCCTAAGATTTAGATCTACGAGAGTCTAATATAGGCTATAATCGTACCATATTTGCAAACTGTTATTCAATCAATAATACAGGGCTCCCTGGCACAAAATATTTTCAGATGGGGGTTAGGGAGGGCCTCCATAATGCCATGAAAATGTTTGACGCAAGGTTAGAGAACCACTGTTTTAAACAACATTAAGAAACAAGCCCAAATAAGCGGTTACCGTACACATTAGAAATAAGCCCCATAAAACAGCAACTGCCAATATTTACAGAAAAACAAGCCCAAGATCGCTTATAATAAGCAGACATGGCAACACTGCACAGCTGCTGAGAGTGAGAGCGACAACCTGAGAGGGTGGGGCCCCGCATGTCTTTGACTGACAGTTTGTTTGACCAATTGGAAGCAGTGGTGTGGAGGGACAAGTAAAATGTAGCAATGCCGCAATGTAGAAACAATCTGCCACAAGTACTAAAAGTATGTATTAAAAATTGGGGGGGGGAAAGCTGCAAAAGTTTTGGCAATTGGCATTAGGAGTAAGTTATTATTTTAGCCCCCCTGGAAGCCTTTCATCAAGGACCCCTGGCAGTCCCCAGACCACTTTGAGAACCACCGTCCTACAGTGTATCACAGAACAAAACTAATTTGTATTACCAGTGGATTTATGTAGTTATTTATTTAGAACAGCATGATGTCTCAAGTGTCTTCAAATACCAAACCGTGATCATATTTATTTTTAAATATACATAACACAATAAAATGGTAAAAAAAAGAATGAAACGTCATAACATGATATTGTAGGATACATAAATATATCGTTGCTGTCGGACGGAAACCATGAATCTCCATAGTTAAACCCTTTAATTTATTTTGCAAATTAACGGCCAACTTTGTCCTAGAAGAGGGTCGAGCAAAAGTAGTGAATTTGACCGATCTACAAGCTCACAATGCGACGCGTTGTGAGCTTGTAGATCGGCTACTTTCACTACTACTCATATCAAAGTGAAAGTGGTTAAGTGTGCCTGTAGTGAGCATGTAGATCTGATATTTACAGTACTACGAAGCACGACACAGACACACACCTTGGTATGAATCAGACGTAGCAGTCTTTTGGACAAACAGTTTGCATACTGACAGCGGCGACAATATGACTGCACCTAAAGTCAATGACATAAATAAATCAACAGACAATAAAACAATACAGTAGAGTAGAGACAGACCGAGTGTGTGTTGACTGCACTCAACATCCATAGAAAAATAAAGCTTTCATTCCTGTCGATGGGTGAAGCCATTTTACAATCAAGTCATACATTCTAATTTTTAGAAACCATAATAGACTTAAAGGACTGTAGTTCACCAAAAAAAGTACTTATTTTCTATCAGTAATGAATCAGCAATATCGTTTTTATAATCGCTAAATCGATTTGTCCGATTAACACCCTTAAGCACTAACCACACCAAAAGGGTCACCATGCAACTCCTTGGGTCCAAACGGTTACAAGGAGTTAATGCTGAAACCATCTCAACCCTTTGGTGTGGTTTGGGCCATTGCATTCCAGCGTTGAATCACTAGGGATGACACGTATCAACACGCTATAACGTGCAACAGGACATATCACACCGCAGGGACAACGCTAAAACCGTCTCGACCCTTTGGTGTGGTTTGGGCTTTAACGCCCGGGGTTATTTGGAACCATTAAATCAGGGCGCACAGCGATTTGCAGCTTCAGAGCCGATTTTAAGGTTGCTCCGTGCCATCTTGGAAGGAGCTAGAAGTAGAAGTAACCAAACCACCCAGAGGGGTCGGCAACAACGGGAGGTATGATTACCGTACTTCTAATGACAAGCGACGGGTCCGCGATGGGCCGTCAAAAACATAATCTTTGGTTAGAATTGGAAGCATTGATTTAGATCACATCCTAGCGCATCCTCAATGATACCAGGCGAGAGAAGAATATTCTGTATTTTTCCCTTTTTTTTCAGTCGGACTTTCAGCCAACGTACGCTTCACTTTACTAGCATATTAGCTTCCCGTTCACTTAGCCGTTAGCGCGGCAGATGGGGGTTTCAGAGTAAAAGCGGCCATGTCTTTCCGGCACCCCAGAGCTCCTATTTTGAAGGAATCCCGGGGATTAATCTCCGTCCGGGGCGTGGAGCGTAACTATTTGATAGGACCTCCGTTTTGGCAGGTAAGAGTGTTAACCACTTAAGTCGAATGAAAACATCTACAAGATATACGAGCTCAATCACGTTTTGAGCTGGTAGAGCTATTTTCACTAAGAAAATTATTGTTTAAAAGTTTTAATAACGGTGATATGATTTGAAGCCATATCGCCCAGCCCCGATACATTCGCTCTGCTGTTGCGACAACCACAACCGCTTTAAACACCAAAATTACTCTTTTTCTAAACAATTAGTCACCCTGCGAGACCTTCACTGGGGTAGTAACTACTTGCGATTATTCAGTTGATTACCTTTGTGATGCATCAAGAAGCATCCAATCGATCAAACCGATAATAGCCACACTACAAGCTCTTGCGACCTTCCGTTTGTATTTTCTTAGCTTTTGGGTGAAGGAATGAGAGACAAACAATAATTCTACATGACTTCAAGGCTTCTCGGGGTGGGTAAATTATAGTTAAAGCATCCTTTTGGTGGTCATTTCACTTTACTTGAACCATGGTGACCTTCTTTTGGGCACATGTTCAAAACAGTAGCTTCCAGGCATCTAAAGACACACAGAGACAACTCTGGAGTTGACACGCACCCAGCTGTGGTCAAGAAACTTTCTGCAGGCACAGCTGCAAGTTCCCTGGATTATAGCGAAGCAGTCTGGGAACGGCTGCCTCCGATACAGACAAGGAAAATGCCAATTAAACCTTTCTTTCGTAATGCGTGTCCGTGTGGCCATTTGGAATGGATGGCGTTTGGAGGAATGGAGATGACTCCTGTGAATCCACTGCCGCTATGCACTCTGAACCACCTTCTGTTGAGTTTCTGAAATGAAGGCAGAAGAATGTTTTTATTTTATTTTTGTATTCTTTTACTGATACTTTTACCTGGTGTCTACTGTCTAGTGTCTGCCTCTTCCGTGTCCGTCTTGTAACAGTTTGGCCGAATGCAAAAATGGTCCTGCGTGCCAGCCAGGCGTTTTACCTGACAAAATGTATTACTCAAATCGCAGACACAATAACTTAATAAGTTGCAGTTTAGTATATATATATATATATATATATATATTCAACGTTCAAGGCATGTAGATGAATTCACAACCATTCAGTTCAGCTCCAATACAGTTCCCAGTTAGATACTTCAACCCCTCAGCAGTTCCCAGAGTAAACCCACACGCTACCGGTTTGTAACCAAACCCCTCAGCTCTGCCTCTGGTTAACGCCAGCTATCTTTCTACTGAAACGTTAATATTGTAATCGTGATGCAGTGAAAATAGCGCCCTAGCTTCAGAGGGGGAAAAAAGCATTTAAAGACGGCCGTTAAAACAAAAGTAAATGGTGCGCGCGCGAAATAGTTTTATTAACCCAGTACCTACAGTATGTTTTAGTGGATGGGTTTTATTAACCCAGTACCTGTGTGCAGTGGATGGGTCTTAATCTTGCTCTGCTCCATGTGTAGGAAACAGCCCGCCGCGCTCTCTCCGCTCCCAGTGGTCGGGGCAGCTTCACCGGCCCGGCCCATTTCACACGTCAGCACTGTGATTGGTCCTTTCCCGGCCTTCAGGTGCACCTGGATACTGTCCTGCAGGCAAGCACGACACGGTCCGTCAGTCAGTCCACCAATCACATGGTGGCGTGTGCCACAGGTTAAACATTCACAAACAGACAACGCACTTAAGAGACTTGGAAATATCTGTATATTCGTCGCTGAAACCTATATCTCCAGATTTTAACTTTTTGTGTTTTTCCGTAAATGAATATCTTACTTAATATCACACTACAGCGGCACACAAAAGCATCAAAAGTAGCAGATCCGCAAGCTCGAAACGCATCGATCCGCTAACTTCTGATAAGTTTAAATTTGACTCCTGAAAAGCACAGTCCAGGTTTTTTGGGGCATATGAGATTTCCACCCGACGGAGACGATGCAATATTTACCTCGGTGGGGGTTGGAACCTCTAGCTTGGTTTCTTCTGGAGCTTTGACCACCAGGACGGTCTGCCCCTGGAACACCGGGATGCCACTGATGTCCTCGTGGGTCACGTAGGCTGACGTGCTCACCGTTAAAGACAATTTAGGGAGATAGCAGATGATCTTAATCCAGAGTGACTTAAGCCCTAACCACACCAAAGGGTCAAGACTGTTTTAGCGTTGTCCCTGCGGTGTGATATGTCTTGTACGTTGACCCACACTGACCCTAGTGATTCAACACATGGAATTCAATGGCCCAAACCACACCAAAGGGTCAAGACAGTTTTAGCGTTAACTCCTTACAACCGTTTGGACCCAAGGAGTTGCATGGTGACCCTTTGGTGTGGTTAGGGCTTTACACTAAGCAAGAACACCACAAGGCAATACATCAAGTCATCTAGGATCATAAGGAAACCAAGAACCTATCATCAATCTAACAGTAGAATAGCCAAAGAAAATAATCTGTACGTTGAAACTACAAACAGTATAGGATGCCAGACCAGGGCAATAATGACCTGGTATCCGTCTACATAACATGCTATCTAAATTAATTGTTTAGCCTTTGCATAAGCCTGCAAGGTTGTCATGGCTAGGTCAAGTGCTACGGGCTAAAGGTGGAGTCTGAAAAGGTGAGTCTTCAGACTACGGCAGAAAATTGGGAGCGAGACGTCTCACAACGTGACACAAAGTGAACTTGTACATCTGCTATTGTTGGTGAATGTTCACCCCCAGAATAGGAATGCTGGGGTTTAAGTGGTTAAAGGCCCAAGTATCAAGATTATTTTCAGTCTGTCCTAATGGAAACAAAACATTCTCTCCAGTTTTCCTCGTAACATGCTGTATCTTTGGCGGAAAGATTTACACATGTACACACCGTTAATATGACATAAGGTGCTACAAAGTAACAATGTAATTCAAGTGATTTACAGGATTGACGTTTGAGAACCACTGCTCTACACAACTTTATCTCTGATGCCTAGTCAGCAGCTACAGAGCTACAAAAGAAAGATACTAATAACTATAAAGAGACCAGTGTGTAAAAACAAAACAAAGGGATATGATGTATTTTGCGTGTCGTCGGTCATGTCAAACAGCTGCTGGGCGCAGGTCTTGATGAGGACATCCAGGGTCTCCTCCACCACCTTCAGGTGGCCCAACTCCTCCTGGACACGCTGGTCACTCTTCCCCAGGTAGCTGGTCACGGGACTCTCCGCTCTGCACCAGGGAGAGAGTGAGACAGAGCAGACTATAGAGCGTCGCAGTCCCGCCCCCTTTCATGACGACGCCAGGCCCAGGAAATAATTCCCAATGCATTTTCCCCATAGACATTTCAAAAAGTATTTATTTAAAGACCTTTTAAGCGTTGTACGAGGCCAACTCGAGTCGTGACAAATCATGACAACGGGGAATTATTTTCCGGGTCTCTCGAGGGGGGGAGGGGGGGACTGCGACACTCTATAAGACTATAAGGCTGAATGGCGTGGTGACTCACATCCATTGGATCTGGTTGGGGGCGGGCCTCCTGATGAGCCTGAAGGCTGCGAGGACGCCGGTGACGTCGTTGAGACGCCTCCTGCAGGCTTGCAGCCGCACGGCCGCCGTGCCCAGGTCCAGAGAGCCGTTGGGAGCCGCGCACAGCAACTCCATGAGACGCCGGGTCAGCCGGAGATACGACAGCTCTGGAAAAACAACAACAGCGGCGGTGTTAGAAACTTAGAAAGCAGTGCCTTTGGCCAGGACGGCTGAGCCAGCCTTACGGCATGCCGCGGGTTCGACTCCCGATCCCGACAGCCTTTTGCTGCGGATCTTCCCCATCTCTCTCCCCATTTCCTGTCAGTCTATCAATAAAGGCAGAAAAAGGCAGAAAAAGCCAAAACAAGTAGTGCTTTTCAACCAGTGGTCCAGGGACCATCAGTGGTCCTTGAGGGGATTCCCAGGTGGTCCTCAACTAAATGATGGAAAGTTGGTAACCAAATGGACCCTTCTAGATCTCTTGAGTGTAAAATAGAAGGGTCCATTTGGTTTCATTTTACGCTCTCAAGAGTTAAATTACTGTTAAACATCTACATTACTTAATTTACAAGAAGTCTACACAATTAGAGAATGTAAAATAGGGATTTTGATCAACGTTTGCCTGTTATCTCTGCTAATGGTACCAACATCAATACAGCATGGAACAAAAGAATATTTAGTTTTGGGTCTGAGAGGCTAAATGTCATCAAATGGTGGTCCGTGGCTCAAATGCCGAATAACTAATGGTCCTTGATGTGAAAAGGGTTGAAAACCACTGTTATAAAGTAACAACAATTTAGGCATTTAGCAGACGCTCTTAATCCAGAGCGATTTACAGTAAGCAAGAGCAACACAAGGAAAATACATCAATTGCATAGAAATAGTCGTCTTGGATCACAAGTAAACCAAGAACCTATCATCAGTCTAACAGTAGCATATCCGTACGTTGACACTAGTTTTAGGGTTGGATCAGACTTTAAAGATATGGGGGTGCCATACCTTCGGTACAACTACAAGTACATGGGTTCAAGTCAGTGTTGATTTTGTCACCAAATTTTGATTGAATAATAATAATAAAGTTTTCCCGAAGGATATTCGGTCTTCAAAGTCTGTTCAAACACCTACATCAAAAACAACTCAGAGCACATAACACCAAGACAATACAAAAACATGAGGTCCCCACAGTATACAGAACCATCCTATCGGCGCCGGGGGCAGTTTGTTTAATGCCGCGATGGCTGAGGGGACAACACTCCTCCTCCTCCTCTTTGTCCAGATGGCATGAGGTTAAAGAAGCGATACAGGGGATGATCAGTGTCATTTGATATCGAAAGTGCTAGCCGTGTGATGGCCTTATTGTTATTAGTTTTAGTCATAGTCTTTTGAATGAAACTCCATTTAGTTTAATCATGTTTTAGTCATCTGAAATGTTTTAGTTTGAGTCTAGTCTTAGTTGACTAAATGTTGTGATTTTAGTTGACTAAATCTACAGTTGATTTTGTCATAAAAAAAAAAAAATGGCAGGCCTTGAAGGCGTTGTACTGGCAGATTTTACATAAAATGATTGGCTCGGGAATGACGTTTCGTTTAGATTGGCTATTTGTTCGGTGTGTATAACATCACTGCACATCTAAGTGTAAAATATTAGAGGAACAATTTACCATTTATTCTTGTGAGGATCAGGGAGGAGAAAGAGAGATTCAGTAATACCATCACCTACCTGTTGTGGAAGCAGGTGTCTTCTCATGCGTTTTGGGGTCAGGCGGTTTGGGAGAGACATCATCACGGCTAAAGGAAGGAGGTTTGTGTCAGGTTAGCATATCACCCACTTTGTACGGCACTGCACTACAGAGAATTGAACCCGTTAATGATGTGAGTGAGATGTTACCTGTCTGCTGTTGCTGACTGATGCTCCTCCGTACCTCCTCCGTCTTGTTGCTGTGTGCACACACACACACACACACACAGCAGGACAATATACACGTGTTACATCAATGAGGCTGTAAACACAGCATTACAGAACAATAGGGTGCAGTTAGGACACTACCGGTGAGTGACAGAATTGGTAGGAAGGTTTGGTCATTTTAAACACCATTTTATTTCTTCTCTGTCTGGTATTTCCCAGGAGAAGAGATACATTGAGAGCCTGTAGATCTGCTATTTTCAAAATATTTCTATACATCCTATATTACAATCCCTGTAGGATCGCCTGTTCGCACCGTGCCGTTTCCGTTTCCGTGCTGCGCTTGCAGCTTCCGTTTCTCAAATCCGCCATTACTCACTGCGTGCGTCTTAAAACAGTAAGAAGCGTTTATATTGTAACCTCGACACAGCATATAACTTCTGAAATGATCCCAGAACGTCCGCGTTGTGTGCAATCACCGTGGATGGCACCTACTTAAAACGGGGCAAAAACAGGAACTGGACTCCTTTGTTTACTTCTTCCCATTGGCTAAGGCTGATCATGTGACACGCACATTGACACACAGCAAGCCATGCTGGGTTACAGGTGCATGATGGGAAGCAGAGTATTTTTTTTACGGTATTTGTCTTCAAAAGCGATTATATTGTAACCTCGACACAGCAAAACAGAAATGACCCCAGAACGTCCGCATTGTGTGCTAGAAACAGACTGTATCATATACTGTATGAGTCACTGACTGTTGCAAACGATACAGAGACACCTCCCTGACGATAACACAGAGACAGCTTGTCTCCATAGAGAAATTACTTCCGTGAACCAGGCAGAACCAGGGGATAATAATAATAATAATAATAATACATTTTATTTATAAGGCGCCTTTCAGGGCACTCAAGGTCGCCGTACAGGTTAAAAACAGTTGACACAAAACACAGTTAAAAGCAAAACAAAACTAGGGCACAGCTTGCAGCAGAGGTCAGCCATATGCCTGCCTAAACAGGTGGGTTTTGAGGTGAGTTTGGAATATGGTGATAGAGTCCATGTTTCTGATGTCAGGGGGGAGGGATGAGTGAGTGACGTCAGGACTTCGGCACTCAATTTCTACATGGCAGTAGTCAGCTAGTACCTTTTCCACCACTGCAGCGGGCTCATCTCCCTCCCCCTCGTCCTCGTCGTCCTCCTCATGGAGCCCAGCGGCCATCATGGAGCCCAGCGGTCCGTCCAGGTAGGGAGGCATGAGGGGGATGGCGTCGTCGCTGATGCCCCGCGGCGTGACGTGCTCGGGCAGGAAGTGGTCCTCGCAGATGATGTGGCTGTCCTGCAAGCAGTCCGCAAGCTTGTCCGTCTCCCGCAGGGCCGCGAGCCACACCTGCAATGTTGTACAAATATTTATTCATTTTTTTAAAATGTTATAAAAATAACATAATTAGACAATATGAAGATGACAAATAGGATAGACTTTGGAGTGATCATTTTCTTCTTTTCATTTTCTTTTTTAAGTTGAATAGGGGGCAGGTATTAATACGAATTTATTCTTCTTCTTGCTTCCTGCTTCCTACTCTAACGAAAGGAAAAAATGGTATGAAATGCAGGGTGTTTAGCACAGTGGTTCTCAAAGTGGGTGCCGTGATGCCAGTTCAGGGGTGCCTCAGAACACTATACTTAGCTTACTAGTTACTAAGTATAGCATTTGCCACTCACAACATGCTGTAGATCAATTTTTGGTGAATGTTCCCCCCAGAATAGGTATTGCTGAGGTTAAAGTTGGTTAAAGTATTCCTTGTGACACATACTGTATCTTAGGGGGGAAAGATTTACATATGTACGCAGAATACGTACCGTAACATAAATGTTCTATAAAGCTTTTTTTTTTTTTTTTAAAGCTACCTACCTTGACCCTGGCCGGGTCGCGGGGCAGGTTGAAGAAGCGCTTCTGGGGCCGGTTGAACAGCCCCTTGACCTCCAGGCGGTTGGGACAGCCCGACACCACGCACTTCACCATGTCTGCTTTACGTCACACACACACACACACGGCCACCGGACGTTGTCCAGGTCCGTCCACTGTTTTCAGGATGGATGTCCCAGGCCAAGGCCCACACAGATATCTGTGGGGAAAAAAACACCAGATTTGTCACTACCAAATTATCCTAGTGGTTTCAAAATAATCAATTATAAAAGAGCTTTATTTTATTTATTTGACACTTAAGCCTATATAGACGATCTACAAGCTCACAACTGAGCTTGTAGATTAGCTTGTGAGCTTGTAGATCTGCTATTTTCAACAAAATAAGTGATACATTTGTAATATTTTTGAAATACACAAATCTTGTGTGGGGGTCTGTGGCAGCACATACTATTTTCAGATGGAGGGGTCCGCAGTCAAATACATATTCATTTGACATGAAAGTGTTTGAGAAGAGAAGCACGTACTGATTTAAATGCAGAGCGTCTTTCAAATTATCTGTAGGCTACTGTGTGTGTGTGTGTGTGTGTGTGTGTGCGCGTGTGTAGTTCAGAGGTTCTCAACCAGTGGTCCGGGGACCACCAATGGTCCCCGAGGGGGTTCCAGGTGGTCCCCAGATAAATGACAGTTGGTAACCAAATGGATGCTTATAGATCTTGAACTCTTGAGATAGCCGCAATTTGCAACACTAGCGTTGTTTCATAATGGGTTGAATCTAGAGTTGCAACACCCTCCATTGACAGCCCATTCACAAATAGAAAAGCCTGATCTGCTTGTATTAAACAACGTTAAACTCACCAACATTGCCAGCTGTAAGGGAGGCTTGAATTAATAGAATATAATGATTTCTAAGTGTTGGAGTTTGGAAGCACTCGTTTTCATTAACACGTCATGCTGCTGTTTCCTGCATTATGTGCAAATTTGAAACAGGTGGTACGTATATCCGTCCAGTGTCTTCTGACAAGCGCTTCCAAACTCCAACACTTATCACGGCACGGAATTTCTTAGCAGATGTATGCTTTGAAAAATGGTCTGAAACAAGGTAAAGTATACATGATTTGAACATGCTTGAACATTTGACATTTAAGGCCTAATTTAAACTAGCCTCAGTACCCAGGCTTTTATTTTTGTTCGCATTCGGCTCAAAAATGAAAGCCTGGGGAAACACATTGGAAAATCTGCCATAGGAAGCCCACTTGATATCAGCGCAGATGCGCGTCACTCCAAATTTGGTGACGTCAGTGTTCTCTGCTGTTTTCTCTACCACGGAGGGGGCTGGTCGCGGGTGCTCAGATCGGTCATCGGTGAACCAATAGGATTCACCGGCTGTTTTCAAGCAGCACCCGCCCCTCTAGACCAGAAATCATACAGGTTATTTTCTACACTAGACCAGGCAGCACACCCACTGCCCCTCCGCCTCCCCGCTCTTCTGCCCAGTCAACACAGACCGCAGACTCCGCACGCGCCATTGAACATGTACAGGCATTAAGAATATGGATTAATGGAATGAAAATAAGACGACACTCGTGTTTAGAAAAATCGGATTATGCACAGAGCACATTTGTGCATGTTGTGCTGTAACAATGGGGGGGTATCGCCTCTAATATTAGCTACAGTACATTTCCATCTATCTTTGAAGAAATAAAAAAAAACAGAGAAATAGATATTGCTATTATACTGGAATTTGGTGTATGTAGCCTATGGGGGGGGGGGGGTATAGGCTCTAATATTCACTAGTACACAGTATATTTCTATCTATGTTTGAAAAAATAGATGGATAATTAGATATTTGCCATTTTAATGGAATTAGAGACAGGGAGGAGGAGCGGGGGGTGCACTGCCCAGTCCAGTGTAGAAACGACTGCTTTGCGGCTGGGCCAGGCTACATTTAATCTAAAACGTGTGGATGTCATTATGCCATTGAAGTTGAAGGGTAGATTTAGCTG